>NW_026898223.1:0-479373 GCF_033153095.1 Gastrolobium bilobum
TGGGACGTACCGTTTAATTCTCGACAGTGGATTTCATTTGGACTTATGTGAAACTCTTTATGTCCCTTGTATATTTAGGAATTTAGTTTCAATTTTCAAACTTTTAAATTTGGTAGTGGTAGTTTCAGTTTGTACAAGCACAATCATTTGATTGGCAATGATACTTTATGTGATGGATTATATAAATTATGCCTTGATAATCTTTATGCTGAAATGCTTATGACTCTGCATCATAATGTTGGTACTAAATGTGCCTTAATTAATGAATGTTCTGCTTACTTGTGGCACAAACGTTTGGGACACATTTCCAAGAAAGAATGAAAAGATTGGTGAAGAATGAAATCATTCCGGATTTAGATTTTACTGTTTTAAATGTTTGTGTGGATTGTATTAAAGGAAACAAACAAAACACACAAAGAAAGAAGCCACAAGAAGCACTCAGCTTCTTGAAATTATACACACTGATGTATGTGGTCCGTTTGATGTTAATGCCTCCAATAAAGAAAAATACTTTATCACCTTCATTGATGATTATTCACGTTATGGTTATCTTTATTTGCTGTATGATAAGTCTCAACCTGCAAATGCTTTAGAGATTTATATTAATGAAGTTGAAAGGCAATTAGACATAAAGATGAAAATTGTCAGGTTTGATAGGGGTGGCAAATATTATGGAAGGTATGATGAAAGTGGACAACATCCGGGCCCATCTGCTAAATTTCTAGAAAAGCGTGGTATTTGTGCTCAATACACAATGCCCGGTACACCACAACATAATGGTGTATCAGAAAGGCGTAATAGGAGTATGTTAAGCAATTCTTCTTTACCCATTTCATTGTGGACTTATGCTCTAAAAACTGCCATGTATGTATTGAATAGGGTTCCTAGTAAGCCAGTTCCAAAGACTCCTTTTGAACTTTGGACTGGAAGGAAACCTAGTATAAGACACCTACATGTTTGGGGTTGTCATGCAGAGATTAGATACTACAATTCGCAAGAAAAGAAACTGGATGCAAGGACAATCAGTGGTTATTTCCTTGGTTATCCAGAAAAATCGAAAGGGTATAGATTTTACTGTCCTTATCATACTACGAGAATTATTGAATCTGGAAATGCAAGATTCATTGAGAGTGGTGAAGTTAGTGGGAGTGAAATACCACGTAAAGTGGATATTCATGAAGTGAGAATACAAGTTCCATTGACTTGTAGCTCTAACAAAGTCGTTGTTCCTCATGTTATTGAACCAATCAATAATAATGAAGGACGAGTTAATGATCCCACTACTCATGAGGAAATTATCGTTAATGAACCAAATGAACCCATAGTAGAAGAACCACAACAAATAGCATTAAGAAGATCTCAAAGAGAAAGGAGATCTGTTATTTCTAATGATTATGTGGTATATCTACAAGAGTCTAAATTTGACATGGGTGTTCAGGATGATCCAGTAACGTTTTCACAAGCCATGAATGGTGATAAGTGGTTAGATGTCATGAAAGATGAGTTGAAATCTATGGAACAGAATGAGGTTTGGGATCTTGTTGAGTTACTAGAAGGGTGCAAGAGAGTTGGTTGTAAATGGGTCTTTAAGCCCAAACGTGACTTTAGGGGTAACTTGGAACGTCACAGGGCCAGACTAGTTGCAAAAGGATTCACTCAGAAAGATGGCATTGATTATAAAGAAACTTTTTCACCAGTTTCAAAGAAGGATTCTCTAAGAATTATTATGGCATTGATGGCTCATTATGATCTAGAGTTACACCAGATGGATGTGAAAACTGCCTTTCTAAATGGGAATTTAGATGAAGATGTGTACATGGACCAACCAATGGGGTTCATAAAAAAGTGTAAAGAGCACATGGTGTGCAAACTTAAGAAATCAATATACGGACTTAAACAAGCTTCACGACAATGCTACCTTAAGTTTAATGATACCGTTGTTTCCTTTGGATTTAAAGAAAACATTGTTGATCGATGTATATATCTGAAGATCAGTGGGAGCAAGTTTATATTATTGATTCTGTATGTTGATTATATTTTGCTTGCAACTAACGATCTTGGTCTTTTAAATGAGACTAAGAAGTTTCTCTCTAGTAACTTCGAAATGAAAGATATGGGTGAGACAGCTTATGTGATAGGAATAGAAATATTTCGTGATAGATCGCAAGGACTGTTAGGTTTGTCTCAGAAAGCATACATTAATAAAGTTTTAGTGAGATTCAGAATGGAAAACTACTCATCATCTCCAGTTCCAATTCAGAAAGGAGATAAGTTTAGTCTCATGCAATATCCCAAAAATGAATTGGAACGAAAAGAAATGGAAGCAATTCCGTATGCATCATTAGTTGGGAGCTTAATGTATGCTCAGACTTGTACGAGACCAGATATTAGCTTTGCAGTTGGGATGTTGGGAAGATACCAAAGTAATCCCGGTATGGATCATTGGAAAGCTGCAAAGAAAGTTCTGAGATATTTGCAAGGAACTAAAGGTCACATGCTTACTTATAGAAAGTCTAACGACCTTGAAGTGATTAGATACACAGATTAGGATTTTGCAAGATGCGTAGACACAAGAAAGTCTACCATTGGTTACCTGTATCTTTTAGCTGAAGGAGCTATATCATGGAAAAATGCGAAGCAGACTGTAATTGCTATGTCCACTATGGAAGCTGAATTTGTGTCATGCTTTGAAGCCACGATTCAGGCTAAATGGCTACGAAACTTTATTTCAGGGCTTGGATTGGTCGACAACATTGAAAAGCCGCTGAAAATTTATTGTGATAATTCCGCAGCAGTCTTCTTTTCTAAAAATGACAAGTATTCCAAAGGTGCTAAACATATGGAATTGAAATACTTTGCCGTTAAAGAAGAGGTTCAGAAACTTAGAGTGTCTATAGAGCATAATAGCACTGATCTTATGATAGCTGATCCCTTGACGAAAGAATTACCGCCCAAGACGTTTACTGGTCATGTATGTAGAATGGGCATTATGTCAGCTAGTGAATGATGATACTTATTGTTATTTATTAATTGTTGACACTCTGAGCTCATTGATGAATATATGTTTCTGATATTGTCTTGTTTTCAATTTATGTATGCATGCAAGTATATGTGATGATATTGAAAATATTTATGGTCCATAATGAAGACATTATTGTTGGACATAATGTGTACTTCCTATTAGAGTATCATGTTAGGAAGAAGAGTCAATATAGTGGTACATGGAAAAGACTATGCCGACTTGATAGTATAGAACCGCCATGACTCATGTTGATTTCATTTCTAATAATGAATTATGATGAGGTCAATGTATGGAACCTTTAGCCTAGTAAATGCACATTATAATGAATGTTGATTAAATCATGAAGGGACACCTCATGACATGAGCCAAGTGGGAGAATGTAAAACTATTTGTCTCATGTATAATATTAAGTGTCATTTGATTTAATTAATAAAAGGGCATAATGGTAATTGATTGTTAAGGGAAGTTACTTAAAGGTGTAACTGTTGATAGGTGCAGTTATAAAAAGGATAATGGACAGTTTTCTGATATTGGTGTCTGAGAGAAACTGACGTCCATCTGGGTCTGCCCATGAGAGTTGTATCCTATCCCTATCAGAAGAAGATACAAGAACAGAAAAGGGTCAAGACTCTGAAAAAGTATTCCACTGTTAAAGATTTTTCGCATTAATGGACAAAGGTATGTTTATGTGAAACTCATAAATTCTAAAGATCCTCTTTCATGTTCTTGATGTGATTGTTGTTGAACATGAATTAATGATTAATGCTTACATAAAGTTGGCACGACTATTAAGCAAATTATACTTAAGAAGTAAACGATTGAGGTTGAAAGCAATGTTAATAAAATTGGTCTGGTCTAGTCGGATCGACTCGGGAATTGGTAAATTGGTCATATAATTGACCCGGGTAAGCAATGGACCGGCCATACATCAGAATCGGTGTGATCCAGCCAATTTTTGTGAAAATTGGTGACCCGTCAGTTAACAGGTGACCCGGCCCGATACAAAAAAAATCATAATAGACATATTTGAGTATTTTTTATTGACTTACATATGTTATGTACCTACAACACTAATATTATCTCAATTATGCATTATACAAAAAAAATTGATTTGATTTATAATTAGAAATGTCGTTTACTAAACCTGAAGCCCTGTATCACAATCATTATATTTTTGTTTGATTCTTCATTGGATAATAATGTGTGATTTATTATTTTTTATATTAAAATATTTGAAATTTTTATCATTTTTTTACATATTTGAGTATGTTTATACTTGTTTAATATAAATTATAAAATTACATATAATTATCACGTGATGCGGTTCAACAGTGATTCACTGATAGAATCAATAGCTTAGTAATCTAGTAAATTGACCATGTCAATCAACGATTTTAATTATGATTCGATTCATATAAACAATTTTTTTTTAATAAATAGAATAAGTAATTTAAATGTAGTGACAAAAACGAAACGCTAATCCCAAAGAAACCCTAATTGAGACAGACTCCTATCACTTTCAGTTGTACTTGCAAAAAATAACACGTAACATGCATATCCTAAGGCAGTGTTTGGGAAGCCGTTCAACTTACCTAAAAGCTCAAAGCCGAAATCACCATTCACCTCAAACGCATCCTTTAAAAGCAGATTCCTTTCTATTTTCCAATGTGCCCCACACCCTTTTCCCTTTATGCTATTCCATTTTTCCCAATAATGTATCATAAAGCCAGGAACACCCAAACAGAGTGCTAGCTCCAAATTGTTCTCACCATTTTGAGAGAGAGAGAAAGACAGAGAGAGAGAGAGAGAGAGAGAGAGAGAGAGAGACAGATTAGGCCATGGCTACTGAAAACGTTGTTGTGAAGAGGCAAAGAGATGAAGAAGAAAATGGGGTCTCTGTTTCCACTGTTTCCATGGATATAGAAGGTGGCAAGGACCCAAATTGTAATGGTATATCATCTGTGATTTCTGGGTGGTTCTCTGAAATTAGCCCAATGTGGCCTGGTTAGTTCTATTTCTCCATACCCTTTTGCCTTATGCTTCCAAAAGTTGTGCCTTTTTTTGTTGTGTTTGGTTGCTGGGAAAGGAAATTAAAAAACGTTTAAACTTGTTTGTTTGTTTATTTGTATGGCTATGGAAAACTTGTAACTTGTGGGGTTTGTCTCTGTGTGAAGAGATTTGGATTTGGTTATCTATTTTGATTTTATGGTTCAGGTGTCTTTTCTTTGATTTTTGTCAAAATTTCTTCGTTTTTCGCTCGCGATTCTGAAGTTGATGTCTGATGAATTCTGTTTCTGTTTTTTAACTTTTATTTTACAAAGGCCATGTTCGTTAATTTATCCCTGGCAGGTACCTGCACGTGTGTACACATGTATGTAGCAAGCTTTTTACAATTGCTTTCACGGAGTAATTGATTTTGTTATGGTTGTTATTTATAACTGATTATTTATAACTTTTTATTTTCCACATCTTATATGCCTGCATGATTTGTTGAGCTTGATGTTGTGTGTTTTTATTTTGACATCTGAACATGTTGTAGTTTAGTTCACTGTCGTGCTTAGCCGATTCTGGTTCAATTTTAAGACCCAAAATGGATCATCTGTAAAGAGTGTAATAAGAATATGAAATTTCACTTCCAAATGTGTTGGAAGAATTCCCATTAGAAGTTGAGTTTCTATTAAACATCCTTTGTCCCTATCTATCAATGGTCTTGCCTCTGCGGGGTTTGCTCTACTTAATGTGGCTTCTCTCAGATCTTCAGGTATTTGGTTTCAAACAAAATGAAAGATGGTTGCTTAGAAAAAAATATTCTGGTCAAATAATTGTGATGCATGGTCATTTGCATAAATGGGCCTGTAAATAGAAAGGCATGCACAAGAACAAATACTTCATAATTTTAAATTGGCAGTTGTCATATGCTATCACAGAGAGGATATAATCTTTTTGTCCTTTCAAGGCTTGCTTTTCTTCTCCTTTTAGTCGTACATCACCTGTTATATTTTTTGCGATTGAACCTGCCCCGTTCTTTTGCTCTGCCCCACCCGTTTCCTGAATTCATGAGAAGTCAGGGTTACTTTTAGATAACTAAGATGCATTTGGTATCACACCTATTTTTGCCAGTAAAAACTGCATGCATACCAATGAAAGAAAAAATAATCTTTCCAATTTTCTTATATTCTTTTGTGTGCGATGTGATGTCAATCCTATGATGATTGCATTTGATCTGGTTGTTTAGTTACATATATTTTTGGTGGAAGATACATCTTGTTTATCACTAACAAAAGTAGGTCTTCAAATTATTTTTATCTGCAATGAATATCTTTGTGTACATCTTATGGCATTAATTTTTACAAAAACCAAAGCATTGCTAAAATTCTAGAAATATTTGCACATAGTAATATTTTTTTTCCTTTTCAATAAAACTCAAGAAATTGTGGTTTTATCTTTTGTAGTAACAATCATGAATTAAAATCTGGTTGTAATTTTGCAGGAGAGGCTCACTCCTTGAAGGTAGAAGAGATTTTGTTTCAAGGAAAGTCTGAATACCAGAATATCTTGGTCTTCCAGGTACACAAGGGTCCAGTAAAATTTTAAGTTACTATTACATTTTCCCTTTTTCATGCTCCTATTGATATTTTCAATGCAATGTGTTAATGTCTTTTGCAGTCATCAACATATGGGAAAGTTCTTATTTTGGATGGAGTCATTCAGCTCACAGAAAGGGACGAATGTGCCTACCAAGAAATGATCACTCATCTTCCTCTTTGCTCTATTCCAAATCCCAAAAAGGTCTTCGATTCTTCTATGCTTCCTGGAAATTTTGGTATATGTCTAGGTTGCATGTTTAGTCACCAAATGTATGTACTTTTTCTCACTGTAATTTTCTTTTCTAGGTTTTGGTTATTGGTGGGGGTGATGGAGGGGTCCTGCGTGAAGTATCACGCCATTCTTCAGTTGAAAAGATAGACATTTGTGAAATTGACAAGATGGTTGTTGATGTAAGGCACACAAAATTTTACTCTCTTCTTTCCTGTCTCTAACCAAAGCTAAATTATGTTGCTGCAGCCTATTATTTTGCTCTTATATATTTAGTTCTCTCTCTGTCCCCCTAGTACTTCTTGATTTGTGAGAGTTTTTCTGCTTAAGGAAATTGGTTATTGCTGTTTTGTTCTTTTCCCGTTGGCCTAAAAAATCTACTCTCTATGCTCAAAGACTTCTAGTAGCAATATATGCTTAATATCGAAATCTAAGTCCTCATCCTTTGCAGGTCTCCAAACAATTTTTCCCTGATGTAGCGGTAGGGTTTGAGGATCCACGTGTGACACTTCAAATAGGCGATGGTATGAGCAGCTATTCTAATTTCTCTCCTTTAATATTTTCCTCTTTTTCGAGAAGTTTATTTCATGATGACTTTTCTCACAATGGTCTAGGAGTTGCATTTTTGAAGGAAGCTCCAGAAGGAACTTATGATGCAGTTATAGTTGATTCATCTGACCCTATTGGTATGTTATTGTAATACATTCTAGTTTTTCTGGTCTACTTCGTGGTATAAAATTGTTTTGTTTACATATGGTATCCTTAAGGTCCTGCTCAGGAGCTTTTTGAAAAGCCCTTTTTTGAGTCGGTTGCAAAGGCTCTTCGCCCAGGAGGAGTTGTGTGTACTCAGGCAGAAAGTATATGGCTTCATATGGATATAATTGAGAACATTGTGGCCAATTGTCGTCAAATTTTCAAAGGCTCTGTCAACTATGCTTGGACTACAGTTCCTACATACCCAAGGTATGTTTTACAATTTATTTATTTATTTTGTCCATTTTTCCTATTTTAATTCTGCAAGACGAACTCCTATGTATTTGATTACATGTTCTCGGTATATGAATTCTGCCAGAAAATGGTCATTTCAAATTGAAATCCCTCAAGCATTATGCCAATGCTCCAGGCTTTTTATCTTTTTCTCTTTACATCCTCTAGGAGGACATGTTGTGGGTTGTACATGACAATATTTTGTTACATTATGAGCTTTTTGTGTTGGGAGGGTGAGAATGTTTATGATTATCCATGTTTATGTTGCTTTCATTTTTTTTCATTTCAGTGGGATGATTGGTTTTATGCTTTGCTCAACTGAGGGACCTCCTGTTGATTTCAAGCATCCAGTGAATCCCATAGATGAAAAAGAGTGTCAGAAGTCAGTAAGACCTCTGAAATTTTACAACTCTGAGGTATGCTGTTCCAACCATCTTTGCATCCCCTTCCCCTTGCTCTTATATATAGTAATTACTATATAATTATAAAACTATAACTCCCCATTAAACCCCGATTAGCGAGGGTGGGACGAGAGCAATCCTTGTAGGCAGTCTTACCCTTGCATATTTGTAAAGAAGTTGTTTCCCGGATTCAAACGTTTGACCTTTCAATCACGAAGGAGTAACTTTACCAGCTTGCCCTCTTTTAATTATTATATAATTAGAGAGTTTAATATTTCATAACCTAAATAAAAACCCAAATTAAATGAAAAATAATACAATAAGAAAAAAGAAAAAGAAAAAGAAAAACATATAAAATAGAGCATGTTGATTATATTGAAAGGGCAACACTCCCCTGCATTGGGGCAGGGTTTTTTTACTCCAGTTGATTTTTCAGTACTGCTAATTCTTGTCTTTAACTCTTGGCTTCTGTCTATGTTTGCCTTTAATTCCAGATTCATACAGCATCTTTCTGTTTGCCATCGTTTGCGAAGAGGAAGATTGGTTCTAGCGCAAATTGAGAAGATTTTCAAGAGCTTGAAGGAGTTCGCTTGGCTGTTTTAGAAGTCCAGCATTCATCCTTATTGGGATTGGTCCACCTATCAATGAACCATGGAATAAGTCAGAGCTTAAATTTGACATTGGAGAGTAACTTTTATTTCAGAAAATGAGTTGTAGGTGATAATGATACTGTTGATGGATTCAGCTATCAGTAACTTTCCTCAGAAATATGATTGACAATGTTTTGCTGTAAGCAAACATTTTTGTTTAATGCAAATGATTGCTTTTTATATGTTTTGAAATTGAAATGCTTTCTTATGATCTTCTGTGTGTCTTGAGTGCATTTGGCGTGATTAGTTTCTATCAAACTAATTGGGGTTGACAGTTAATGAACCCAAATAAAAAGCAAGCAAATCCACTGAACTAATTTTTTATTGATTAGAATGAACAATAGGATTAAAAGTCTAGCAATCCTAAATGGGGTTTAAACGTGATTGCAATTGTAGTCATGAAGCCAAAATTACCTGCTCTATAATCTATCTTTTTCTTCTTATTTTTAACTCTAGAGTGTGAACCAACCCATTCTTATTTATATCTTTTTGTTCATATTACTTGGATAATCTATACATTCATTCACCCGGGAAGCGCTGATAAAAGCTGCTTAAGCTGCTTGACATCTTGCATCGAAACTGATTAATCACAATGAAACAAAATTTTTGTTAACTATTAAGCTTATCAGAATCACACACTTACAATACAGTACATGATAACATTTATTGTTTAATCATCTTAAAGAGGCTGCTTAACCAACTAGCCACTTTAACACTAGTTCTGAACTCGAGTTTACTCTCTTATTTTTGTGCTCAGCAACCAGTTCTCAATCACGAACCACTCTTGACATCTTTGCCTAATTCCTCATCAGTCTTCTTTTGCAAGTTTCTCTCCTTGCAATCATGGAAATAGATCATGCAGACCACCCATTTCAGCGGATTCACCATGCAGAACAAGCCAACTTGTATCAAAATTTCACTTCCTTGTTCATAGCCTCCAATATGGAGGCACAAAAGCCTTAAAAGATGTCCCCAAGCAAAGAAAATCAGCATAAAAAAGAGCCCCCTTCTGCGACAGCCTCTGCTGAAATAAACTGAAAGTGCTAATGCATCAATACCATATATCCCCTCCAATATTGAGATCACAAGACTCATATTCCACACGGCACTCCATTCCAAATACATCCTCAAGATATTTGAAAATGCCATGCTGCAAATCACTGCAAATATCACATAGCAACTCAAGTCCTTCAAGAAAACATGGTAATTTAAAACTATCCACAGTAATCCAAGCTGGTGACTAGTTGTTAACAAGAGAACATAGATGGAAGTGAGAAATGAGCCTCTCAAGTTTGATGGGTCAAGGGATTTTTGAAACATGTCCTTGAGAGTCATTTTTTTCTCTTCTGAACGTAGCTTTGAAGCCAAATTTATAGTAACAACTGCAGAGCCAACCTCTAAGACATAGAGAGGCACCATGTAAATGAATCCAAGTTGAATCAACTTGAGGAAATAATCCATATTGAATCTGTCAAAAATGGAGTCATAATAATAATAATGAAAGTGAGCACGTGGTGGGTTAACAATATTAGAGGTTTCAAGAAGGGTTTCTTGGAGGTAAGTTTCAAAGTAAACCATGACACAAAAGAGAGGAAGAGAAGTGAAAAAGGTGAAGATGATGAAGTTGAGGTTTCTGAAATAGATTATAACAGCTTCCCTGAGGATATCAGATACCTCTAGCTTCTGCTTTTGCTTAACTTTATTGCTTTCATTCTCCATGTCTCTTCACTTCCAAGAACAATACTGAGGTTACTGACCCTTATAAGGTGAAGGTTAGCACTAAATGAAAATCCATAGACTAGTCTTATCTCTTGTTTCTCCATTATTAGAAGGAGAGTGTGGACTGGGGAGAAGACTTGACTTATCATGTTTGTTAGGTTAAAATTTAATAATTGATGTTTGACTTATTTTTTAGCATTCTTAAAAATCAATTTCACATTGACTAAAATTGATTTACAAAACAAAGTAAAAATGATTTTGGGTGTAAAATTTGTAAAATCTTTAAAAATATATTTATATTTATATTTGATAGTATTTCTGCTTTATTTACATCAATATTAATATTAATATCATCTTTATCCCAAAGTAGTCGGTGATCATTATTTCAATAAAATCTTCTAAATTCATTTTTAAAATGATTTTCTCAAATATAAATTTAATTTTTTTTAAATTTATTTCTTCAAAATTAATTAGAAGTGTGTAATTTTTTTTAAAAATTAATTATTTTGAATTCTGTAGTAATTTTAACTTAAAAGCTTATAAAAACACCACCAAGTTTTTCTTGTTTTGTTTCAAATAATAGATAAACTTATATTTTCATTGCCAAGTATCTACCTAGATAGATTTTTAGACCTTCAAGCTTCTGCCTGGTGCCGGTGTTTGCTTTTTTGGTTTGTGTACGTGTGGGCTGTGGGTGTTTATGTGTATATTTGTTTATAGGGAATTGTTTTTCTTATTTATAATGAGAGAAAAACAATCTCCTACACACGTGGCCAGTTCTTTACCGCTTTGTGCGCTGACCTGGGGTGAAGAATTAGTCTCATGATTATCGGCTGTAGGGATACCCGGATGTAATCCAAAAAAAAAAAACAATCTCCTACACACATATATGAAAAAAAGAGGAGAGAAAATAAAGGAGAGAGAGAAAATTTAAAGTGGGTCTCATATTCAATTTGTATCTAGTGCATGAGATAATTATCTCATATAAAATGAGATAATTATTTCCCTTCTTTATAACATGTTCCGATTACTGTAATTGCACAATTGTTAGTTGACAGTACTGCTAACCATGAACAATGATTAGCATGTGTATATGGAAAATAGAGCAAATGGTAAAAATAAATAAAATGAAACATTTTGAAATTAATAAATTAATAAAAAGGAAGCGTGGAAGATATTTAGGGGGGTTTAGTATAGGAGAAATTTTTTTTAACCAGGTAAATATAAATAGTGGAGAAATGGTTGTAAACAAAAATTAGTGGGAAAATTTTAAAAAAGTTGTTTGGTAGATCAAAATATTACCAGAAAATTAATTTAAATTTTTGAATTCCATGTTTGGTTGAAAGTAAAATATAGATGAAAAAATGGGTTGAAATTACAAAATTAACCTTTTTTATTTTTGAATATGATCAACCATTACCCAAAATGACAGTTTGTAAAAGACAACTTAATTGGTGTCATTGTTTCAACAATTTTTACTTTCTTGGAATCCAAATTACGTATTCAATTTTTACTTTCCCCCACCCTACCCCCAAGAATACGACCCTCATAATGGTTTTATGGAACAATGCAAAACAAGAAATTTTGCAAAGAAATGCTGGGGAAAGAATTTTGCTACCCAAATTTTTGTAACTTTTGTACCAAACTTAGGCAAATTGAAAATCCATTTCAAGTTGCCTAGGTATCTTTGCCAAAACCCCTTACCAAACACCCTTTAGGGGGCGTTTGGTTTCGGAATTTTTTTTGGAATAGTAGGAAAATGTAATAGATAGAGAAATGATTGGAAAGATAGATAAAGTGAGATAGGTAGAAAAATGTAAAAAAAGTAGTTTGGTAGGGAAAAACTTTACTGGGAAAATTAGGTAACTTTATGAAATCAACAGTGCATTAAAAGCCAGATAACCGGTTTTCTGAAAAATCCCACCTTCAAATTGGGTTTCTAAACAGTACGGATATCTATGTTTCTCATAAATTCAGACAAATTTGATAGATAGGTTTTTGGTGAAAATACGTTGAAACAAACATGGTGTTTCTAAAAGCCATACTTCAAAAACATAGATATCCGCTGAAAAGCTCCCAACCAAACACCACCTTAGGGATGTTTGGTAGAAATTGTTTTTTTAGGATTTCTGGGAAACTTATGGTGGTAATCATATTTACTCACGTTTGGTACAAGATTTCTAAATCTTTTTCGAAAATCCGATTTTTCCGGGATTTTATTTTATATGCAAAATTTTCTGAAAATACCACCTGATCCAGGGTGGTATTCTTGATTCTCATGGCAAAGAAAAATTTAATACAACTAAACATAACATTAAGAAAATTAACCCAATATTCTTGAGAATATTTTGCCTACCAAAAAACTCATTTTCCTACCATATTCATGGAAATCATTATTCCCGAATAAAAAAATATTCTCCTCTACCAAACACCTTAAATATTTGTTTTGTTTGGGGAATTAATTACGGTTAGGTTTTATGAATCAAAATCTGGCAGATGAATTGTAGCATGGGGACTGAGTGGTGGGAGAGGACCTCGATTCGAATCCCACTGTTGAGATATATAGTCTCACATGGATTGCATGGGCAACTAATGTGACCTTTATAAGGCCTTGGGCACTTCCACCCTTTGAGCTAGCTTTTGAGGTGGTGTATCCCAAGATTTTTTACATGGTATCAGAGCTTGAGTGACTATAAGGTCACAAGTTCGATCCTCACCGCCCCCCACTTTAAAGTGGAATTAAAATAAAAAGCACAAAAAGGTAAAACCAAAAATTGGGCTTGTGCAATATCCACACTTTTAGCCCAATGGGCTCTCGTGTGAGGGGGCGTGTTGAGATATATAGTCCCACATTGATTGCGTGGACAACTAATGTGGCCTTTATAAGGCCTTAGGCACTCTCACCCTTTGAGCTAGCTTTTAGAGTGGTGTATCCCAAGATTCTTTACACCCACCAACACCATCTGGAGAGGGGCATAAGTACCGTAATCTTTGGACTCGCACTCGAACTCTGGATTAGTCCCATAGGTGGCTCAAAGAGTCGAACCCAGAGGGGCATAAGTACCGTAATCTTTGGGCGCTCGCACTCGAACTCTGATTAGTCCCATAGGCAGCTCAAAGAGTCGAACCCATAAGAATACCAGGGGGTTCTGATTCGCCTCAAAGAGGTAATTAGGATCAGTTTCCAAAAAAAAAATCTGGCAAATGAATCGTAGGCTTTTCCGAGAATCTTGGATGGGGTAATTCACGAGGAATATTTCTTGGCTTCGAATTGGCCAGGGAATGGGATTTTAGAAGAATTTGGTTTGAAGATGACTCCAAATTACAGAGCTAGTGACTTATTATTTAACATGATCATATAATATTAAATGATCTTAATCATTCATAAATAAATCAATCGTTATTCTTCAATCACGTTCTATCTCAATATTTTATCTCTGCAAGTTAGAAACTTCCATCCGTACACAACATGATTGATTATTCAAAATAATTAGTTTTAAAAAAATTACATACTTCTAATTAATTTTGAAGAAATAAATTTTAAAAAATTAAATTTATATTTGAGAAAGTCATTTTAAAAATGAATTTAAAAGATTTTATTGAAACAATGATCACCGACTACTTTGGGATAAAGATGATATTAATGTAAATAAAGCAGAAATACTATCAATATTAATATTCATTGAGAACAAATTACCCCTTAATAGGAGAGAGTAGCGCCATTAGGTAGAGTAGACGATAAGAAATCTCATGAAGTTCCTATTTGAAACACCTGTTTCTAACTGCATGTTAGTCCGTGACCTGGAGGCCTCACGTCCAATGAAATTTAAAACATAAATCAAAATGAAAGACACCATGATTTAACTACTAGTTATTCCATAAAATGAAAGTACTTAAAAAACATAACTGACTGACCAGATCAGCATCAACAAAATATAATAGAGAAAACTATAGTGACATGCACGGTGCTAAATGTCATTGATTTGCAGTAAAGCAAAGCAAACTGGTAACTTCAACAACGCCACAAAAAAAAAATGGGGGGCGGTGGGGTGGAAGAGACACCGAATTCCTCAAAATCAACCATCCAATGCAATCAATACTGCCAATCAACTGGAGTTAATACACTTAATTAAGAGCGAGCGATAGTCAGCAAAACAAAATTGCAGACGGAAGATAAGTAGTGACCCAAAGATCCCAGTAGCTGATGATAACAGAGACACAAAATTCTATGCAAAAGCTAATCAGCCAAGTAGGGAAGCTGACAAAAATCGAAGGGCACGAAGTGGAGAATGGAAGACATTTGGCTTGTGCACGCTTAGTTTTAAATAGAATCGATCTTTCAGATCTCACATCTCATACATCATTTAAGTTCTTGTGTATCCATTACTGGATAATAGATGAATTGCCGTGGCAGAGTACCCCAAAAAGTGTCCAACACAACCTAGATGCTGTTCATTGCAGTCTCAAGCGCTTACCATGCGGACCACAGATGAAACAAGAAACATTCTAATCGAGATGCAGACATTTAGAAGCAGCAACCATCAATTTAACTACACAGAATGGTGAGAAGCAGACACTATATGCAGCTACTCACTAAACATGGCCCAATTTGACTCAATTTCATGAAGATGCAGCAAGTCAATAACTACATACTATCCATCCACCTTTAGACTTCTCCAATTCAAAAGGAGGATGCAACTGTAGCATTCTTTTCCTGAGTCAATAAAAAGGTCATACGCAACCAACTTGCAGACATTGCACTTTTAGTCAACTTATATGCAGAAGAAACAAGATGAGATGATTGTAGAGGCATGTAGCAGAGAAGCAGACAAGATGAAGTGGCGGAAGTAGAGGCATGATGTAGCAGAGAAGCAGACAAGATGCAGTAAGTGGTGAAACGATGCTGTTTTGGCCCATAATCACACCTCAAAACAAAGAAACATAAACATTTTAGGAACCTTTAATGCAAACATATAATATGTACCACAGTGGATTAGTAAGACTAAAAACAAACAATTAACATAACTTGCTATATGAACTGGGAAAGACTAAAGCAACCTTCAGGTTTCAGTAAGCTGAAGTGACAGCCGTCGCAAAAACAGTGTCCAACGCACCCTTTTGGCGGCCACAGCACTTTGCAAGTGCCATCAAAATCCATGTTCCTAACAAGACCCATTTTCATGACATCAACATACTTAACATGTCCGTGGTATGCTCAACCAATCCTAGAGGAACTACACTACAGCAGTGAGGCCTTCCTAACAATTATTGAGCATTGCCTTCAATCACATTCTGATTTTAATCTCTGCAAAAAAAGAAATCATAAAAATTTAAATTAACATGGGTAATAAGTTCTCATGTCATTCTTTAACTCAAATCAACAAAAACAACTGAGATGAACATAGTCAAACTTACCCATTGGCATAAGGTGAATCACGGCGAGAACGACGGTACGGAGGGGACCTGCTGTAGCTGCGACCACGGGGAGGTGTTATGCTACGTCGTCTTGGAGATCTTCTCCCACGAGGGCTATAACTCCTAAAAATGAAGTAAATCCAAAGGATGGATCGATATTAGGTGCCAGCTTTCATGAATCTTCTAAAACCCAAGAAGAAGACGTGAGAAGATACATAATTTAACAAAAGATTTGCTACTAGAAAGTGCCTTTTTTCTAAGACACTTATCATAATGCATACAGAAAATATAGACAACTACTAATGAAGATCATTTTGGCTGGCTGCCACACACATTCAGATATCTTCTCTAGTCACACAGACTGATGATTGTCACTCAGACTTATTTTAGCTTATAAATATCCTTCAGTCTGAATGCCAGAATAGACTAACAATACTACAGACTGATGAAAACCAGATTTCTCCAGGTGGAGAGAAAATTAAATTAACTAAATAATATGAAAAAATCGGTATAACTTCAAGGAGACAGGATACAAATACACATTTAAGAGAGCCTACAGTAAAGAAGGTGAACGAATCTACCATATTACCAAGGTATCAAAGGAAAGATAGGAAGTTCTGGTGCTACGAGTAAAAAAGGGTGGTTCTCTACATAATTTGCAAAACAAAGGCACCAAAGCTATAAAATCTCACAAGAACAGAGACCCAGCATAAGGAAAATTTAAAAATAAACAAGATATTTTGCATGTCATTTGACTCTTCAACAAGCAAGCTAGATTAGGCATGTTATGAGTCATGCAAACACTCCATAGACAAATCTCTGTACCCATATCATTGTTTTACATTGCCTAGCATGTGCAGAATTTCTGTCCCCAAAGATAAAGGCTTAGATACTAAAAAAAATATTTGAAATGCAGACTTTTTTAATTCATATATAGCATGTGCATATAACAAACACACCTGCCACCATACCCATAACTTGGACTTCTACGACGTCGATAAGGACTAGGACTTCGTCTCCTTCCACTACCTAGGCCCCTTGAACCAATGCGCAGGCGACACTCTCGAGCAAAGTGACCAGGTTCACCACATTCATAGCATTTAAGGTCCTCACCTCCACGTCCACGCCCACCACGGCCTCCACCACCCTTAGAATTATGAGACAGCTCTACCCGCCAGCCATTTTTTCCTATATGAAGTTCAAACATTAATACTCAACTAAAATATAGATGATGCAAAAAAGCACAGGAACAAATTCTTAACAAGGACAGTATACACAGGGATTGATAATTGCCAAATTGACAATGAATGAAAACTACTGACCGTCCAAGGCATGAATCGCATCAAGTGCATCCCTCCTATCATCAAACTCGATAAATGCATATCCCGGTGGTCTACGAGCAACCCAAACACTGCATTGGGCAATTTTATGATAATCAAACATTAAACAAAATATAGGACCCCTAACCAACCATACATAGAACACAAGAAATTATGAAACATGACTAGCACATACAAAATGATTCTAAACACCAATATCTCAACTATTCCATTTTTTAATCAAAAAATAGTCACGGATAAGACCCAGGACACATATAGAGCATATCACTGCCAATACACAAAAATATATGAACTCCCTGTCTCAAATTCAAGGCTGTCAAATAAAACACAGTGAACTTTACAAACAGAGAGATTTCGAGATTGAAATTAAGGGGAACAAAAAGAAAAGATCAACGATAAGAAATGAACAAGCTTTTTGGGGGATTTTTTTTCTTTTTTCTTTTGGTAAAAAGAAAACGAATTATTGGTAAAGAACCCCAATTTATGAATAATTGACTATTAATTTAAGTCAGCAATCAGTCACTCATTAACCACTATTTTAATATTGATTTTCACTATTCCTAAACTGAATTTTCTTTTTCAATTTTCGTGATTTACCCTAGAAAAAAAAGAATATTGAAGAGAATTTACCTCCGGAGAACACCGTACAAACGAAATTCATCTTCGAGATCCCTCTCAGAGACTCGAGGGTCCAAATTCCCGACATAAATCCGAGACATTTCCCCGATACCAGAATCACCCTATGAAAATTTCAGAAGAAAAAAAAAATCAAATCACCGATTATCTCAAAAATGAAAATAAATAAACAAGTAATCAACGGCAATTAGTTCGAGAATCGAGTGCCGAAGTGAACATAAACTGAAAACTTTGCATGGAAAACCACTTGGGAAAGAAAATTTAGGAAAAAACTTTGCGTTGATGAAAAATATAAGTAAAAAATGGGCGTGGATCGTTACAGTTACAGAGAGAAGGGTGTTTGGCGAGGAAGAGTGAGATGAGATCATCAGATCAAAGCTCACCTGAAAGTGAAAGAAATATCGATGATTCTTGATGAAACGGAAGGGAATTCGCAGAGCTCTAAAACCCTCAAACTGCTAACTTTTATCATTTGTTCTTACACAGTTACACTTCAACCATTGCGTTTTGGGCTGATGAGCCCTTAGAAAAGAAACGCTCCGGGCTCATGGCCCAAAAACGAAAGAAATTATATATTATATAGGGAATGATATTGTGACAACCAAGTTGTGTTACTACCAAGTGACTACCAATCAATCTCATCGTTAGATTGATTATGTTGATCCAAGGATTATATTTATTTCCATCTTTGTATGGTCATTATTCTCCATATTTAAAGTGAAAGCATTAAATATGGGAAATCATAATCATACAAAGGTGAAAATAAATATAAAGCGTTATATATGAAAAATAACTTTCTTCATTGCATTGCTCACCTGAGTAGTAAGGAACACTGACCAAAATGTCACTGTTCACCAACTTTTTTACCTAAATGCCACGCAAACAGTGTTATTTTCCAATATGCCACGGGGGCAAGTTCGCTACCCTAAGTAGCGAACTCGGTTTGCTGACGTGTCACATTTTTTGTGGATAACAAGTATCAAATTTTTTTTTAAAAAAAAATGAAGGTCGCCTGCCATGTAGGCGAACTTGGTTAAAATCAAGTTGGTGTCCACTAGAAACGTGACACGTCAGCAAACCGAGTTCGCTACACCGGGTAGCGAATTTGCCCCGTGGCAGATTGGGAAATAACACTGTCCGCGTGGCATTTAGGTAAAAAAGTTGGTGAACAGTGGCATTTTGGTCACTGTTCCGAGTAGTAAAGGTATTCACGGTTGGATCAGATCGGTTTTGAAAATAAGAATTATTCGATCCAATTCTTTCGATTTGATCATGTAATCATCCATTCAGTTTGGATTTTTTTTTCAAATCCGATCCGATCCAATCCAATTTTTTTCTGTTTGGATTGGATCGATTTTTGATTTTTTGAAAATTCTAAAATTTGTTTCATAATTATTGTGCAAATAACATCTTTTGTATATATTGGTTTTATAATTTTTTTTTTTTGAAATACAAAAAATCAGTAAACAATAATATAGTTTCTTTTTTTTGGGCAATGAGATATGAAGCTCTCTCTACACAGATGAAATTTTGTTGATGAGATGTGACTAGGTTTTTTCTTGGGTTTAGTTGATGAGTTAATGGATCTTGGGTTTAGAAATTTTTGGGCTATGCTTGGGGAAAGGCCCAAGTAGGTAGATGGGAATTAATATATTGGATCAGTTTGGATTGAATCGGTTTTCATCAACCAATCCGAAAATCGATCCAATCCACTTAATTTTTATTTTTTTTTTCGATTTTTGATTTTTCGGTTCAGTCACCGCGGTTTGAATCGGTTGATGAATACCTGAGTAGGTTTAACTTCTGAAAGTTATAGAACGATGGTAGCTCAGTGGTAGTTCAAGAGAGTTGAGTAAGTGAAAAGAAAAGGTCTCAGTTTAATCCTTATATGTCACATTTGGGAGTATTTAGATATCTTTATTCTTGACCCACCTCGCACTCTGTATTAGTCTCATAGTCGGTTCAAAGAATTGAAACTTGTGGGGATATCAGGGGAGCCAATTCGCCTTAAAGAGGTAATTATAGTTGGATTAACTCCAAAAAAAAAAAAACTTCTAGAAGTTACTATTGGGTTATAGGAAGAGCCTATGGTAGAGGAGATCTACTATCATATTGGCAAAACTATGTACTCTTCATAAGTGAGCTCAAATACTACTTTTCAACCTAAAACTATGTACTCTTCACTTAATATATTTTTAACTAATGTGGGACTTCACTAATCACACTTAAATTCTCATCATAACATTCTCCCTGTCAAGTGTAAGTTTCTTCGAATATCCCAAAGGTCAAGTACTCATCGTGCCTCCAACTAAACTCCTGATCGCTCTAATCGAACCATCTGCTCTGCACTGTTAGAAAAAATAGTGCGTCTTTTATGTTTCGGAAAAGGAGAAAAAAGAGATTACGAAAATGGATCATCTTATATGTTATTCAACATGATCATGTAATGTAAGAGAATCTTAACCATACAATGGTGATAATTTCATAACTACTTATTCCAATATATTTTCTCTCTCCTCCCTCATCACCATTGATTTACCTTTATATGGTTATGATTCGCCCATATAACATGATCATGTTAAATAACACATGAAAGGATCCACCCAGAGATGACACATAATAATTTTCAAAGTGGAAAATTTCCCCTAATGCAGTGGAGTAAAATCACATGACTTAGTCAAGAAAATCTTCTACTATAAGAATAATATGATTACAACAATTCTTCCGTTATCACTCACTAGAGGATTACACAATTTCTTCACCTTAAGAAGGATAGAATACACTCAGTTTATTCTTTGAAAATAGAGGGATACACAAAAGTCTTCACCCTCTCATATAATGGAATACAAAGGTTAACTCTCACAAGGAGGTATACTCTCTATCTCATCGAGGATTTCTTTGCATATGCCTCACGCAGAATTTCTTTGCCTCAACTTGTTGACCATTAAATGGTTGATGGGATTGTGTCTGTACCGAGCATTTGGAAATGATTGTAGTTAGCGTTCGTGTTTGTTAGCTTTCCAAGCCTATGGTGAGGTATTAATGAGTGGAGTCAAGCCTTGAAGTAACCCCATAAATACTAGAAGAAGCCTATGCTTAAGGGGAAGCGGATATGGGCCTAGGACACACATTTGAGAAGGATAATGTTAAGATTAGAATACAAGTGTGAGTAATGAAAGTCTCACATTGGTGAGAAATATGCTAAGTGATGACCATATAGGTGTAAGGACCCATAAACCTAATGCCTTAAGGTTTTAGGTTGAGATTTTATGCTAGATATTCGTAGCTTAGCCTATATGATAGTAGATCACCCCATACCATGGGCTCGTTGTTGCGACTTCGACAAGTGCACAAGTCATACAAGTAATAAAGTGTAACGAGTACGGGATCGTTCCCACGAGAATTATAATTTCAATCACTAATTCACTACTTCCGCTTAAGTTGGACAATCAATTATGAATTTTAATTTGGATTCGAAATTTATAAAACTAAATAAAGACAAGAACAAGAATGTAAAATTCGGATTGCTTGACAAATAAGAAAAGTAGCTATGGTTCAACTTCCTCCAATCTCCCATTTATGTTTTGAATTACCTCTTTCAGATTAAACGTCCTTAATATAAAGCCAATCGATTCGACTAATTTAATTAGGGTTCAATCCCTTGATGCCCTGAATCTTTATAATCTTGAAAGAATCATGGTTCTCCGATTAGTCCTCAAGAAATAAGCCTTACATTCAAAAATAATATGATTTCTTAAAACCCTATGTCTATCCCTAGCTACAGATAAAAACTTAGCCTAACATGGTAAAATCAAGAACAAAAGAAAAGGATAAATCTTCCCCAAACTCTATTGATATGATAGTATGGCGAGTCTTCAAGGCTTCCAGTGCAAACATGATTCAAACTCGTCTCCGGCTCTTAAGAACATGAACTACGTGCTTCTATGCTTCAAACTCAGCTTCAGCTCTCCAAAGATGCAATTCCCTTTAAAAGGTTGAAGAATCAAATAGGCCTAAGTTAGGTCATAACGGACGTTTAAGTGCGGACAAGCAAGCTTAAGCTCTCTTGGATGGTAATGAAGACTCGCCTTAGTGCGCTTAAGCTTCTTTGTAGCGAGCTTAAGCGCTCTCTTCGAAGAGAAACTTTAGTATGACAACGGAGTTAGCGCCCTATAGAGAGTTTAAGCTCTCTTTTCCAGAAGATTTTAACTTCTTCTGTGCGTTTTATGTGCTTAAGCTCGCAATGGGGAGCTTAAGCGTCATCTTCAAACGATGGACTTGCTTTTATTGTACTCTTTGTGACTTCTATGATCTTCAATTCCATGCTTCAAGTCTTTGAACTTCATTCTTGCTCCAATTTATGCTAATTTACCTTGAAAAAAAGGGGGAAAAAATCAATTGTTTAGTTCATATTTCAATAATTCATGCTTTTTCACTAATTAACCCTAATTCTCATGCATTTGACTAGATAATTCATATAATTTTAGCCCTTAAAATATGATAAACTAGAGGTTTATCAAATAATTTCCAGATTTGAAGATTGTTGTCCCTAGCAATTAACTAGAATAAAACTATGGAAAAAGAGACGAGTAATTGTGCTCAATGAACTATCACAGAAAACTGATTTGAATCAAGATATTGGAGTATTCAAACTTTGTGTACGAAAAACAACAATAATGCACCAACTCAAGCAAACATTCATAATTCACCAGTCATAAAATCATAACACGGGTTCTTAAGATTAAGAGTAAGAGAAATTAAATCTCTCACTAGGATCAATACTACCATATGCTTGGTTATATTCTCACTTTCCACAGTCTCGTTGATAGGGGTGTAAATGGGCCAGCGGCCTACAGCCTGACCTATGTTGGGCCTTGGCCTTAATGAATAATAGAGTGGGCTTCGACTTATAGGAGAGCCTTTTTAACAAATAGGTCATAGGCCAACTGTGTCAAGTCTTGCCTAAAGCCTTGTAGGTTGGCCTATTTAATTTTTTTTAAATAAAATAATATTTTTATTCTAGGTGGATAAGTACTTCAAACCCTAATTTCTTTTGTGCAGCACCGCTTCTTGATAACTTATATTTTATTACACTTATTTTTTACTCTTGATTAGTATTTTTAGGATTTATTTGATTAACATAATGATTTTTAGAGTTAATTTAGATTTTTAGTTTTTGATTGAGTTTAATTTATTTTCGTCAGAATATTTTAGCTTTATGTTACATCTGTATTTTGGCCATATCTCGGTCCACAGTTGTCAGATTGACTCCTTTCTTGTTGGGTTTTTCAGATAACGCAGAGGGCTACAATTCTTATGAAGAGCTCGAAGCCTAATTCGGACTGGAAGCTGGTCGCTTTTGGATGCCAAGTAGGACGCATTTTGCCGAAGTTTTATTTTATTAGTGGACTTGTAATTTAAATTAAAACTCAATTACTTAAGTGGCCCAAAGCCAAGTTTTAGTTTTATTTTATTTTATTTCATATTATAAACAGATGGACCGATCTGAGTTGAGCCGTAACCCGATTTGGGTAGGGGTATATGACGACAGAGTAGGAAACTTTTCATCATTCTGTAATTTTTGAATTTTGGGATCAAAGGATTTTCTCTAGAGCGTTCTTCGTGTTCTTCATCTTTTTCTTCTTCTTCTTTTTATTTTAATTTTTAATCATGTTTATCCTAGCCATGCTAAGCTAAAACCCTTTAATCAACCTAAGGGGAAGAAGGGATTCCATGGAACTGTCTAGAGGATTTGCGATCATTCTCTAACCAGATTTGTTTCTTTTTCCTAACTCAGATCGATAACGTGAGATTGTGGATATTCGTCCCGAGGTTCGCGATTGCGATTATGGAAAAAGAATGATCATCAGATTTGATGATCAGATTGTTCTCAATTGAAAATAAGGATTCTGATTCAATTGAGATTAATCGCGAATTTGGTAATTTTTATCTAAGAAACGACATCCTAGGAACCCTAACCTTAGGTTGGTTAATATTTAATTACGAATTTTTAATCCCAATTTTTATATTCTGTCTTTTGATAATTCAACCAAAATCCAAAACCCCCCTTTTTTATTTTCTGTTTTCATAAGCGATTTTTACCAAAACAATTTCCTTGAGAGACGACTTAAGGTTTCCACTTTACTGCAAATTTTCTGAACTTTAAATAAAATAATTTTTAATTTTCGCGAGTTCGACAGTTCGCGCCACTTCTCATTCAGTGACTTCTCTTTCTCAAGCTCGTTTCTCAGTTTCCTCTTTGCTCTTAGAACTTAACACCGGCAACCACCCTCATTCTCTTTGACGTGCTTGTAGCCGGCCATTTCCCATAAACTCTGTTTAGGTACGCTCTTTCTCTCTCTCTTTCTCCTAATCTTCTTCTTTCTCTCCCAAAAGCCCCACTTTTGTGATCTTCTTTATGGTACACAGAACTTGAAGAACCATCCATTTTCTATGTGCGTGCGAAATCAATGGAGTAACAAGGTTGAGTGTATACCTTCCAGCTGGAATTAAAAAGGGTGTGAATCCTCCTTCTCTCTGCTGTGGGTAAGAACTTTTCTTGTCTCTTCTATTTTTGGATTTTATGGTATAAGGATAAAAATTAAAAGGGGAGTGTTGCATGTAGGGGAGAGTGGTGTTCCGTGTGCATGTCTTATCGGTTATTGTTTGATGTACTTTACTAAAATCAATTTCAAAATTGTTTGTTGTGTGAAGAAATGAAAGTTGTCTGAAAGTATCGACTATCTGAAATTTTTCTGATGTGTTTATCCTTTCTCGTTCTTATTGGCTATCTGAAATTTTTCTGGTTTTATCCAATTTGTTTGCTGTCACTGTTGAGTTTGGTTTAAGCTAATTTTTTTTGTAGTATAACTTAAAGATGTCCTAAAAAAAAGGGAGCAAAACAATCATTTACCCAAAATTTGTAAAATTAATTCTTGATAAGGAGTGCAAACTAGAAAGGTATCCTTAGACTAGTTGTTGAATGCTGATGTATTAGCTTTAAAGTTCATGCATTTGTATGGATAAATATCAGATTGAAGTCATGTATGAAAGATATGAAAAAGATTGAGAACTTTTGAAATAAAATGGCTTATAAACAAAAGCTCTTTATAATAACACTTAATAATTTATTCCCTTAAGAGCATTCCCATGGAGACTGCACGGATCAACGACTTCAACAAACAAAGTAATTTGGATAACTGTAATTTGGGTTTCTAGTTTTAGTGTACATGTATATAAATCACATTCTTAATTGTCTCATTCATGGTGAATACTAAAAATATTTAATCATTTTGTGTTTGGGACAACATTGCTGAATACTAAAAGTATCATAATTTGCTTGCTTTACCAAAAAAATAATAATTATAATTTGCTTGTGAAATTATAATCTATTATAGTAAGTTAGTAAATTATATGTCTCATCTCTCATCAAGTGTGTGATTGTTTTGTTTTTTGTACCTTTTTTATAGGCATAGAAAATTGACTCTACTCCAAGTGCAAGTGGTAATGCTACTGTTAGCGTACCAAGTGACCCCAATCAACCTCAAGTAAGGGATGAACAACGAGAAGAAGTAACTGATTCTGCAGCTGCAGCAGATTCTGCAGTTGCTGCTGATAGTGAAAATTCAGTAATAGAAAAAAAAGGCGAAAAACATCAGCTGTTTCGAATGAGTTTCATGAAGTTACTCTCCCCAATGGTCAACGAAAAGCAGTTTGCATTATGTTGACTCTTTCTTGCCTGTCATTTTTTATTTCTTATGAGAAATGTAAGTGCATTATGAATGGAACATTTTCTGCTCGGTACAATTATTGTCTTTGCTCAGTATCCGCCTTGGGAGGCCTATAGGCCATATCAGACTTTTTAATTTTTAAGAATAGGCCAGACGTGGCTATAAACGAAGCCTTTAATAGGCTAATAGGCCAGATAAGCTCAACTTTTTTTACGTAGCTTAGGCCAGGAAGGCCAAAGCCTGGCCTAGCCTGACCTATTTACACCCCTACTCGTTGATATACACAATTGATCAAGAGGGCTTTCATCAAGGTTGTAACATGGCCTAGGCAGAGGGGAAGAAAATATCTGAGTAAGTGGCTTATAGGTCAAAAATCAAATTCAAAAAGGAACCGATATAATTGTTTAATACATGGCAAACATCTTCTTCTTATTTCAATTTCTCCCTTTTTTTCTTCTTTCACTTATTTTTGTAATATAAAAAATTTCTTTCCCTTAAGCAACTTTTCCTTTTCCTAATTTTTCTTTTAATTTCACTTCCTTTTTCTTTTTCAATACAGATACACATTTTGCCCTTTTCTTGTCATCTAATTATTCCACCTCCTTTTGGCTTTTGCCTCTTTCCACCTCTCTTTCCATACTCTAGAGTTTGATTATGTCAAAAAAAAAAATTCAACTATACTCAGCTCCTCATTTAAATTTGAATTTCAATCTAATTTTTGATGAGGATGTGTATGGAGTGGCTATTCATAATTTGGGTATCGTCGAACAAATAGACCTAGGCTCAAGGGGCTTAATCAAAGGATTAATACACAGGGTGGCTATTTGGCTATCTAGCTTTAAGAAAGAAATGCCTCTATCATTTCAAGAAGTATATACCACAGACCATTCCAAGTAAGAAACAAAACAAGTTCTAGAGTGATTCAAACAGTGAAGTGCACACACAAAAAAATCTGTTTAGGCTCAAAAGCTCACGGCAATGGGTGCAAAACTTATCTTCTACTTTTTATCCAAATCACTCTAGTTATTTTCCTAATATTCCAGTGAATTATTAAACTTGCTTGACTAGTGCTCATTCAATTGTGAAATTAGTATTCATATCATTATACTCCTGATCTAGAAAAATAATCAATTTCCTGTAAAAATAATCCATCTATGCATACATGTTGATCAAAAAGAAAAACTTTAAATTTCACCAAAAATTTAGTGATAATGGAGATGGGAACTCAAGACTTAACAATCTTTAATTTTCACCAAAAATTTAGTGATGATGGAGACAGGAACTCAAGATTTAACCATTCGGAAGACTTTAAAAAAATTAATTAAAATAAAATAAAAAAGAAAGAGAATTAAGAAAGTTCTCTGTCTAGTCGGATATTCTTTGTCTAGTCATGAATTTCTTCCGACCATTTGAAAGTTGATTTCTGATGGATCGCTTGGTACCCTTTCCCAGATTTAAATATGGATGTCCCAGCAATTAATTTAATTCTAAAAAGAAAATCCTAGAGAGCAGTTAGAATAATAATCGCACTCTGAAACGGATCACAGATCATGAAAAATACTGGTGAGAATATCAAAACATTCAAAAAAATGGCAAAGTCAATCTCAATGCACAACACATATCATCATGAAAACAAAATCAAGTGAAAAGAAAAGAAAACTAAAATTAAAGAACAAAAGTCTAAGCACTGAGACAATGGTCAATCCTCGTCCATGTCAATACTGTGTGAGAAGGGATGGAGAATTAAGGAAGATGGAAAAGAAAAGAATTTTAAAAATTTGATCTGATTAAGCGTGCTTAAGCGCTTTATAGGGCTCTTCAGCGCACTCTTCAAATTGTAAAACCTGACCTTTGAAGCATGCTTAAGCGCATAGATTGCGCGTTTCAGTGCGCTTTGACAAAGGCTAATTGCCATTTCTACTTCTTTTTCGCGCTTAAGCTCCCTTATACGCGCTTAAGCACTATCTTCGAAATGAAACTTAAATGAAGGGTACGAACTTTAGCAACATTTAAGCGCGTTTTGGCAGAGACTAAAAGTAATTTCCAGGTCAATCGAGAGCTTGAGCGCGCATGTTCTGTGTTTTATCTAATAAATTATTAATTCCTTTCCTCTTCTCTCTTGAGTGATTTATGGTAAGGGCAATTCTTTAAAATTATAATCCACAGTGTGTATTCAACTATAAGACTTATTCATGCAAGAATGATGTGCAAAAGATTTTAGATAATGAAAATTGCAACCTGTGCGCTTTACTCTTACCTTTACCTGTAAGGTTCCATCTCAAGAATATAATCATCAGTCTCAGTGCCTAATATTTTTGTGTTATGATGAACTTATCTACCTTGACCAGTATATCCTTAATGATGCCAAACGCTTGCTTTGTGGAAAGGTCATCTAGTTGCAAGACTGTCCTAGTTGGCTTTACTTCAGTGATACCCAACTTCTTTATCATTGACAATGGCATCACGTTGATGCTGGCATCGAGATCACATAGAACATTATCCACTTCCACCTTGCCTATGGTGCATGGAATGCTGAAGCTTCCTAGATCCTTGAGCATTTTAGGTAATTTGTTCTGGATAATGGCACTGCATTTCTCTGTTAGAGTAACCGCCTCACATTCCCGCAACTTACGCTTCATTGATAGTAGATCCTTCATGAACTTTGCATAGTTGGACATATTCTCCAAGGCTTCAGCAAAAGGAATGTTGATCTGCAACTTCTTGAAAATGTCTAGAAACTTTGATATTGTTGCTTCTGAATCTCTTGCTTTAATTTCTGAGAATAAGGAATTCGCACATATGGTGAGAGTTCTAATAGCTTTTCTTGAGCCT
The DNA here is from genome assembly GCF_033153095.1 of Gastrolobium bilobum. NCBI lineage: Eukaryota > Viridiplantae > Streptophyta > Magnoliopsida > Fabales > Fabaceae > Gastrolobium > Gastrolobium bilobum. The sequence goes on from NW_026898223.1 coordinate 28,549, forward strand.
TCTTTTTCTCCCACTTAAATTGTTTCTTTTCAAATTTTTTAGGAATGCCCTTTTCAACTTCAATTATATCCTTTACTTTTTCTTTCTTCTCTTCTTCAACAATAGGTTCCTCATCATTTTTCTTTTTTTCATAATGCTTCTGTAGGCTGAATGAGTTTTCCACTCCTAGTAGTAATTGCATTGCAGTGCTCCCTTGGGTTGACCATGGTATCATCCGGAAAAGTGCCTTGAGCTCTCTCGAAAATATTCCTAGATAGTTGCCTAATATGAGTTTCAAGGTTCCCTATAGATGCCTCTTGATTTCTCATTGCGGCTTCCTGATTCTTGAATATTATTCTGGTTTCTTGCATGAAGGTAGTTGTTTCACGTTTGAAAGTTTTTTCACCTTGGATATAATCATTAGTTTTTTTTGGGAGTTGCATTAACGCTTTTTCCAACTTTAAATGATTACATTGCGGAGGTGGAGATGGTTGTGGTTTTTGCGGAGGCTGCAACTGATGAGATGATTTATAGTTAAAACCAGGGCGAGTTTTCCACCTTGGATTATAAGTATCACCGTAAGGATTGCTCTGGTTTCTCTGGGGATTGCCCTTATTGTTCTGATCATATTAGACTCCATTAACTTAAGTTGTCTCAATTCCCCAAGGGCACCACAGTTACTGCTATCATGTTCACCTCCACAATATTCACAAGCTGGCATTTGCGTCTGCACAACAGAGACTTGAAACTTTTCAAACATAATTATAAGATTTGCCAACTGTTGAGACATAACTTTTTGTTGAGCTAACGTGACATCATTGTTTTCTAATTGAAAAACCCCACTCATTGGCTGTGCCGGAATATTTCATTTTCGAAAGAAGCCCATAGACTCAAATAATTCCAATGCTTGAGTGGGAGTTTTCTGTCTCAATGGACCTCATATGTTGACATTGATAAACATTCGAGAAACAGGTGTTATTCCGTTGAATAACACACACACCTTTTGGCCCAGGCTGCAACTTATATTAAGGATATCTTCTCAACAAGTCCTTAAATCTTCCCCATGCAGAACAAAGAGATTCCTCTTCCTATTTGGTGAAATTTGTGATCTCGTTCATCAACTGATTATATTTGGTCATCGAAAAGAATTTATCTAAAAATTTGACCGTTAAATCATCCTAGGAGTTGATCAAGCCAACTCAGTGCCTTTTCTTTCAAAGAAAATTGCAATAGACGAATGACATCATCTGTTACTCCGTTCATCTTTATCGTGTCACAGATTAAAATAAATTTGTCAAGATGAAGGTGAATGTCTTCCTCATCACCACCTGTAAACTGATTTTACTGAACCAATGAGAGTAGTGTTCGTTTGATTTCAAAATTATTTGCAGTAACAGTTGGTTTGATAATGCTTGATGTGGTTCTAGGCATGCTCGGAGTGAGGAACGCATCCATTAACTCCTCTTGCAGAGGATTATTGTTGTTCGCCTAGTTTCTTCCTCTTGTATAACAGAACTTGGCGCTTCTTTTACTTGTTGTCTTCTCTCTTTTGCAATCTTTCTATTTCTTTTAGCAGTTTTCTCTATCTCTGAATCGAAGTGCAATGACTCAATATAAACCAGAAAATAGACTAATTAAATAAAAGCTAAATTAACAAAGTAGAATTTAAATAACAGAAAATAAGATCCAATCTAAAGAATCTATAGCTATTATTAAAGTTGAAGTATATAATCCCCAACAACGGCGCCAAAAAGTTGTTGCAACTTCGGCAAGTACACCGATCCTACAATTAATAAAGTGTAACGAGTACGGGATAGTTCCCACAAGGATTATATTTTCAATCACTAATTCACTACTTCCGCTTAAGTTGGACAATCAATTATTAATTTCAATTTAGATTTAAAATTTATAAAACTAAATAAAGACAAGAACAAGAATGTAAAATTCGAATGGCTTGACAGATAAGAAACATAGCTAGGGTTCAACTTCCCCCAATCTCCCCTTTATGTTTTGAATGAACTCTTTCAGATTAAACGTCCTTAATATAAAGCCAATCGATTCTACTCATTTAATTAGGGTTCAATCACTTGACACCATGAATCTTTATAATCTTGAAAGAACCCTAGTTCCCCGGTTATTCCTCAAGAAAATAAGCCTTACGTTCAAGAATCATACGATATCATGAAACCCTATGTCTATCCCTAGAATCATAAATATTACGATGAAATTATCATGTACGAATCATGTACCACCATTCCTATTGCTGTATATTTACCTTAGATCAATCTACAAGATTCACTCATAGAAGCATTAAGAAAAGATAACTTCATTCAAAATAAAAAGGAAGAGTAACATCAAGAATTCATTCAAAACATAAAAGATCAATTTAGTTCTATCTAACCCCAACTACAGATAAAAACTTAGCCTAACATGGTAGAATCAAGAACAAAAAAAATGATAAATCTTCCCCAAACTCCATTGATATGATATTATGTTAAGTCTTCAAGGCTTCCAGTGCAAATATCATTCAAACCAGTCTCTAACTCTCAAGAACATGAACTATGTGCTTCTATGCTTTAAACTATACTTCAGCTCTCCAAAAGTGATCCAAAGATGCAATTCCCTTTGCAATTTCCCTTTAAAAGATTGAAGAATTTGTGCCCTAGGTGAAAACCATCAAATGGGCCTTAGTTGGGTCGTAATGGGCGCTTAAGTGCAGATAAGCAAGCGTAAGCTCTCTTAGATGGTAAGGAAGACTCGTGTTAGCGCGCTTAAGCTTCCTTGTAGTGAGCTTAAGCGCTCTCTTGGAAGAGAAACTTTAGCATTGCGCGTTAGCGCCCTATATAGAGTTTAAGCTCTCTCTTTCAGAAGCTTTTAACTCTTTCTGTGCGTTTTATGCGCTTAAGCTCGCAATAGGGAGCTTAAGCGTCCTCTTCAAATGATGAACTTGCTTCTATTGTGTGCTTTGTGACTTCTATGATCTTCAATTCCATGCTCTAAGTCTTTGAACTTCATGTTGTGAGACAAGTGGCTTCAATACTCAAAAGGGAGGTAAATTGAGTTTTATAAAATCTTTACACAAAAAGCTTCCTTTGATATTTTAACGAATATTTCTACAAGTAAATGATTTAACAAGGAAAATCTAAGTGTAGGAACTAGTGTGTGATTAATAAAATAAGCTAGTGAATAAATAAATACAATTTAACAATGCAATTTCAAGACTAAAGTAAAGAGTTCAAGGTTAGAGAAATTGCAAACTAAATGTATCCTGGTTCGGTCACCACCATCGTGACCTACGTCCAGACTGAAGTCACTGATAAATCTTTTTACTAACTATCAAGCTTGAGGGTGCTTGACAAACCACTACAATCTTTCAAGACTTCAGGCTCTTGGTGCCTTACAATTTCCATTTCAAATTTTCTGAGGAATTTGGTAACCTCTCAAGTACAAAGGGTTCATTCCCCTCTCAATTCAAGAAATCAAATAGAGGTGTTTAATAGTGGGTAAGTACTCTCAAAGTACAGATTATACAAGTTGAAGAACTAATAGGTGTATAACTTTAAATGAAAGATGAGCAAAGTATGTAATCAATGAGCAATAATTAGTTAGAAGGAGTAATAATAGTTTTATAAATGATCTATGGTCGTCCACTATTCATTACTGTCGATGTAAGTATATATAATGACATCTTCAACAAAAACTAGCGTTTATAGTCGTTTATAATCGTTGGTGTTCGTACATATACGGATATTTCTCGGGCTAATATCTGGATATTGATATCCAGATATCATATCCGGGTATTGAAAATCCAATATCCGAATATTTCATGGCAACACCTTTTTTGCATGAAATCTGGAATTCTTTCCATTTAAAAAGGCTTCTATCACTTGGAACACATGTAATTGGGTATGGAAACTATTTCTAAGTGTTCAATTCATGTAAATACCTTTCCAAACAAATTTTGACATATTAAACGTTCATTTTGTCATTTTTCAATGCTTAGTGTTCAAGATGTATTCTTTCAAGTTCAAATAAAATTTCAAGATTGTGAACATATGTGTTTACATTGTACAAGATTGCTCATGTGCTGAAATTATGTTAAAAACCTTTTGATTCACTTTTGACTTATTAAACCAAGGTTTTTAAGCACTTTAAGATTATTCAATTATGGATAATACTTTTCTTATGTTACATAAGAGAAGTATTATCTCCTACACTCACATTTTTCAAATGGGTCTCACAAGAATTTTTTTCTGTCACCTCCAACTTTTTTCTCTCTCCTATTTATTGTTTGAGTAGGAGATAATACTTCTTTTATGCAACATAAGAAAAGTATTACCCTTCAATTATATGAATGACTTGAGCTCATGCAATGCTATATGTTATACACCTTTATATAACTTCCCTAAGTCCTAAATATGTATACCAATGAGATCTTGGACTTAGCTTCTTGCTTTGAGACTTGATGCTTGACTTTGCATTGCTTTCACATAGACTTGGATTCTTTTGGATGTTGCTTCTTTTAAAGCTCTTGAGTTTCTTTCTTTAAGTTAGTTTGTTATCATCAAAACTATGTTGACATGACATCATCAAGTGTATCAACCACATCATCACTTTGATTCTACACATGTTTGCTCCAATTTATACTAATTTACCTTCAAAACAAGCAAAAAAATTAATTATTTAGTTCATATTTGACCAAAAGTATCTTGACCCTTAACTACGAGAGCGTTGTAAATATTAGGCATCTTCCCCACTAATTAACCATAATTCTCATGCATTTGACTAGATAATTCATATAATTTTAGGCCTTAAAATATGATAAACTAGAGGTTTATCACTCACCCCGTGACCCAACAAGAACTTCAAACACATATTGATATTTACAAAAAAAATAGATAATAATATTTAAAAAAAATCATATCATGTCACATTAAATCGCGTAAAAGTCAATTATTGATATAAAATTAGTGAAAGTCAATTATTCATATATAAATAAACTGTTATTTTTTATTATTTTCATAAGATGGGCTATTATTACTTTATCTCAAAACACATTTTAATTGAAAATATGATTTGTAGCAAAGCTAAAAAATTTCCTTTAAATTTTATTATAATTATTAATTCTTTAATTTTTATGGAATAGCTATGAATTGTATTTTATAGCTTGAATATTTAAAAGGTGTAATAATATTATTGAAATGATTTAGAAAATATTAATATTAATTTACCAAAAATAAAATAAAATATTAATATTAGATTTTCAAGTTATTAGAACTATGTGAATGTATACATATATTTTAATTTATGTTTTATTTTTTTTTTAAAGAAAGATTTATGAGAATAATACACTAATTAGTTGAAGACATGTTAGCCCTGGTACATTACAACTTTATCTAAGGCAAAGAGTTTATTACTGAATTATTTTGAGTATGAAACATGATGATATTCACACTAGTGAAAGAATTCAATCGGGGATGAACCTATAGTATGGTTCCATCTTAGTATACCATACACGTGAAATATGAAAATTATTTTTAATGTTTTAGTTTAATTTCTATGTTATTGATAGAACTTTGGTTCTATCGTGTAATAGAGAAGAGGGAAAGTAAAAGCGAGAGAAATAAGAGAATGAGGAGAGTGATACGGATGCAGGAACAAATGCAACTGAGCAAGAGGCAGATGCAACTAACCATGATGAAACTCAGCAGGCTAGGCCCAAGTGAATAGTTGGGGTTCCTAGTTGGGCTGTCGATTACTATTGAGTTGTGTAATGTAGGTACAAGTGTCAAGCTTAGGCAGTTATGGGCTTGTGATGTGTCATTAATAATCTGTTGTAAGCATATGTGTCTTCATATGGTAGTTAGACTCTTGTAAGGTGTCGTGAATTGGGTATATAACACTGTGTAACAGAATTGGTTGGTATTATTGAATAAGAAATTGTTTCTCTGTTCGTTTCGAATTCCTGCTCTTATCAATTGGTGCTTTCACCTTCTTCTCCAACACTTGCAACCATGAAGGTGCAAGAACTTGCAGAAGAATTTGGAGCCTTTCGGCTTCGTATCGAGCAGCGATTGGATGATAATCAAGCACATATAGCAACCTTCAATACTCAACTTCAGCAAATTCATGCTGCGGTGATGGGATTGGAAACTCGTGCTCATGATTCTGGTGTCCAACGAAACCCTATTCCTTTGTCAGATTCTACGAATTCTTCGGTTTCCAATGTTCGCAGTGATATTCGCGGAGATCATCATGATCCTCGTTCCTTCTTTAAGTTCGTCCGCATGGATTTTCCTTCGTTTGTTGGTGTTGACCCAAATGGTTGGATCTTTAAAGCGGAGATGCTGTTTTCTCTTCAAAATATGCCGGAGGAGTACAAGATTCAACTCGCTGGATTGAAGATGGAAGGCATGGCTGGACCGTGGTATCAATGGCTTTATAAAGGAGGTACTCTTAAATCTTGGACTGATTTTAAAGTAGCACTGCGACAGAGATTTGGAGCAGAGGCTTATATGGATTTAAGGGGAGTTCTTTCTAAACTCTCTCAAACTTGTTCGTTGAGTGATTACATTAGAGACTTTGAAGCCTTAATTAATCAGGTTACTGAGTTTTCTGATGAGGTTCTCGCCAGTTTTTTCTTATCTGGCTTGCAAGCTGATTTGAGGAGGGCAATTCAGTTTCACAAACCCACGTCTCTTCATCAGGCAATGCAATTGGCAGTCGCATATGCAGCTCACCATGATGAACTTCGTACCTCATCTTCTACTCATTCCAAAACTAGTTCATTTCGGCCAGCATTGAGCAGTTCACAATTAGCACCTGCTTCACAATTGCCTCAATTCACTCCACCTACCAAGTTACTTGCATTACCTGCACCATCTCCTGCCTACAAGAAGATATCACATGAAGCTATGCAGAAACGAAGAGGGTCTTTGCTATTATTGTGATGAAAAGTGGACATCAAGGCATAAGTGTCAATCCCGAATGCTTATGATGATTGGAGAAGTAGAGGATGTGGATGTAGATTTGGATGAACACATTGTTTGGCAACCGGATGCTATCCCAACAGATGGAGGAGATGCAGCTTTACACTCTATGGCTGAAGAAGGTAACCCACGAGCCTTGCAATTTTCCATACAGATGAGGGGTAAAACTGTGGCTGTATTGGTTGACTCAGGGAGTTCTCACAATTTTATTAATCGTGAGATTGCTGATTCACTTGGTTTATCCATGATAAAAACCAATCGGATGAGAGTGCATTTGGGAAATGGTGAGATCATGACTTGTGATAGGAAATGCCATGATGTGCCACTCTTAATTCAGGGACACCATTTTGTAGTAGATCTTTGGGTTATTGATCTTCAGAGGTTGGGGGTTATCTTGGGCATTGGGTGGTTGGCTACATTGGGCAGGGTCCTACATGATTATACTCTCATGACTATGGAGTTTCAATGGTGCAACCAGCGAGTAGTGCTACATGGAACATCTGTGAAAAAGCAAGATTCCTCATTGTTGGTTTGTTTTGGGGAAGAACAACAAATTCCTGTTGAATTGTAATCCTTGCAGTCACAGGTTCCTAAGGTGCTTTGGGAGATCTTGGTTGAGTATAGTGCTATTTTCAAGGTTCCATCAGCTTTGCCTCCACCTAGAATCTGTGATCACACCATTCATTTGGTGCCTGATGCTCAACCCATATCTGTTCGACCTTATAGATATGCTTATCATCAGAAAACGGAGATAGAGAAACAGGTAGCTGACCTTTTGAATGCTGGCTATATCCGTGAGAGTAGAAGTCCATATTCTTCTCCTGTCCTCTTAGTAAAGAAACAAGATGGTACATGGCGGATGTGTATTGACTATAGGCAGCTCAACAACATCACTATCAAGGACCGTTTTCCCATTCCTGCAATTGAAGAGTTGATGGATGAATTGTATGGAGCCAGGGTATTTTCCAAGCTTGATTTGCGCAATGGATATCATCAAATAAGAGTAAACCCAGAAGACATTTTCAAAACAGCCTTTAGGACCCATGAGGGTCATTATGAATTCTTGGTTATGCCTTTTGGCTTAACCAATGCACCTTCTACTTTTCAGGCTGCAATGAACCACATGTTTAGAGGTCATCTTCGACGGTTTGTTATTGTTTTTTTTGATGACATATTAGTGTATAGTGCTACCTTGCTGGATCTTATAAGCCACTTGAGGACAACATTGCAATGTCTCTTGGATAATGGTTTTTATGTCAAACTCAGTAAGTGTTCATTTGGGGTGGAAACAATAGAGTACCTTGGCCATGTGGTTTCTGGAAATGGTGTCCAAGCTGATCCTAACAAGATTTTAGCCATGATTCAATGGCCCATTCCACGCACAATCAAGCAGCTTAGAGGTTTTTTTGGGATTGACAGGATATTATAGGCGTTTTGTGCAATAATATGCCTCCTTAGCCACACCCCTCACTGATTTGCTCAAGAGTGATTCCTTCCATTGGTTACCGGAGGTGGAAGATGCCTTTGTAACTCTTAAGAAGGTCATGAATGAAACTCCTGTGCTACGTCTTCCTAATTTTGCCTTACCTTTCATTATAGAATCAGATGCTTCTAATTCTGGTGTGGGAGCTGTTTTGTTGCAGGAAGGCAGACCCATTTCGTATTTTAGCAAGAAATTATGACCAAGAATGCAAGTGGCATCTACCTACGTACGAGAATTATATGCTGTCACTGAAGTTGTTAAGCGTTGGAGACATTATTTACTTGGATCCAAATTTGTCATAAAAACAGATCATAGAAGTCTTAAAGAGCTCTTGACACAAACGATTTCTACACCTGAGCAGCAAAAGTATGTGTGCAAGCTCCTAGGCTTTGACTTCACTATTGAATATAAGAGTGGAGCCTCCAATATCGTGGCTGATGCTTTGTCCAGAAGCTGTGAAGATAGCTCAGTTGTTGAAGCTTCCCTGTTGTGTTTGGTTTCAAATCCAACTTATGCAATTATGGACCAACTTCGTGAGGAGAACAATTCAGATTCATATCTCCTAGATATACAGCAGCAGCTCTTAAACAACAATTGTATGGATCAATCTATCACCTTTCGAGATGGCTTATTATACCAGAAAGGAAGGTATCTTATTAGTCCTACATCTTCCTTGAAGCAGATTCTAATTCGGGAGGCACACTCTTCACCCCTAGGAGGTCATGCAGGCATCACTCGAACATTTTTGAGGTTGTCAGCTTCTTTTTTCTGGAATCACATGCGCAAGGATGTTATTACATTTGTGAAGGAGTGTCCAACATGTCAATATGTTAAAACAGCAACCACTCCTCCATTGGTCCTTTTACATCCTTTACCAGTTCCAGAAGGCGTATTCGAGGATCTTAGCCTTGATTTCATCACAGGACTGCCCTTATCAGCTGGATTTTCTGCTATATTGGTGGTTGTGGATCGGTTAACTAAGTATGCCCACTTTGGGCCTCTTCCAGCCACTTATACTGCATCTTCTGTGGCTAAACTTTTCTGTGACATTGTGGTTAAACTGCATTGGTTTCCTAAGTCCCTGGTATCTGATAATATTTGTTAGCCAATTTTGGTCTTCATTATTCAGATTAAGTGGAACTACCTTGAAAATGAGCTCAGCTTACCATCCACAAACCGACGGCCAAACTGAGGTTACAAACCGGTATTTGGAGCAATATCTGAGGGCTTACTGCCATGATCAAAATAAGAAGTGGTCCTTGTACCTTGGATGGGCTGAATTGCATTACAACACAACCAATCACTCTTCCATAGGCATGTCACCCTTTGAAGCCTTGTATGGGAAACAGCCTACTTTGATTCCATCCTATAATCAAGGTTCAGTCCGAGTTGATGCTCTAGATGAAATGCTTTCTCACAGGAATGAACTCCTTACAGATCTTAAGCATCATTTGCAAGCAGCCCAAAACGGAATGAAGGTCATTGCTGATAAGCATAGGAGAGATAAGGAATTGGCTGTGGGAGACTTGGTTTTAGTTAAACTCCAGCCTTATAGGCAGATTTCTTTGGCACGAAGGTGTAATCAAAAACTTGCTAAACGATATTATGGACCATTTTCTGTCAAGAAGGTACTCAGCAGAGTTGCTTATCAACTAGAATTGCCTCCAGAATCTCGTATCCATCCTTCCTTTCACATTTCTGTTTTGAAACCATTTATTGGCAATCCAAATGTTCCTGTATTTGATTTACCCACTACTTACCGGGACAACTAACCATTACAGCATCCAGTAGCTGTCCTTAGCTCACGAGACTTAACTCAGCAAAGATCACTAATGAGGCAATGGCTTGTCCAGTGGTCCCACTCTTTACTTGAAGATGCCACATGGGAGAATGAGGAAGACCTCCGTCAGTTTTATCCTGAGTTTGGACCTTGTGGTCAAGGTCCCTTTTGAAGGGAGGAAGAGTGATACGGATGCAGGAGCAAATGCAACTGAGCAAGAGGCAGATGCAACTAACCATGATGAAACTCAGCAGGCTAGGCCCAAGAGAATAGTTGGGGCTCCTAGTTGGGCTGTCGATTACTATTGAGTTGTGTAATGTAGGTACAGGTGTCAAGCTTAGGCAGTTATGGGCTTGTGATGTGTCATTAATAATCTGTTGTAAGCATATGTGTCTTCATATGGTAGTTAGACTCTTGTAAGGTGTCGTGAATTGGGTATATAACACTATGTAACAGAATTGGTTGGTATTATTGAATAAGAAATTGTTTCTCTGTTCGTTTCGAATTCCTGCTCTTATCAGAGAGGAAACAAGATTTCTTTATTTAGAATTTTCATGGTAACTACATTGATTTTTCCCTTTTTTAAATCCTAAGTAAAGGTGTTAAATCACCCTCAATGTTACTGTTAAAATTGTTATTATCCAATAAACAACAGATATAACAAAGTCAAAATACAGTATATCTATACAAAAATCATACATCACAATAGTATCACCACATCAACTATCACTCAAAGTGCTTACGGTCACCTTTGATTCCTCTTGGTTCTTCCTTCTGGTACCTTCCTACTTTCTTCCTGCTACCTAAGCTCCACTTTTTCTACGGTAGAGTGCAGTCATGGTTCCATTCTCTTCTTCAGCCGCCATTGATGTTAGTCCTTATGGTTGTTGTTGCCTTTAAATTTTAAATGACTCTAGGAAAAATGGTTTAGGATATTAAAATATGTAAAAAGCATTTTCCTTGTGTTTCATAGAGTGCTTCCAATGTGAATGTGCTCTTGACTCGTGCAATTTGAAACATTACTTTGAGTTCATGCAATGCACTTATAAAATATCTTATAATCTTTCTAAGTCCTAAAAATATATTATAAAGGGTCTTGGACTTAGCTTCAAGTTTGAAATATGGACTTGGGTTAAGCAATTCTTGATGCTTTTGTTGGATTGCTTCTTAATTCCTTTTGTATTATTTCACATGACTCCACATAATTTATATTATACCACCCACCAACAAAAAATAAAGCCAATGGCTACATAAGCTTCTTGAAAAAGTATTTTTTTAAATAAAAGTCACATTTAAAAAATTTATAATAATTTTTTTTAAAAGTAAAATATTAATTTTTATGTTTTTTTAAGTTAGAAAAGTAATATTTTAATTTTTTGAAAATAAACTATATCATAGAAGTATATATTTTAATATAATTAATTTTTTTAAAAGTAAAAAATCAATTTTTGTGTTATCTGAAGTTAGAAAAATAATTTTTAAATAATAACAAGAGTAAATATCCTTTTTGGTCCCTAACAAAAAAATACGGTCCCCACTTTAGTCCCTTATAAAAAAAATTAGTCAGTTGGTCCTTAACAAGTTCAAAGTGGACCCATTTAGTTGAAATTGTGGTCCTCATAATTTCAAAAAAGACCCATATTAGTCCCTCAAAAGGACTAAAATGGGTCCACTTTAAATTTGTTAGGAACCAACTGATTAATTTTTTTTTTGTAAGGAACTAAAGTGAGACCGTGTTTTTTGTTAGGAACCCAAAAATATATTTAATCTAATAACAAATGATAGATAGAAGCACATTTATGATTAATAAATTTAATATTGAAAAACTGAATATATTATTGAATGTTTTTAACTTTTTATTCTTTAAAGATCATGTTACCCATTTAATATTATTTTCCTTTAAAAATAACTTTCAAATAATTGAACAACTAAAAAGTGATTTTTTTTTTATTTTTTTTATTTTTGGGATCCCTCAGTCCTTAGGAGTTAGGAGTGCTGTGCAGATATTCGCTGTCTCCTTTTTAATTATTCCAATGGCGACAAAGACAGTCCCAATCGAGGCGGGCCACATGCCCATTACACGGATAAAAACAAAAATAAAAAAATAAATATAAATGCTATCTAATGAACTTTATTTAATTAGTTTTATATAATTTTTCATACTACATACTTGATTAATAAAATAAGGATATTTTAGATAAAATTAATTAAATAAATAAAATAAAGGTTCATTTCTTCTGCAGATAAATTATCTGCAGTAAGCCAATACGACGTCGTTTTGGGTCGAAAATCATGGTATTTTTAATATTTTAATTTATTTTAGAGTTATAATAGTCTTTATATTTATAATTTTTTAAGATTTTAATACCAAAACGACGTTATTTTAGGAATAAATGTAGACAATTTCTCTGTATTAACTGCGGAAACATTTTTCCCATAAAATAAACACACATGATAAGAAATATTTTCTTTAAAAGGACCTTTTAGTAATTATTAATAATTACATATACTATATTAAGGTCCACCATCAATTTTATAGAAAGATAATATTTTCGTACATTTTATCTAATATATAACAAGACACTCTCATGATCTCATCTTTAGCTTTTCAGATTTACCTAATAAAAAGAATTTTCTGTTAATTCAAATGAATTCTCCTTTTTTTTATTTTTTTAATTTGCTTTGATTCTCCTTCATTGTTAATATTATTATTATTTGAAAAAAAGGACAAATTATATTTATAAATTTTTTTATGTATAAACTCTTACAAATTACATTTTCTCTTAAGAGAACACTAACTTACACTATATTTTTCTTGAAAAAAAAATAGTGTAAGATAATATAATTTATAAAAATTTATAAAAAAATTTGTAAACCGATACTTGTGTTTGTAAATAATATCCAATGTTTCCTTGTCCTGTCTCTATTTATTAATGATTATATCCCGGCATTGGCAAAACAGGCTATTGGAATGTTTCAAGTTTCAACCTTAACATCAACTAAGATCTGTACTTCACGTATCCATTGGTCCAAGATTAAGCAGAAAAAAAAGATGAACTTTTATCTAAAAAATTATCAGAATTTGCTGATAAAGTTCCACACTTTCAAAAGCTGATTTCAATTTGGCAACTGGGTATTTGATTTCTTTGCTGGTAGTGGTGGTTTTGTGGAAGAATGAAGGTGGATAAGATTGAAGAGAGTGGTGTGAGGTTGTTGGGTAGAAGCAATAGCAGCAGTGGCGGGAGCAGTGAGTCAAGGTGGGTTGATGGCAGTGAAGTGGACTGGGATGAGGTACTTCCATGGTCTAAGCACCATGGTAGAGAAGGCTATGGTTCAATCAGGAGGAGGCTTATCAAGAAGCCCAAGAGAGTTGATTCTTTTGATGTTGAAGCCATGGAGATTGCTGGAACTCATGATCAACATCACAAGGTAAATTTTTTTGAGGTTTTATCATTTCTTTTAAGTTCTTGGGGACAACAAATACTTAGCTAGAATAACACTTTAAATGTTTATCTTTTTTTTAATGTATTATAAAATATTCATGATCTGTGCTATGTGTTATTTAGTAAAAACACCAATTTGATTTTGTCAGATTCTTTGGACATTGAAAGATGTTTGGGAAGTAATGGGGTGATTGATGATATGAATAATTAGTATAGTTGTGTTGAAAAAGAAAGTCAGAGATTTCAAAAGCTACCCTGTCAATGAGTTGAATTGAAAGTCTAAAAATAAAAGAACCACATACCCTAAAGAAAAGAAATGAACAAATTAGAAGATATAGGTTTCAGGAACCTAAGCCTCAGAGTTTGGGAATATTAGTGAACACTTAACAGTTGAAACTAACACAGTGGCCATGAGATGAGTGTATAGAAATGCAAGGTCTTCTATTTTAACGAAATTATTGTAGTCAATGCAATTGTGCATGCATGCGACTGCTTTGGGCATTTATGAAATTGCTTTTCCTCATGCCAATTACTTTTCTTATAAAAAAATTTCCTGGCTGAGGAAGCAGTTGAAGGTTAAACATTTGTAAGATGGCATAGCCAATTGCAACTACACTAATAATTGTGAATTCATGGAGCATTTGAATGTTAGAGATTTTCTCATGCTCACTTCCACATTTCTAATAGACACTCTACAGTGTTAACTTCCACTTCATCATTTATTTAACAGTGTACATATATAGTCACCTTCACCTCACTCTTTTTAATCTTTTGTACTTATGTGAATCAGGACGTTTCCATTTGGCCAACTCTTGTATTAGCATTTAAGACTCTTGGTGTGGTATATGGTGACATGGGAACAAGTCCTCTATATGTTTTTGCTGATGTCTTCAGCAAGGTTCCAATTGGATCAGATGTTGATATCTTGGGGGCGTTATCATTAGTAATGTATACAATAGCCCTTATTCCATTAGCCAAATATGTTTTTATAGTCCTCAAAGCAAATGATAATGGAGAAGGTAAGATGTTTACTTTCCCACTCAGAATTACCTACTTTGGTTCATTCAGACGTATTGTAAATCACATTATACATTATTGGCTCAACTGTAGGAGGAACTTTTGCGCTATACTCGCTGATTTGCAGGTATGCAAATGTGAATCTGCTTCCAAATCGTCAACAAGCTGATGAACAGATCTCTAGTTTTAAGCTCAAACTGCCTACTCCAGAATTGGAAAGGGCTTTAAAAATAAAGGAAATTTTGGAAACGAAAAACACTTTGAAAAACCTATTGTTGGTGTTGGTTCTTCTGGGAACTTCCTTGATTATTGGAGATGGTATTCTAACCCCAGCAATATCAGGTACATAAGCAAGTTACTTTTTGACATGAAATTCTGTTGTAAATTTTTGGTTTGTATCATATGATCAATGCTGGCATGAAATTTGACCATAAACATTTGTCTCTGAGCTAAACTTGTCATACTAATTATAGCACTCACAGTAAATCTCTTAGCTAATCACTATAGAAGTCCACTAATATCAATCAAGTGGCTTTCTGAAATTGTCTGCCAGAACAGTCTCTTGATTTCTAATCTGAGATTTTAATTTGAATTCTCGATTTGGTAAGTGTACGATATTGTAAGGATTGGACTGCCATCCTAATGACATCCTGTGTACAAAAAGAAGATTTATTATAGATGTTAGCTTCTTTAATGCTGAACATCTCTCTAATGAGGTGATGGTCTAATTTCTGGCTCTAAATCCTCCAACTATTAACGAGGAGCACACTAACTATATGCAGCCCCCTCTTTGTGGGGCTGCAGTTGTGATTTCTTATAGGGACTAGACTACTGATTGTATTGGCACTTTGCTTCCACTGTCCTTTTCAGATAACATACCACCATTCCTCCTCCTTCGAATTTTTGTTATTTGTTTATCATTTTTAATGTCAACGTAGGACTGATGTTAAGAAATTTTTTGATTGTAGTGCAACTTAAGTATAACCGTGGTGCTTCTTTGTTGCAGTGATGTCTGCCATAAGTGGTCTGCAGGGTCAAATAAATGGATTTGGTACAGGTAGGTATACTTTCCTTTACTATCCAAGAATTCTACATTTTATTTTATTTTCTGGACGAAGAAAAGAAATAATAGATATATAATATAAGCAAAGATGAGAAAACTCATAAAATTAGGGAGGGGGTTTGTTATGCAATTCCGAGTCACTTTCTGTTTTTTCCACGTATTGTGAATATAGGAAAACTTCTTTTACATGTTAGCTTTTGATGGAAATTCTTGTGGCTACTGCTTGCTTTCTTTTAGGAAGATATAACTTTATGATCAAAGTATCCACATATCTATGGAGATATGAACTCGTGGCCTTTTAACGTTGGTTCAACTATTCTACATAATTAATAGCCAATCAGAAAATTACAAGATATGAATCCAGTTAAATCTGATAAAAACATCTCCTTTTCTTCTTTTTTATTTCCTCACTTACAATACATACATACATACATACATACATACATATATATATATATATATAATACATACAAGTGATTAAAATATGACTCCTAATTTGGCTCCTAAATTATAGCAATTATATCTCCTGCCTGACTCCTAAATTAGAGCTATTACAACTCATGCTAACACTCTCAAGTGGGTGAAAAGATGTCTTTGATACCTGTTGAGATATATAAAACCATTAATGTAGCCTCACCCAAGAGCTTAAGCTTTTGGGTTGAATTGGTTCTTTACATGGTATCAGAGCCTCGTGTCCCGGGTTCGATCCTCGCCGCCCCCCACTTTCTTTCAAGTGGAATTTCTTTGTTCGCACAGGTAGATGGACCTGTACATTGTCCACCCTTCAAGCCCAGTGGGCTCTCATGTGAGGGGGCATGTTGAGATATATAAAACCATTAATGTAGCCTCACCCAAGAGCTTAAGCTCTTGGGTTGAATTGGTTCTTTACAATACCCAACGTGGCAAGCGAGGTATGGAAGATTTTACCGGATACTGCTTTTGTCAATATGTCTGCCAACTGATCTTCAAATTTGAAAGAGGGTAGCTGAATACCCTTGTCTCTAAATTTCGTTTCACGAAATATCTATCAACTTCACATGTTGGATTGGGTTGTGAGTATCAATTGCTGCTTTGTTATCATAGAACAATCTCATTTTAGTTTTTGGTGTGAAACCAAGTTCTGTCATCAACCTTTTTAGCCATAATAACTCACACAACTCTCCACTTGACAAGACAACCACCTTATGTTTCTTGCTCCTTCATGTAACCAAGTTACCTCCCACAAATGAAATATCTTGATGTGGATTTTCTGTCTGTGATGTTGTTTGCCCAGTCTGCATCTGTAAACTATTCTATCTCAAGATGGCTTTTTTTGCAAAGTAGAGACCCTTATTAGTAGGAACTTGATCTGGGTACTAACCAAGCCTATGGTTTTAGACTATGGGGGTATCAACTGGTTTGCACTCAACATCCTAACCTCGGATAATAAGTCTAGCACATATTTCCTCAGATACAAGAAAATGCCTTTGATCTAGCGATTTCAATTCCCAAGAAGTATTTCAATCCTCTTAGATTTTCCGTCTCAAAACTCTTCTGCTGGCCTTTCTTGGGGTTCTGAGATCTCCTCAAGATAACCATATCATGTACATATATAATCAAGGTTGTTATCTTGCCTCACATTACTTCAGGAATAATTTATGGTTTGAGTTGCTTTGATAGTAATCGTACCTTTTCATTGCTGAGCTGAAATGACCAAACTAGGCACGAGGAGACTGTTTCAATCGATTTATAGACCGTTCCAATTTACATATCACTTTGGGCTGAGTAGCACACATACTCTGGTGGAATGTCCATATAAATCGCTTCTTCCAAATCAACATTTAGGAATGTATTTTTCACGTTGGACTAGTGTAGTGGCCAGTCCATTTTTGCTGCCAGAGAGAGAGAGAGAGCAATACCCTTACATAATTAAGTTTATCCGCAGGAGAAAAAGTTTACATAATTAAGTTTATGGAACTACAGAAATAAACAAATTAGCGTTTTGCACAACAAAGCTTAGATTTGTATTTCATGATCTTACTTGCAGGTGAAGTTGTTGGTGTTTCTATTGTAGTCCTGGTGGCTTTGTTCAGCATACAGCGGTTTGGTACCAGTAAAGTGGGTTTCATGTTTGCCCCTGTAATTGCTTTATGGTTCCTATCTCTGGGTTCTATTGGAATATATAATATACTTAAGTATGATATTACTGTTTTGAGAGCATTCAATCCAGTCTATATCTATTATTTCTTCAAGAATAATGGCAAAGGTGCATGGTCAGCTCTTGGTGGTTGTGTTCTGTGCATTACAGGTATATCTTTTTCTCTTTTTCATGGCTTCAAACTGTGAGCACTGCAATTGATTGGCATAATATTTGGACATATTTACTTGTCAACATAGATTATAGGCTTCTTTCTGACCCCATGAACATGATCTTTGCTTCTTCCTTCATTTCATTAGTGTGTTTGCAATGCTCACCACATTTTTCATTTGTAGCTTGTGTTTGCTCTAGAAGTTTAGAAATGTGAGCCAGTATAGCACATAGATCACTCAAATGGTTAGAAAGAGGGAAGATGGATATCATTCCTAATGAATGAGTAAAGAAAGTGGTTGCCCAGAACAGAAAATTGATAATAGATCCATTCATTTAATTTATGACATTTTGCCATTTTAAGATACTTTACTCAACATCAAGTTTGCTTTTCTGTTTCTTGCTGCTTGCTGTGGTATGTAGCACCAAACAATACCATGCCGAATTACGTTTGTTAAGCAGAGCTGGACATTAATGATAGCTGGTTTCACTTAATTTATACCATTTTTCCATTCCTATAATTGTTTATGAAGTTTTTGTTCTTTTAAGTTATTTACAAAGCAATTTCAATCATTCAGAAAATTAAAAATGCATTCTTGTCCTTCTAGATGAGAAATTTATAATGCGTATAAACAACACTTCAGGACAATGAATCAGAAAATTATATTACTTGCTGGTATATTCCTCCGCAGGTGCTGAGGCAATGTTTGCAGATCTGGGTCATTTCACAGTACCATCAATTCAGGTTTTTTGAATCCTCAAATTGTTTCTTTCCAAAGAGTAAACCATTCAATACCAAAAAAGAAAAAGAAAAAAAGAGTAAACATTAAGTTTGTGTTACTAAGTCTTCTATAACTATTTCAATTTACTTTCTTAATTCTCTTGTATAATTGCTTATACAGATTGCCTTCACTTGTATGGTATTTCCCTGTCTCCTCCTTGCTTATATGGGCCAAGCTGCTTATTTGGTGAAGAACCCCACTTCTTATTCAAGGATATTCTACGACTCTGTTCCAGGTAATATTTGCTGACACAATGACTGCTTGTGTTTATACATACAAGTCATTAGTGTCCATATAAAAAGGGCAAACCCCATGCACAAGGCTCCCCGGCTTGCGAGGTTAGGGGTGAGGGTTGATTTTACACAGCATTACTCTTGCATTTTTACAAAGAGATTGTTTTTCAAATTTGAACCCGTAACCTTCTCGTCACAAGGAACAATCTTATTGTTGCTCCAAGGTTTGCCCTCTCATTATTGTCCTTATAAATATAGAAAAAATGACAATGTGGTGCTATAAAGCTCCTGCCATGTGCATGGTCCAGGGAAGGGTCAGACTCCTTGTTGTGTGGGTCTATAGTAGGCAGTTGCAAGAGGCTGATTATATGAATAGAACCTGTGACCTCCGGGTCACATGACTCAGTCACCGAAAAACAAATTTGCGACTACTCTAGGCTCGCCCTCTTTGTCCTTATAACTATAATTATGAGATATTTGTTATGCATAGTAATTGTGTTGATACCTACTGTTTGTGCTTTGTATGAAACAGGGAGTCTCTTCTGGCCTGTGTTTGTTATAGCCACACTTGCCGCAATGATTGCCAGCCAAGCAATGATATCTGCTACATTTTCATGCGTAAAGCAATCTATGGCTTTGGGATGCTTCCCCAGGCTCAAGATAATTCACACCTCAAAAAAGTTCATGGGTCAAATTTATATCCCTGTTATTAATTGGTTTCTGATGATCATGTGCATAGTTGTGGTTTCCATCTTCCAAAGCACTACTGATATTGCAAATGCATATGGTAAAGTATCCCCCCATCTCAGTTGTCTATGCTTATCAAATTATTATATATAAAATGATTCAATATATCAGAATTTCACAATTTTTATATTGTGGTTTTACATATATGTTTGATGTTAATGATTTCAACTGCAAAAATAATGTAATAACATCAATTGATTAACTTGTAAATTGTAATTTCTTTTCTCTTATTTATATTATAAATCGACTTGTGTTCCATTTCTGTACACAAATGCACGTCTTATGTGTTGAAATACATTCAGAACATTTACATCGATCATGGGATTTACAGTATTATGAGCTTGTTTTACATAATTGATGGTACCATCTGCCAAATACTTCATAAACACTTGATGCGGCCTTAATTCAAAGATGTTTAATTTACAGAGGGAAGGAGCCAAATGATTTTGATATCACATAGCACGCATGCATTATACTGAAGACTATTTGTGGTTTATCTGTACTAATGCAATTCATATCATTGTTTGCAGGCATTGCTGAAGTTGGTGTCATGATGGTTAGCACCACCTTGGTGACACTTGTAATGCTTTTAATTTGGCAGACTAACTTGTTTTTGGCATTTTGTTTCCCAATTATATTCGGTTCAGTGGAGCTCACTTACATGTCTTCTGTCCTATCAAAAATCTTTGAGGGTGGTTGGCTTCCACTTGCCTTTGCTACCTTTTTTCTCTCTGTGATGTACACCTGGAACTATGGGAGTGTATTGAAGTACCGAAGTGAAGTTAGAGAGAAGGTTTCAATGGACTTGATGCTTGAACTTGGCTCCAATCTTGGAACAGTGAGAGTGCCAGGAATAGGATTGCTATATAATGAACTTGTCCATGGCATTCCCTCTATTTTTGTGCAGTTCTTGCTAAGCCTTCCAGCTCTTCACTCTACTATAGTTTTTGTCTGCATTAAATATGTCCCAATCCCTGTGGTTCCTCAAGAGGAAAGGTTCCTATTTCGAAGAGTTTGCCCGAAAGATTACCATATGTTCCGCTGTGTTGCAAGGTATGGTTACAAAGATGTAAGGAAGGAAGATCACCATGCATTTGAGCAACTTCTTATTGAAAGTCTTGAGAAATTCTTGAGAATAGAAGCTCAAGAAACTGCCTTGGAATTGGAGGGAAACTTAACTGACAACACGGACAATGTCTCAGTGAATACAAGGGATTCTGATATTCCTGCTGGTAGTGTGGCAGAGGAGCTTAGGATTCCACTGATGCATGGTCAGAATTCAGAAGAAACAGAAGCTTCTACGTCTTGGGAAGCTCCATCGGCATTACCATCTAGTTACATGGCTTCAGATGAAGATCCTGGTCTTGAATATGAGCTTGCAGCACTAAGAGAAGCAATAGAATCAGGATGCACCTATTTGCTTGGACATGGGTCTGTGAGGGCAAAGAAGAACTCTCTTTTCTTTAAGAAATTGGTGATAAATTATTTCTATGCATTTCTCAGGAAGAACTGCAGAGGAGGTACTGCAAACATGAGAGTACCTCACACCAATATCATTCAAGTGGGGATGACATATATGGTGTGACTGAGCCAACTTTCTGATAATTATGCAATGCAACCTCAGTCTGAAACACATGCTGTTATTGGTATTTTTCTTTATTGTCAACAGTGATTGGTAAAATTTTCGTAGTATATGTTGGCTCACCAATGTAATTTGTCTTCAGAACTCTCGGCTTGTGTTGCATGTTACCAAAGTGATGGAGCCAACTTAGTTCATATATGACATTGTTTCAGAATCTTTGCTTGTGTAATTGTTTCATTTCTCAACCCATAATGTAAAGTAAAAATTCATTGGTGTTTGTACATTTTTATGTTTTATGGGCCAAGCCAGCGAAAGCTCTGCTAGACCCCAGTTGTTCTGAGTTGATAGACCAAAATATGCTTTGATAGAATATAACCTTACTGATTAGCTGGCACTTAGTTAGATTAGTGTAGATGACTCACCAACATTATGTGGGTCCTTATATAATACTCAAGTGTATCTGTTACTGATTCATTCTGATTTTATATAATAAAATCAATATGTGCATTTCTCAAATTCTCTTTGAACCCTAGATCCCCTTTTTACTTTCATCTCTTTGTTACTGGTTCTGATACCTTTATGATATTAGAGCTTAATCGATCTATGGCGTCATCTTCCACCACCAACAATGTCTTGCACACTTTCTCAAATCCAGTCTCATTCAAACTCGATGAGACAAATTTTCTTCCGTGGAAACAGCAAGCGCTATCCACCACAAAAGGATTCAAACTCCAACGATTCATCACAACAGAGCTTAAAAGAAATCCTCAGAGCGAAAGATCTGAAGAAACAAATGCATAAACAGAGCTATGTGAACAACAAGATCAACTTCTGATGTCTTGGCTGCTTTCATCCATGTCTGAAGCTTTGTATACAAGAATGGTAGGTTGTGAATCCAACTACCAGATCTGGCAGAAACTCAACGAATTCTTTGTTTCGCAAACACAAGCAAAGGTGAAGCAACTCAAGATTGCGCTAAAGAACACCAAGAAGGAAGGTCCGGTCTCAAGCTATCTTCTTCAAGTAAAGAAAATTGTTGATTCTCTTGCTGCCACAGGTTCATCAGTGTCTGTGGAAGAACACATTGATGCAATTCTTGATGGCTTAAATGAAGAATATGACTCATTTGTCACCTCCATTACTTCAAGAACGGACGCTTACACTATAGCTGAGATAGAAGCTCCCTTGATGGCTCAAGAAGAGCGCATAGAGAAAAGATCGAAGCCTAATGTGAACACTCTACAAGCACACATTGCTCAAATGAGGTTACCATACAATAGAGAACAAACGTTCAACAGAGGAGGAAATCAAAACTTCTTTCATAGAGGTCGAGGCTATTATCGTGGAGGAAGAAATAACAAAGGAGGTAGAGGAAATCAAAACAATGGAAGACCTTTCTGCCAAGTGTGTGGTAAACCTGGTCATGTTGCTTGGAATTGCTATCATCGTTTCAATCAGAATTTTCCTAATCCTCAAGACCAAGCAAAAGGAAATGGAGGTAGATACAACTCAAATATTCAAGCCATCATAGCTGAAACAAGCAACCACAACACTGCTGTTGATGAAGCAGATTTCTTCTCTGTTTTTGATCAAGCGTGGTACCCAGACTCAGGGGCTACAAACCACTTCACTCCATACCCAAGCAACCTTATGTCTAAGGCCAACTACACTAGACAAGATTCAGTCCAAATAGGTAATGGCTCCTCTATGAAAATAAAGCATTGTGGACACTCAATCCTCCACTCACCATCCAACTCTATTTCTTTCACCTTACCCAATCTTTTGCATGTACCTGGACTGTCCAAAAATTTACTCAGTGTATCTCAATTTGCAAGAGATCATAATGTTTTCTTTGAATTTTATGCTTACTGTTGTTTTGTGAAATCCCAGGCCACCAAGGAGATCCTTCTCCAAGGATCAATTAAAAATGGCCTCTGCCTTTGAAGGGGTGAAGATCTAATTTCATACGACATTAAACATTGTTACTGTTTCAAATAAGCATGTACCTTTGATGTGCCTCTGGCATGTGATGTTTTCCAAGCCAAAAATAATAAGAAATCAGTCATAAAAGAGCTTTTCTTGTATATTAATTACTTTTATTAGTTAGTTTTCCTATTTCGGTTTATTTTTCATCTTTTATATCATTTTTGCAGGTTAAAGCAAGAAGAAATAGGAAAAATTGAGAAAAATTGAAAAAGGAAAGTGGCGCTACCCGCGCCACTTTGGCGCTGTTGCAGCGCCGGAAGCAGTACAAAGACCAGAAAGTTGGCGCGGGAGCCGAGCCAGTTTGGCGCTACCCGCGCGAGAAACCAACAAAGGCTAAGATGTTGGCGCTAGACCCGAGCCAGAATGGCGCTACCCGCGCGGATTTCAGCGTGGAGGCAATTTCGAACTTAAAAGGACGCTGCGAGGGTTCTTTAGGTTACTTTTTGACGACGGAGCAGAACAAGGATTCGTGAAGGAAGAGAAGAGCAGATGATCATTCTCCGTTCCTCCTAGTAATTTTATTTTGAATTCTATTTTATAATTTTATGTCAGCCATGTCTATGGCTCGCTAATTTCTTTTATTGTAGTTAGGGTCACAAACCCTATGTGAACCATTTTCACCCTGGATTGATTATTTTTGCTCGTTTATTTTAATATATTTTATTTTTACCCTGTGCCTATTGATATTATTTCTTTTAGACTTGATCAACCTAATAGGAGATAATAATTTGGAAATTAGGGTTCGCAATAGGAATATTGGGATTTTTGATTCTGAAAGGGGGTAAGGTAACAATTTATGCATGCTCTAGAGATAGACTTGTGTGAGTTGCAGTCGTTTGATTTATCGTGATTAATGCTTAATTTCATGCGGGGTTGCTAAAGGATTAGGATTCCAATTGAATTAAAGGGTTAGATTGCGAAGGGATTGAGATTTAACTAATTATTTAAGATGATAATTTGTCTGAGTTATTAAATTGAATGAACGTTGTCAATCAATCCAAAGTTTAAAGTGGAGATCATATGGTGCGTGTACCTTAGCTGTAATGCTTTTTATTATTCTCTCAAAAAAATATCCAAAGTTGACCATTGCTATTTAAATTGAAATTTTATATTTTAAATTTCTGTCTTTATTTTACCATTAATTCACTATTTTCCAAAAACAACTGAGTTTTTCAACTTAAGGGGACTGGTTATTGTGGTACTTGGTTTACAATCCCTGTGGAGACGATACTCTACTTACTCATTATATTACTTGTGCGATCGGTATACTTGCCGGTGAGCATCAAGTTTTTGTACCTTCATCTGTAAACAACAATACTTCCTTGTCTAAAATTGATAGCACTTTATTTTTGTGGCATGGAAGACTAGGTCATGCCTCTTTACCCACAGTTAAACGTGTACTACATCATTGTAATATTCCATTCAGCAATAATACTTTACCTTTTACTTGTTGTGCTTGCTGTATGGGAAAAATGCATCAATTACCCTTTCCTCCTTCTTCGGGTACCTATACTAAACCTCTTGAACTTATCTTCTCTGACATTTGGGGACCTGCACCAATCATAAGTACCACAGGTGCTAAATACTACATATTCTTTATTGATGCCTTCACCCGATACACCTGGTTATATCCCTTGGAAACAAAGTCCCAAGCCCTCACCACTTTTCTCACATTCAAGACTATGGTTGAACTGCAATTTGACACAAAACTAAAAGCCATTCAAACTGACAATGCCGAAGAATATCTCACATTTTCTCTTTTTCTTACCAAACAAGGCATCCTTCATAGACTTAGCTGCCCTCATACACACCAACAAAATGGCACTCCTGAAAGAAAACACAGGTATATTATTGATACAGGTTTAGCCCTTCTAGCTGCTTCTGGTTTACCTAAAAAGTATTGATCTGAAGCCTTTCTCACTGCAACCTTTATTATAAACAAACTTCCAACACCTACACTTCAAAATCTTTCTCCACATGAAATGCTTTATCAAAAAAACCCTGACTATACCTTCTTAAAAACTTTTGGTTGTGCTTGTTATCCTCATCTTCGACCATACAATACTCACAAGTTTGATTATCGTACCATTCAATGCACCTTTCTTGGCTATTGTAGTCAACACAAAGGGTACAAATGTTTATCCTCTACTGGTAAGATCTTCATAGCCCGTAATGTCATTTTTTATGAGACTTTCTTTCCATTTAAAAATATTAAAACCTCACCTACACAATCACTATCACCTTCCTTTCCTACACCTATTCCAGCCATACCTACTGTAGCTACCTCTCAACCACCTACTAATCCTAACTTGAGTGTCTCTAATGCTGTATTTTCTACTGGTTCTTCTTTTCTTGTTTCTTCTGTTTCTTGCAGGTCTCCTCATTCTAGTACAGCTGCTGCCCAACCTTTTGCAGCACCAGATCCTAATCAGCATTCTATGATCACTAGATCCAAGGCAGGGTGATTCAAACCAAAGGCTTATCTTACTTCTATTGAGCCATCTTCAGTCGCTCAAGCCATTACTCAACCTCATTGGCACAAGGCAATGAAAGATGAATATGAAGCTCTAATTCGCAACAACACATGGCAGCTTGTCACTCTGCCCTCTGGCTGCATCCCAATTGGTTGTAAATGGGTTTTTCGAACCAATTATAATTCAGATGGATCTATCTCAAAATACAAAGCAAGACTAGTTGCCAAGGGATTCCACCAACATGAAGGACTTGACAATGCTGAAACTTTCAGTCCTGCGGTGAAGCCAGCTACAATCCGAATTGTTCTTACCCTTGCTCTTTCAAAACAGTGGCCCATACATCAACTTGATGTAAATAATGCCTTCTTAAATGGCGATTTAAGTGAAACCGTGTACATGCAACAACCTCAAGGATTCTCTATTGGTGATAAAACTACTGTATGTCGTCTTACCAAAGCTCTCTATGGCTTGAAGCAAGCCCCTCGTGCTTGGTTTGACAAACTTAGTACAACATTGCACACTCTTAGTTTCACCCCTACTAAATGTGATTCCTCTGTATTTGTTTCCTTCATTGCTACTTCTACCACCTATGTACTTGTATATGTTGACGATATTCTAATCACTGGTTCTTCCACTACTGTAATCAACTCCCTTATTCACAAACTCAACCAAGCATTTTCTCTTAAAGATCTTGGACAACTTCATTATTTTCTGGGTATTGAAGCTAAAATGGATCCCTCTGGCAATCTCAATTTGAATCAATCAAAATACATTAAAGATCTTCTCAAGAAAGCTGGCATGACTGATTGCAAGCCTATGCCTACCCCCATGGTCTCTGGTCTCAAATTATCTTCCAAAATAGGTACTGCCTTTTCTGATCCAACTTTGTATCAATCAATTGTTGGTGCACTCCAATATGCAACTGTAACTAGGCCTGACATCTCCTACCGTGTCAATAAAGTCTGCCAATTTATGCACTCTTCTCTGGACACTCATTGGAAGGCAGTAAAGCAGATTCTTCGCTATCTACAGGGCACTTTAAACCTCAGTCTCTCTCTCTTAAGCCTTCCTCTCACTTTCATCTAACAGCATACTGCGATTCTGACTAGGGCTCTGATCCAGATGACCGTAGATCAACCTCTGGTTACTGCATTTATTTTGGTGGAAATCTAATCAACTGGTCTTCTAAAAAGCAAACCGTTGTGAGTCGGTCTAGCACAGAAGCTGAGTACCGTTGTCTTGCTGCAACAGTGGCTGAACTTACTTGGGTCAAATGTCTTCTGTTTGAGCTCCAAGTCACTCTTCCAGCAACTCCAACAATTTATTGTGACAATTTGAGTGATGTTCAATTGTCTGCAAATCCACTTTTTCACTCCAGGACCAAGCACTTTGAACTGGACTTATATTTTGTTTGTGAAAAAGTCCTGACCAAGCAAATCTCCATTCATCATATTCCTTCTGCTGCTCAAATTGTTGATGGACTCACTAAAGCCATCTCAAGCTGTAACTTTCCAGATTTTCGATCCAAGCTCACTCTCATCTCCTTCGAGTGCTGACCTTGTGGGGGGATGATAGAATATAAGCCTTACTGATTAGCTGGCAGTTAGTTAGATTAGTGTAGATGACTCACCAACACTATGTGGGTCCCTATATAATACTCAAGTGTATCTGTTACTGATTCATTCTAATTTTATATGATAAGATCAATATGTGCATTTTTCAAATTCTCTCTGAACCCTAAATCCCTTTTTTACTTTCATCTCTTCGTTACTGGTTCTGGTACCTTTATGCTTGAACATGTCTATCAGTAGAAGCATGTTCAAGGCTGAAAAAAAAAATCAAATGAATCGAATTCAACTGGTTTAAGAATCGAATTATTTTCTTTGCAAGAACTGAACTGTTTTTTAAAACTGATTTGATTCTTGAACAGAACTACTCTACCAATTCGGTTCGGATTAAAAGTTGAACCATATCCTTTCACAAGATTGTGAAAAAATTAAATGAACCGAACTTAATCTTGTGGACCAAACCAAACCATGAGGGAAATGATAATTTTAATTATTCATAGTTAATCTTTCAATAAATAACTGCTTTTTCACATGTAATTATGTTAAAAAAAGAGAAATACAAGAGGGAATCAATTCTTATGAAGGAATCATGTGGTCATCAAAATCAAACTATTTTGTCCTTTTTTTGTGTGGTTGAATGGAAGATAAAAATCTAAGTCAATTAAAATGAATGATTTATGCTTCCGATGGCCGAGAACTTGAGAATTAGAAATGACTTGTTTCAGAAATAAATCTCCAACCAAATAAAAAAAAAATCAACTGAACAGCTATTTCACCCAATCACAAGAGTTGATGACAGCTAGTGAAAAAGACATGATAAAACCGTGTATCCATATGAATGCTGCCTTCAAAATTGAATGAAATTTTTTAGCCCAAAATCTTAACAAACCCCGACACTTGGACATAAACAAGTGAAGAGCAAAATAGGACCACTCCCTGAGAATTTGGTCCCTTTGTCTGGTGTCCATGATGAAACGGATGTATCTTTCCCCCTATAAACTTGGTTTTGGGTTTGGTGTCCCATATCTCATAACTCATATAACGGCAAACAAAGAATAATGAAATAAATTTGACATTAATGTGAATATGTAAAAGGTTAGGGTAGGTGGGGAACGAAAAATACAAAACTCATTAAGTTGATTTAATAGTGAGAGATTTAAGTAAATTGTACAAGGGGTAGATATTGTAACAACTAATTAATGTTACTACCAATCAATTTTACCGTTAGATCGATTATGTCGATCCAACGGTTATATTTATTTTCATCTTTGTATAGTTATAATTCTCCATATTTCATGTGAAAGTATTAAATATGAGAAATTATAACCATCCAAAGGTGAAAATAAATATAAAGTATTAAATATGTAGAATCATAACCGTACAAAGATGAAAATAAATATAGCCGTTAGATTAACATAATCGATCTAACGGTGAAATTGATTAATAGTAACATTAATAGTAACACATGTTAAAATATCCTTCCCTTTTGTATAAAGTTATAAGTTCAAAACTCAATGTCATTATTGCATTAAAAAAAAAATACAGACAGAAGGATAATTTATTATTTATTTTTTACTAATTTTTATTTACGTTTTGGCATAAGAGTGTTAAAATATTCTTTATTTTTATGAGTCGAATACGTGAATAAATTTCTCGAAGAGGTTAGGGTTATATCTTACACTACAGTGCACAATTTTTTTTATGAACTATTAATTTAGGTCGGCTGAACAGCAACACGAGTAACATAGAGTGATCTTCCTTGCTTGCCAAAAAAAAAAAAGAGTGATCTTCCAAGATCCTGTGTTACAATGAACTCTGACCAGACAACAGGTACTTCTAAACAAACCCTACTACTTGTTGATTATAGCCAAATGAGTTATACACAATTGCGCAAAAGAACTGAATTGTATTGCGAATTAAATTACATTGTACTTCAAAAAATTGATTTTTTTTAATCACTTTATAAACCGAACTGGTTTTACTTCTCTTCTTTTCTTTTATTTTTTTCTCTCTATTTTTTTCTTATTTATTGTATTTTTTATTTTTTTATTTCTTTAATTTTTTATTTTTATTTTTATTTTTTCTCTTATGTATCTTCATTTTTATTTTATTTTCATGTTTTTATTTTTATTTATTTATTGTTTTTTAAAATTTCTAATATCATTTATATTTTTTTATTTTTTCATCAATTTTTTTGTACTTTTTATTTGGGTTAAAGACTGGATTTTAACTGAATTAATTATGAACTAATTCTGAACTATATTGAGAAAATAAATCATTTCAGTTCTCCAAACTTAATTGTTTTTCCAATTTAGTTCATTTTGGCAAAGAAAGCTGAACTGAATTGATCTGTGCACACCCCTAAAGTCATCCTTTTTCTATTTTATTTTTTTACATCAACTTATTTAGGAAAAAATAATATGTTTAGAATATGTAGTTTTCTTGTTTTATTTACTTACCATGATTTAACCGTGACAAGTATTTGTTCAAAATAAAATCCTTAGACTTGTTAGCTTTTGACATGTGGCCCATATAACCCTGTATACGGGGTCGATCCCACATCCCACTCATGTGAGACTCATTGCATTGTTTTGATAATATATTTTAAAATTAAATTATTTTGATAATTTTTCTTTTCAAAAACACATTAGATAGGTTGATGAGCCCCTCTTCTAAATAAATTTTGATATCAATTAATATATCAAAATTAAAAATAAAAACAAAGACATGTAGCTTAACTAATATCACCAATGAAGAGAAAATGTTAAGCTAAATTCTGAACATCCATCGCATTGATTAACTATAATATATAGGGACATGCAAACTTAGGTGAGTTAATGTATTTCTCTAACCTAGCGGGTTGTGTTTGTGTTGAATCGAGATTTGACACAAACACAAATACAATTATTTTGAGAAATGAATAAAAATTCGTATATAAGCCTTCAACACAAACAAGATATGCTTATTTTACGAGTTCATATAATATAACACGAATAACCTGTGTATTAAATGTTATTTCTACAAACGTTATGATGACACAATATGTCATGAATAACATAGAAAAAAATTAATGCGGATTAGTATAGCATTTGTGTGTTGACATTTGTTGCCTTGCTAACAATTATACTAGTTAAAGTGCAAGTATACATATCAATAAATAATATAGGGATAATGAGCCCTTGTATCATTCCCACAAGGAATATTGGCATTTGAAGTTCATTTTCAAAATGAGAAATTGCAATTGCTTAAGAAGAATATTTGAAATTAAAAAAAGAGAAAAGTTAATGATAATTTAGAAAGGATAATTAGGTGATTGAAGGTAGGAGCAACCTGAACACAAAGTTTTGCTTCTACCCAACCTAGAAATTTTCCTCAATAAGTGTCCATATATTAAGAATAAAAATTAATGAAAAAGAACCCACACTAAGACATCTACAACAATGAATCACAAATTGATGCATAAGGCAATTTCAAAACATCAAAGTATTGATTTATTTAGCATTTAGTGTCAGTGAGAATAAGATATTAAGCAAATTAATTTAAGGATAAGAAGCAAATTACTCAAGAAATTTAAGGATAAAGGGATTGGCTAAACTAACTAAAAGAGTGCAAAAGGAAGAAAAAAAGAAGAAGAGTGAATTCAAGAACCTGTTAAAGACTAAAATCAGATTATTTGAGGAAATAGTGAATTAAAAATGTAGACAACTATTGAATGGATGAGATAAAAACAAAATCGCAAAAAGTGATTTGGAATTAATTTCCTCAATCACCCGTCTCAATTTAACATTGTTGAAAATATAGTACATAGAGTAGCCTAGTGTATAGAACAAAGTCCCCACATCGTCTGATTCTCGTATATATCCTTTTTTACTCAGTTATATAATAAGGCCTACGCTGCTAATCTAAAGCATGTATTTTACTCATATATTTCTCGTTTATCCCTCATTTAATATGGTATCAAGAGCCTAACGAGAAATACATCCTGATTCGTGCCTACCCGGTGGACCTATTGCCCACCAGAGATACATTTTTTTTCCGAAAACCATGTCGTCCTCTCGATTTTTGGTATTTCTTCCACAAACATCCCTCTGGCATTATTTTTAGTTGCTAACCACCGTCCCAGCAATCGGTCAACATCTCCAGTCATCCTTAACCACTTTCCAGACGAATCTCCACCACCATCTGCCATCAACCACCATGCCAGAGTATTTTTCTTGTGAATTTTACCCATTAATCGAACCGTCTTCTTAAGGCGGTGTTGTATGTACCCGTCCCACCCTCAATGGAGCAAGGACGCGCTCACAGGCACGTGGTGTAACACCTCATTCTAGACTGGTTTATTATTATTACATATGACATTAAGTGCAGTTACAATCACATTAATTGAATTAAAGTACGGATAAACTTTTTCTTTACTATTGATAAACATTTTTCCGTTTAAAATTCTTTCCGTAATTAAAACATTTTAAAACTGTAATTATAACTCTTACATTAATTGGAAGCATCATACATTGCTAAAATGTAACATACATTATTGATAACTCATTACCATGTAGTCCCCATAAACTAACATGGCACATAACTCACTTTATTCATACTTAGCCTTGAATAGTTAGTACAATTCTCAACACAAATATTCATTGAATCCACTACTAGTCTCGATATTTTAGTATGTTAAACTAGACCTCATGGGGTTTCCAGAAAGGTATAACATTAACCATTTAGTTAAGTATAACTGGAGTCTAGAAAGCACCGATACGCAATTTTTTTTTGAAAAATGCATGTCGGACACCAACACGCGGTCAATATTTTGGGACACGTAGTCAATTTTTTTTTAGATCCAAATTTTATTTTATTTTATATTTTTTACTAAAAATAAAAAATTAATTTATAAATCAAATATTTTCTGTTATGGAATTTGACAATCTAAAATTAACAAGGCATGACAAAATATTTTTGTTTTATATTTATGTTATGAAATTTGAATATTTGATTGGCTATATGACATATTATGAGCTGCTATATGTATTAAATGTAAATTATATTATATATATTAAAAAATATTTAATATCAAAATGTGCCCTTACGTGTCAAAATTTAATTTTTTTTAGAATTAATGTATCGGAGTTTCGTGTTGTATCATATCTCGTGTCGGTGTCAGTGCAACATAGACAGGAGTTACGAAACTCGCACGATAACTGCTTCAACTGAACTTTCGAAAATAAAATAACAGCTCTAAATCTAAACTGAGATTGATTTACTTACCCAATGATTCTAATCTTTTACTATGTTGTAGATATTTAAGTTAGCTTCGTGTAGGTCCAAACCACATGGAGCATATCTCTAAGGACCAATGGCTACTTGCAGATGGCACAGTGTTAGCCTTCACAATCTACCATTGGGTCAGTGTCGATGGAGTGAAAGCGTGGACGTCGGCCCTTAAAGGGGACGGCAATGTTACAAATCTCACATTGGTTGTATAGACAAATAATGAGAGCTTTATAAAGCCTTGGACACTTCTATCCTTTAAGCTAGCTTTTAGGGTGGTGACCTCAAGGTCGTAACAATGTATTACTCGTTGCACATAGGTTTTTTTTTAAGAAAACTTATATGTCATTGTTTTTTCTCTTTTGCTTCAAATTGTGACTGACTGTGGAGGGAGTTTTTGCAACAACTAGGTCTTCTTCAAAGCCTTTGTAGTTCACTTCTTTTTCCTTTTTTCAAATAAAAATAAATTGTTCTATTTGATTTCTAAGAGCACATGTCATGGACCTGAAACGTGGGATTCATCAAACGACTCAAAAATATGCTAAGGTGAATTGGGCATGCTAAAAAAAGTGCAAAGTTTCGATTTTTTTTTTAATTGAACCATCTTAGTGTTGAACTATAATGTTGTTTTTTTTTTATAAGAAAGAATAATGGAAAACGGTTCTGACTCTAGCATATATATCAGAGTCTTGGAGTTGTGTATGGAGAGATAAGCACTTCGCCACTTTACGTGTACAGGAACACATTTGCTGTTGGAAATCGACACACACAAATCGAAAAATGAAAAGAGAAAGGGAAGAGAGATTTGATACAATAATTACCCATGTTCACCCCATGTAGGCTATGATCAGTTTGTCTGTACTATATTCATCTCACCGTCACTCGTTACAAGTCACTCATTTTATAAGAGAATATAAATAAGATTTAGAAAACCCTAACAACAGCTATTCATGGGCTCAAGCCCTAATTACTAAGTAAAATAAAATTACAATATGTCTGACACTTACAATAGTACCAGGCCTCTACATGGTCAGGGACGCTTCCCCCGCACCCTTGCCTGCTTACCTAGGAGTGGGACCCCAATTATTTTTTTGTTGACCCCGCCAATAAGGGCTCTCATCAACATGCGAAGTATGAGCCGTAACTAACAAGACATTGATCACACTAAAACCAATGAAGAGATTTATGGTGTTTTGTCTTTGGTGTTCCGGACTTTAACATGGTGCCTTTGGTGAAGTATGTCTTCATAGTGCTCAAAGCTGATGATAATGGTGAAGGTGGCACATTTGCACTCTACTCTTTGCTGTGTTGCCATGCCTGAGTTGGCTTATACCTCAATTGCCAATTGGTAGAAGATGAGCTCTCAGAGTACAAGAAGCTCAACTATAGTGTTGCACCAGAGAGAAGCTTTGCTTCGAGGCTTATATCCATGTTGGAGAAATATGAGGTCTTGTAGAGGATTTTGCTGGTTCTAGCTTTGATAGGGAGTTGCATGGTGATTGGTGTTAGGGTCCTTAATGGTGATTAAGAGAAATTTTGTTTGTTTTGGTTTGAAAAATGAACTTTTTTGGTGTATGTTAGTTGCCGTGAGTTGTGGGAATTGAATGCAGTTTTCTCAGCATTGTCTAGCCTTGAGCTTTCATTGTCCAAGAAGCATCACAGATGTAAGTTCCTCGTCAAGACTTTTTGTGTCTAATTATGGCAGGTCTATGTTTGTTTAGGACTCGAAGATAGGACATCCTTGTTTAACTTTTTTGTTTAGTGATCTAGTGGAGATTTGTTTTGGCTTTATTTTTTGGATTTTATAAGAGTTATGTTGTAGGAAAAGAGATTGTGTAATGTTATAGAGATTCGTTTTGCATGCCGTAGTTTTTTTTTCTTCAAAAAGTGTGGGCGCCACAAAATATTGTGTGTGTAGGAAACTTTGTTATGTCATGTTAAATGACAAATACAAACCCCTTATTTTTTTGTTACAATTTATTCTTTTAAGAAGTTTGCAGTCCACTCTATAAAAAGAGCTCTTTATTTGTTCCAATAATTTTTTTGTGTGATTACATCACCAGTAATTTTATTTCCTCAGTTGTGTACATTCTCATTTTCTCTACATACTTGTTTTTCTTAATGTTGCACTATGTTAAATCCAATTCATTTATTTCTATTACAGCTGTTGAATAACGAGAGAGAAGAGAGGAACATTTGAAATAAAACTGTGTATATTGATATGAATAGGAATGTACAATATATATACATACTAATGGGCTAAGCCCAAACCTAATACAATCAGACCTAATACAAAACCCTAATGAAATAAGGAAAATACTAATTACAATATATTTCTAACACTCCCCCTCAAGCTGGAGCGTATAGGTCATATGCACCAAGCTTGTTACATATAAACTCTATTCGAGGACCCCTCAAAGATTTTGTAAACACATCTGCTAATTGCTCATTGAGGGTACAAAACTAGTTTTAATTTCACCAACAAGAACCTTTTCTTGAACAAAGTGACAATCTATTTCTATATGCTTGGTTCTTTCATGAAACACTGGATTTGATGAAATGTGCAGAGCTGCTTGATTATCACAAATGAGAGTTGCCTGTCCAGTGTCTCCAAACTTAAACTCTCTGAGAAGCTGTTTAAGCCAGACGAGCTCGCAAGTAGTAGTCGCCATGGAGCGGTATTCTGCTTCAGCACTTGATCTGGCAACTACACTTTGTTTCTTACTTTTCCAGGAAATCAAGTTGCCTCCAACAAAGACGCAATACTCAGAAGTAGATCTCCTATCAGCTGGACAACCAGCCCAATCAGCATCACAATACCCAACAACTTTATCATGACCTTTATCTTCATATTCAAGGCCTTTTCCTGGAGATGCCTTAATATACTTAAGAATACGAATGACTGCATTCCAATGTTCTTGACATGGAGAATTAAGAAATTGACTGACAACACTAACTGCAAATGAAATATCAGGCCAAGTGACTGTGAGGTAGTTCAATTTTCCAACCAATCTTCTATACTGCTCAGGATCTGGAAAGGGCTCCCCCTGATTTGGTAGAAGCTTGATACTTGGATCCATAGGAGTATCAACAGAGTTTGAATTTAACAGAGCAGTTTCTTCGAGAATATCCAGAGCATATTTCCTCTGAGATATCACAACGCCAGCTTTAGATTGGGCCACCTCGATTCCTAAGAAGTATCGAAGTTTCCCAAGATCCTTAGTCTGAAAATGATGATATAAATGTTGTTTCAATTGAGTGATCCCATGCCAATCATTACCTGTGATGACAATATCATCCACATATACCACCAGGTAAATAGATCCAGAAGCAAAATGACGATAAAAGAGAGAATGATCAGCTTCACTTCGAGTCATGCCAAATTGTTGAACAACACTGCTAAATTTACCAAACCAAGCTCTTGGAGATTGTTTGAGGCCATAGAAAGACTTACGAAGACGACAAACAAGACCTGACTCCCCCTGAGCAACAAATCCAGGAGGTTGCTCTATATAAATTTCCTCCTCAAGATCACCATGGAGAAAAGCATTCTTGATATCGAGTTGGTAGAGAGGCCAATGGTGAATAGCAGCCATGGCAATAAAGAGGCGAACAGTAGACATTTTCGCCACAGAAGAAAAAGTATCAATAAAATCTAATCCAAACACTTGAGTGAAACCTTTCGCCACCAAGCGAGCTTTAAGACGATCCACTTGACCATCAGGTCCAACCTTAACAGCATAAATCCATATGCAACCAACCACATATTTTCTAGAAAGAAGAGGAACCAGATCTCATGTGCCATTATGATGAAGAACACTCATTTCATCAAGCATAGCTTGTCTCCATCCCGAATATGAAAGTGCATCACCTGTAGTCTTAGGAACAGATATAGAAGACAAAGAGGAAAGGCATGCAAAATATGATGGAGAAAGACGATGGTAACTAATATTGACTGTATACCTGACCGGAGGGCGAGTATCACGAGTACCCTTACGAAGAGCAACATGGAGGTCACTATCCGAAGGTAGGACCGAAGCTGAGGGAGGAGATGCAGTTGAATGTGAGTCCACAGATACATGTGACGAACTATGTTCGATCTCATCAGGAGAGGAGGTGATAGAAGGAGAGTCAGAAACATGGACTGGTAAAGACGGAAGGTATTCAAAAGAGTCGACTGGAAAAGATGACTGTACAGAATCAGTGTCCACGGGAGTAGTAAAGGATCCAAAAAAGGGAACTGATTCAAAAAAGAAAACATCTGCCGAGATAAAGTATCGACGTAAAGTTGGAGAGTAGCAACGGTAACCCTTTTGAGACCGAGGATAACCCAGAAAGACGCATTTATGAGACTTGGGAGCTAATTTATCCAAACCTGCACCAAGATGATGAACAAAACACGTAGAACCAAACACATGTGGAGTCAAAGGATATAAAACTTGATAGGGAAATAAAATAGAGTGAGGTACCTTATGATTGAGAACAGATGATGGCATGCAATTAATGTGATAGCATGCAGTAAGTATAGCATCACCCCAGAATGTGTATAGAACATTGCCATCAATTAACAAAGCACGAGTGGTTTCAACCAAATGACGATTCTTGCGCTCGGCTATACCATTTTGTTGGGGTGTATGAGGGCAAGATGTTTGATGAAGAATGTCATGAGATGAAAAGAATTGTTGAAATTGATGAGATAAGTACTTACATGCATTATCACTACGAAAAGTACGAATAGGAATACCAAATTGAGTTTTTATTTCATTATAAAACAACTGAAAAATAGAAAACAAATCAGACCGATTTTTCATTAAAAATAACCAAGTACATCTGGAATAATCATCAATAAAAGTAACAAAATACTTAAATCCTAAAGTAGAAGAATGACGACTTGGTCCCCAAATATCAGAGTGGACCACAGAAAAAGGAGAAACAACTTGATGACTAAGACGACTCGGGAACATACTACGAGTATGTTTCCCAAGCTGACAAGACTCACAATTTAAATTGGAAAGAGACTATAAATGTGGAACCATCTTCTGAAGCTTTGCAAGACTAGGATGGCCCAGACGAGCATGTATAGTAAGAGGAGAATCCACAGTGGAGCAGGCTGAAGAAGAGAGAAATATTTGATAGAGGCCCTGAGACTCACATCCTTTGGTAATCTCCTTCCCCGAACTCCGATCCTGAAAGATGATAGAGGTTTTAGTAAAAGAAACAACACAGTCAATGGATTTTGTCAAACGACTAACAGAAAGTAAGTTAAAAGAAAAATCTGGAACATAGAGAACATGATCCAGAGATAAATTAGGTAAAAGAAGAACCGTGCCAATCCCCTGTGATTGGACCAAAGACCCGTTGGCCATAGTAATAGTAGGAAAAGAACCAGTAGTACAAATGGAAGTGAATAAGGACTTATTACCAGAAATGTGATCAGAAGCCCCATAATCAAGAGTCCAAGGGCCTATAGAGTGCAACTGAGAGATTCCAACAAAAGAATTACCAGTGGGAGCAATGGATGCAGTAGGACCTGATGTTTGCTTCTCAGACCACCAAGTCACAAATTCGTTAAGAAGTGGCAGCTGGAGGTTGTGCACCAGAAGGTAACCCTGGAGCAGAGGTACTAGAGAAAGCCTGAGCAACATGAGCATTCCGAGGAGGTGGAGGTGGCTTGCCATGAAGCTTCCAACAGCGATCAACAGTATGATTGGTCTGATGACAATGAGTGCATAATAGCTTTCCTTTAGAGAATTTACGTCCACGACCATAACCTTGAGCAGTAAGAGCGGAAGAGTCAACAGAATCCAGTGGAGGTGTATGCATCATAGGAGGTGCTTGTGACGTAGAGGGCTTAGATGGAATCCTAAGCAAGTAGACATCACAGAATCCAGTGTAGGAACAGTAGCAGATCCCAAAATTTGATCCGGATTGGCAGATAAATGGTCAGGTAAATCATATAAAATGAACAACATAAAAAGTGTATTACGTTGTTCCTGTTCTTTAGTAACATCACCAATGAGAGGCAGAAGTTCGTTAAGATCATGAAGTAAACTCTGAGCTTTCCCTAAATATTCAATCATAGGACAATTGAAGTTCCGAGGAGCAAAGGTAGTCATCAATTTCTGACACACACCATAGAGTCTCTGGGTATCATTGGTGTACAGTGCTTTTGCCTGACTCCAAATAGCTTCACAGGTAATAGCAGGTCGAAAAATCTGCTTAATGGACGGATGAAGAGTAGCTTTAATGAGGCTACACAACTGAGCAACAATCATCTTCCATCGTGTGCACTCAGTGACCGCCACAGATTCAGCCTTAGTGGTGAGATGGGATGTATAATTCTGCCCTTCCAACCAAAGTCGCAGATCGGATGACCAAGTATCATAGTTGGACCCATCCAATTTATCCACACTCAACGGAGCAAGGATATAATTGGAAAAAATAGTAGACTCCGACTTATTACCAGCCGGAGACCCACAAACAGTAGAGATAGGGGAATCCATAAGAAAGATCAGAAAAAAAAATCAGAAAGTCAGATCACACAACTAACCGGGAGAAGAGGGATCTGTGCGTCAACGCCAAATAAGGTCCAAACACCAAAACAAGACCAGATCCAAAACCTACGCAAGGAGACGAGAAGATCGCGACCCGCCACGTCCGGAGAGGAGCCTCCACACGCCGCCACGCGTCGCCGGTGTGAAGAGAGTGGGATAACTGTCACGCGCGCGTGAGGGCGCATGTGACCTTGTTTGGGAACACGACTGGTGCCGTTGGAACCGCGCTACTGAGACGAGCACGCCGGTATGTGGATCGCCGGAAAAGATCACCGGACGGTGGTGGTTGACGAGGCAGAGGCTTCAACGAGGTTCTGGCAGCGGTACACAGAGAGAAAACGTCTGAAAACTGACAATGAGACAGTTTCGGAAAAAAAATTTAAAAGACGATGAACAGTGGGTTCACCAGAAAAAAAAATTTCAAAGTTCCTTAGGCTCTTGAAACCATGTTGAATAACGAGAGAGAAGAGAGGAACATTTGAAATAAAACTGTGTATGTTGATATGAATAGGAATGTACAATATATAGACATACTAATGGGCTAAGCCCAGACCTAATACAAAACCCTAATGAAATAAGGAAAATACTAATTATAATATATTTCTAACAACAGTAGTGAAACATAAAAACCAAAATTCAAATCATTTCTTGTTAAACCCCAACTACTTATAGTGGGGTGAGGATATTCTTTGTATACAACTTTATCCTTACATATTTGCAAAGAGAATGAATAGAAAAATAGAAGAAGGATTTGTATATTGAATTTTATTGATAATTGTACAAGAGTTCTTTATTTAAAGAGACTAAAAAATCTAATGGATTAAGTTCAAAGAAACTTCTAGAATATTCTATAGTAATCTAACTAATATAAATAATAATAATCAAATAAATAAATAATTCTAATATTTATAACACTTTTCCG
Organism: Gastrolobium bilobum; assembly: GCF_033153095.1. NCBI lineage: Eukaryota > Viridiplantae > Streptophyta > Magnoliopsida > Fabales > Fabaceae > Gastrolobium > Gastrolobium bilobum. Next base: position 68,706 of record NW_026898223.1, read on the forward strand.
GAATGAATATTTATAATAGTTGCTGAAAATATTATAAGTTGATATTATGATTAAATACTTGTATGTGTATAACAAATTATGATGTCAAAATTCACTTTCTTAATGTTTTCATGATCGTAATTTTTTTATTTATAAAGTAACCATGGTGATTTCATGGCCTTCTTCATTTTATTTCCTCGTGCTGATTTGAGCCTTTATGATATTAGGGTGAAGAACTCTTTGATTCCTATTTGAGTTATTATTATCGAATTGTGACCAAAACATAGTTAAGACTCAAAATATCTCTTACTTTAAAAGAACTAAATTCTTTTTTAGTAAATATTGTGCCTGCATTATCTTTCTTCAATATTTTTGTGCTTATCCCAATATGAGCCGTTATGATTTTGGGCTCAATAACTCTTATTTCTATTTGGGTTATCGTTGAGGTTTGAACTGAAGCATAGTGTAGAAGAAAATAACCAATTGATCGAGGCCTCGCTCCTCTTGGGTCGACTCTCAAAGGCATTGATTTCAATCTGTGTTCTGATTATAAGAATAAGTTTTCACGCCATTGTATTATTGTGTATCTCCGACCTAACACAAAAGAACTTAAAACGTCAATGTTGTAGCCACTTAAAACAAACTGGGGAATTTTAGAATTTATTAGATGAGAGCAATAGAAACTAGGTATCATTATCAACTCAACTTATGAAAAATGTGTTTTTTGTGATAGCACCAAAAATTGAATTTTCATTGTGGTAACAAAATTAAAAGTATTTTGCATTGAAGTAAAATCTTCACCATAGCAAAAACCGGAAAGGTAGCATCAATAGCTTACAACGAGGAACATCATCTGTTCCCTTGCTCTTATAAGTTACTGGTCAAAGAAAGTATATAAATATAAAATTAAAACAAAAGTGTCGATCACTTATCCATTACTACCTTTTCACAATGGGTTAGTCCGTTTTATTAGGGATTAATTCACGTGGGTCAGAGATAAAAAATCCGCAAGACCAAATGGTTCACAAATAATAAAGGCCTGCGCGCAGGACAGAAGTTTCATGGACTAAAGTCAGTTGCGAGCTATCTAAAATTATAATTTCAAAAAAAAATATCAAACGCAATTTATGTTGCATTAACACTGATACGGGACACAACACGCCGACACATTAATTCTAAAAATTGTTAGATTTTGACACGTTAGGACACATTTTAATATAACTTGGCCATTTCAATCTCAACCATTCAATGACAAATCTACAGTTGAATATTTCTTCTTTTCATTTTATAAATTTTGTCAATAAATTTATGACTATTAATCTATTATTGAATGGTTGAGAATCATTTCATGACATGATCATATTAAAATTAGATACAGAGGATCCATTTTCATAGGATTTTTCCTTGCACACAATATCAATTATTAATTATTAGGCAAATAATATATTTTTACATTCCAGACTATTAGATTCAAATTTAGATGACTATCACAATGTAAATCCAATTTTAATATAAGTTTAACTTTTTATGCTATTTAAATTTGGCTTTAATGTTTCTAAAGTGAATGTAGATAAATTATCTACATTCGCTTCCAAAACGACGTCGTTTTAGATTGAAAAATTAAAATATTATAATGAAAAAGACTATTATAACCCTGAAATAAATTATAATTACAAAAATATCTTGATTTTCGCCTCAAAACGACGTCGTTTTAAGTTTAATGTAGATAAGTTATCTACATTTACTGTAGAAAAAACGAACCCTTTAAATTTTGATAGAAATGCATTTTTAAGTATTGGATATTATATATATTACGGGGTAAGATCCTTTGACACCGATGTCAAATTTAAAGTTTGATACATCATCAGAGAGTCGTTAGATCAAAAAAGATCAATGGTGTCACATGCTTACAAATCAGAGTCATAGATCTTTTTTGATCTAACGGCTCTCAGATAAGGTGTCAAACTTCAAATTTGACACTGGTGTCAAATGATCCTACCTCATATATTATATATATGGGTCAGAATCATATTACACGGGTGTAAGTTACACTCTCAATCTTGTTCGTTGATCCTATTTATATTATTTATTGATCAAGATTTGGTGTAAGACTTCTTATTTTTATACGGATTTAAGAATATCCTACCTTTATATATAGGGTTTAGGGTTTAGGGTTTATATATATGGTTAATCGGATGTCAAGTCACTTGACATAAGGATTTGTCCAAACGGGAAATCATAATCATATAAAAATGGATCAATAATGATAAAGGAAGAGAAAGAAATATAATATCCTTTTCGATTAATTAAACAAAATAAATAAATAATCAAAACGACATAGTTTTGGGTGACATGACGGTCAAATGACATGACAAATAATTAATCCTTATATATATATAGTACTTATCGTTTCTCAAGCTGCTTGAGATAATTTTATCTTCGGTCACTAAATCATAACCGTATAAAGATGGATCAATGGTGATAAAGAAAAAGAGAGAGAAAGAAAATCATAACCATTCAAAGGTGAATCAATAATATAAGGAAATAAATAAATAAAACGATGTCGTTTTGGGCTAGTTAGAGATAAATATATCTCAAGCAACTTGAGAAATATTTTTCTCATTTATATATATATCAGAAAAATATTTTTGCAGTTAATGCAGATAAACTATCTGCATTTAGTTCCAAAACGATATCGTTTTGGGGTTGAAAGATTAGAAAATTATAATTATAAAGACTATAATAACCCTGAAATATATTAAAATTACTAAAATATCATGATTTCCGCACCAAAACGACGTCGTATTGAGCTTACTGCAGATAATGCAGATAACTTATCTGCAGTAACTGCAGAAAAAGCGAACCTTATATATATGGAAAAAATATTTCTCCAGCTACTTGATATAAGTTTATTTCAATCTACCCATTTTAACTATGTACTAAGGTAATACATAATTATAATGTTAAAGTTATTTTTTTTTTCTCTCTTTGTCAGCAGACTAGTTCTGAAAAGTGACTAAGGAGAGAGAGAAAAAAAAAGCAACTTTAACGTTATAACTATGTATTTTCGAGAATACATAGTTAATAAAAAAAGGTGGCCGGAGATAAGCATATCTTAAGTGGCTGAAGAAATATTGACCCTATATATATATATATGGGAAAACATTTTCTCATGTCATATCTTAAGTGGCTGGAGAAATATTGACCCAATATTTTCTTTTGCTTTTTTATTTTTTTAATAGATGTGGGCCCCACATAAGATTTGTCTACAACATGAGAAAAAAATTTCCTACTACATGAAAAAATTGAAACCCTATATATATTATGAAAAATTTTCTAATCTCTATAATCACCATTGGATCAAAGAGAGAGAATGCTGAAAAAATTTTGAAGAGAGATAAAATGTTGATCTAATGGTGATTATGGAGGTAATGGGTTGGTAGTAGATTTTTTCGATAGTAAGAATATTCTTCCTACAATATATATATATATATATATATATATATATATATATATATATATATATATATATATGGGTTTTACTTTTCTCTATCTGCTTGACATCTAGCAAATAAATTCGAAAAATCATAACTATAAAAACATGGATAAAAACATTAAAGTTGGGAAATCATAATTAATTAATGATGTAGAATCTATTGTTGGACGTCTAGTTAACGGAAAAAATGATTATATATATATATATATATATATATAATTTGATAGTTAATTTGATTGCAAATAACATATAAGAAGGAATAAATCATAATTATAAACAGAGAAAGGAATATCTTACACTTAAAAGAGTTTAAATAACAACTAAAATAAATGAAAAAATTATTATTGAATTTTTAAAATATATATTTATTATATATATTCTATACAATAATATATGTAGAGTATATTTTTTATTATATTATATTTATAATTTATTTTATATTTATAAATATTTAAATTTATATATTATATATATTTATTTTTTAGATAACAAAAATTTTGGTGAAGGAAAAAATTTAACATGCGAATTAACCCTAACCTAACCTGCTAAATCAAAAGCCAAGTTTAGTGAGTTAAGAGCAAAGCTTAACTTGTTTGATATCAGAGTTTATGTGACTATAGGATTACAAGGTGAAACAAAAAAATGAGCTTGTGTAATATTTATATTTTAAGCTCAAAAACTCTTGTATAAAAAAATCTCTAAGAAAGATATAATATAGAATAATTAAAGGCTCATTACTTGCGAGTTTAAGTTAATGAATGTAAAAGTTTTTATTATTATTCTTACACTATGTAAGTTGATCATCCACTTTCAACAGTTAAATGCAAGCAATAATAATTTATAACTGCGATAACATTTTTCATTTTTCCCAATATTTACCCCTATATAAATTTGGCAATATCAACTTAGATGAGCATAAGTGTTACACCAAATCATAAAGGTTAATCTTATTTATATTTAATAACTTTAATTTATTAATTATGTGAGTTTAAGAAAAATTAGCAGCTAATAAATTTTTTATTTGTATGTCGACGTATTTTGATTCTGCCCATATAACTTATGTGAATAATTATTTGTGAAAATGTCATAATATTCTTTAAAACATTTAGTTAATTAATTTAAAAATATAAATATTTAATAAAATGTACAATAATAAATAGATAAATACAAATACATTTTAAGAAAATCTGAAATGACAAAAGTCGCATAACGAACAATCGTCGAATATACCCCCACTTATCTCCAAGGTCGGTCGGTGGATGTATATAGACCTTTACTAAATTCCACTTTTGACTTAATAAAAAATGCATTTTATTTTACTTTTTATTATATATATTAATAAAAAGTAAAAAACAACTGCTTACAGCACGATGCAGCGCAGTGCCAAGCAAGTTCCTCTCAAAAGGAACATTCGTTGAATATTCCCATTTATCCTTCACCACGGAACGGAAATTTCTAGATCCTATATTTTTGTATCTGTTGCGGTGTCAAGTCTTGTTTGACATGTAACATTTTTAAATGAAAATTTTACTCTCTTTTTTTGCCAAAATTATTATTGAAAATTTTGGTATTATTCATAATTTCTTATATATGATTAATTCTTATTACTTATATTCATCTGATAATTATCTTTAAATTTTGAATAATTCTTACTAAATTTTATTTTTTATTTTTTGAACAATATATATAACATTACTCTTTTTGAATGTATTCTTTTTCTTTTGTCATGCTGCAGTAATCTATCAAACGGATAGAATATCTGCTTGCCGTGAAAAACTTCAATACACTGAGAGCATTAAATTCAGTATTCTCTTTTGTTAAGAAAAAAAAATAGGACTTAAACAAAATATAAAAAAAAAAATAGATAAAAGAGGGGGAAATAGAGATAATTTTCGACACGACCCGCTGACATGAAATGAAATCGATACGAAATATTTTTGTTGTCAACCAATTTTTAAATTTGTATAGTCTTTGGATTAGCAAAAATTATCCGAAAAAATTCAAGTCGTATCGTTTCGTGTCGAAAACAAATTATTTGTGTCTTATCATGTCGTGTTGACCTGCATAATAAATAACGTAATTTGGAATTAACATGTTATTCATATTATGTGGTATCATGTCAATCCACTAATAAGCGATACATCCTGAGTTTGTCGGTTATTTATATTATGTTGTGTTAACTCGCAAAATAAGCGAGTTGGATTCGTATCGAATATTTTAACCTAATTTTAAATTTGTGTCATATTTGAATTAAATGTATTTGTATTGAGTCAAATTCTTACCGTATCATATCATATTAACTCGAATTGCTACCCCTAAAAAGCACCGAAGTGCCCACCGTGCATTATTGAAGTTTTTCTCTTACTTGCCTTGAAATCTTGAGCCCGACAAGCTTCAGCATTAAGATGAGAAAGTATTTTTACATATACTATTGTGACTTGGGAGACTAATTCTTTGAGTATTAAAAAACTAACATTCCTAACGATTTTCTTTATCATGATTTGAACTTGGTCATGTGTTTAAAAATACAGTTCACACATTATCACGCTAAATTCTTGTCAGTACATGAGAAAGTATTTCAATGTGATATAATCTTTATATAATTGAGAAAATAAAAAGGAAAGAGTAAATATCATTTTCAGTCATCAACAAATTTTACGATGCCCACTTTAATCTCTAACAAATAAAAAGGCTATTCGTGGTCTCTAAAAAATTCAAAGTGGACTCATTTTAGTCCTTTTGAGAGACTAATGTGGGTTTTTTTTTGAATTTGTGAGAGACCACGATTTCAACTAAATAGATCCATTTTGAATTTCTTAAGGACTATAAATAGCTTTTTTATTTGCTAAGAACTAAAGTAGGCATCGTGAAATTTGCTAAGGACCAAAAATGATATTTACTTTAAAATAAAAAATAAAGTTATACTCTATGATATTTCCCTTTTATTTTATGAAGAATTATCATTTATGCGTAAACTATGACTTTCTTTGAGAATTTGATTCCTCAAGCAGATTCCTTTTGTATATTTTTCAAAGAAGAGAAAAATTCAAAATGCATTCGTTCTTCCATATATGATAAAGTATGTCATTTGGGTGCATTTAAATTTGTTATGTTTCTTATTCTTCAAGGAATCCCACATGTGTGCGTGTTTAAACATTTTTACTAGGAAAAAAATTCTCAACAATCAACGCAACCATAATGATCACGAGAAGCTAAGAGATTGTGCTTAGAATGACTGGAAAACATTACTTTTGCTAGATTATTCTTTTATGCTATTGGCCTCTATGATCATTATTTGAATAGAGTTTTTACATTCAATTTCAACTTCTACCTATTTCTTTTTTAAAGGGTGTCAGGTTTCCATTGCTTGACGCAAATAGAGATATGAAATGTCTTATATATATATATAATAATAATGTAACGCCAACAACTATCAAATGATTCGATCTCTATGGTCTTACTTATAAGATTATTTTGCTCATTTATTGGTTTGTACACTTATCCAAGCATATCTTTAGAATGAATTAAAGAAGAGAACACAATAGAACAGACACGTATGTTTGGGAAAAGAAAAGAAAAAAACGAAAAAGAGAAAGAGGATTTATACATGGGTCATGTCCTTTTCAGGTATCTTACCCAGAAACAATAAGAACGCCATAAGAAGAAAGTTGGCATGGAAAATAGATAGAAAGTAGAAAGATTTGCTCTGGCCGCCATATCTGTTTTCCACTTATATAGATTCATTTAATTAGCAATTTCAATGGTGTTTAGTGGACAAAATAATGGAACCATTAGAACACAGTTTGGGCAAAGGGCAAAGGCAAAGGCATATCCTCTACCTGTCCCTTTCAAATTTGTAATATAGAAGTTATTGCTTCTCCCCTAATTCTATTCCATTCTAAAATCAAAGTCAATGGGACAAAGATTTGGATTTGCACAGGGTTGGTCTTCTTCCACAGTGCAAGGTTGGGCTAAGGGTTAATTTTGGACACTTCATGTTTGTTTTCTTCTTTGAGGATCAAATCAATTCCTTGTTCTGACAATTATGAAAATAAAAACTTTTGTCGGCAAGATAAGGTTTGAATTTGTTCTGATGTTATATAATTGAGGATAACAAAAAATAGAGCCATATAAGGGATATTTAAAATTGAGAGAAAAAAGAATAAAGGACACGACAAGTGTAATTAATTCATTTGTATTAAATTCACCTAACCCCATTTGAGGGAATGGTAATGGATGAGGTTTGAAGTATTGACGTGTATCCTAAGGTTTATGGGAAATATAGGTAGGGTAATTGTAGTCTCATGTCATATAAAAATTTTGTTATCTCCTACACACTCAATTTAAAGTGGGGCCCAATAGAAAGAAAAAAAAAAAAAAAAATAATTGACACAAATATCGATGTATGGACATAAGATAAAAAAAAAATTCCTATTGCATAAGAGTAATATTGCCCATATAGGTATGGTGATTTTATCCTTTATAAAAAATATTAATATTTGTTATAAAATTGATAAAACAAGAAGAGAAACTAAGAGAGATGAGACATAGTAGAGTAGAATATTGATTCTCATTTATCTACATTCTTATAGGAGTCATATCCTTATATAGTACTCTATACATCAATAAGGGGGTAATTACATATCAATACACCATTAGTGTAGTGGTTACACAAAGTATATCAAAAGTTATGGGAAAGTCAAAGGTTATTTATATATTTTATAATATTCTCCCTTGGATGACTCTACACTATAAATATGCCTTATCAAATTATTACTAAGAAAAATTCTTTCGCATAAAAACTTATCTAAGGAAAAAGAGTACAATATTCATAATTAGCATACAAGTTTTTGTTATATGCTAACTTAATTAGACTGCCTCGTTAAAAATATTTCCAAGAAAAACCCAGTTGGATAAAAAAACTTGGTAAAAGAAAAAAAAAGTACAATGTGTATAACTCCTCCTCAGTTAAGTCATATGGTTATTGTTGGAGCTAAGGAAGTGGAGTAATAGTTATAGTTTTCCATAATATCCATTTATAACACTTTCATATGGACATCAATGCACTAATATTCATGCCTCGTTGAAAACTTGCTAGAAAACCCAATGTAAAAAATAAACAAAAAAGTACATGACATACGCTATCTAAGCATTACATAAACTGCCTCATGAAAAACCTTTAGCTAATGAAAACCCTTTGGAAAAAAACTTAACAAAGGAAAAAAGAGTAAACACATTTAAGGCTCTATCCTTCAGGGATAGTTATACTTAATTTGCTTTCCCTGATGAAAATAATCTACTAAGGAAGTAGCTACTTAGCTTTACAATCTTCCATAGCATTGCAGTGCTTCCACAAAGGGATGCATATCTAATTTGTGTTTATTAGACATATATTCAGCATCAAAATATTCTACCAATGTAAAATCTCCATATCATGGATAGATCCTTGAAGATGACCAAAATATGATTAGCATCATTTCAATGTCTTTAGGAGAAACGCTATGTCTTGCTAGAATTTTTACTACAAATGCAATATCTGGCCTGTTGTAATTTGTAGAGTATAATAGTGTTCCTATGACATTTAAGATTAGGAGCTTCAAGTCATAATTCCTTCTCGTTAGATTCTTTTAGTCTAAATAGATATGTATTCACTTCTAGTGAATGGACCATCATTGGGTCACTTATATAGTAAAATTGGTGTAATAAAATAATTATATTTGGAAAATGCTCAATCTGTAGGCCGAGATAATGCACTTGCGTAAAATAATCAATAGTCTTAGCTTAGTTTAGTCATTAGTCATTATTTTAGTTAATTTAGATCTTAGTTTAGTCATTATTCATTATTTCACTGTCATTGCTTCACTTAGAGCCGTAGCTTTACATAATTTCTATGGGAACAATACTTTGACTCACACTGTTGAGACAAGCACTTGCGTATTTGTGTGATTATTATAATTTGATTGCAAAATTACACAATAAAATTTTGGCGTCATTGCCGATGAGTATTTATAAAGTTATTTTCTTTGTGAAGTGATCTTTGATCCACTCTCTTTTCTGTTTTTTTGCAAGTATTTCAACTAGTTTATGAACAGTCCCCCTGACCAACCAGAAGTCTATTTTGATCCAGAGATTGAAAGAACTTTTCATACTAGGAGGAGGAGGCATAGACAAAACAGAGATATAGCAGTACCTAGAATAGCAGACAGGAACGAAGGAGACGAATATCGTGTTGATGGATATGAACCAAACAGAGCTGAGATCCCAATTAGGACACATGGAGTCTCCAACACTTAACAATCTTCATTCGGGGATTGTACAACCTGACTTTACAACAAACAACTTTGAGTTGAAACTTGTCATGTTCAACATGCTGCAAATGAATGGCCAGCTCAATGGATATTACAAACATCACAATATTCGCCAATACATTTGAAATGGTTGGGAGTACACCTAACATCAATATTATAACCTCATACATATGTGCTAGCCTCAAGTACCCTTGCTTTTTTGTCTTAGATGCTAAGTGAACAAAGCACCTTATGAACATATATGATAATAATTTCACAACTAATAATCACCCAACACATAACAAAATGAAAATAGCATGTTATAAAATATAATAGTTTAATTCTAAACTCTTCAGTATCCATGATATCATAATAAGTCCTCTAACAAAAAAACATGTTTATAATAGTACAAGTCATTAAATTAAAATATGTAAATATATACAAATCCACCAAACATAATACATTCATCAACAATAAAAACTAGTAATAATTAGTTGTGGTTATGTCTTTGTCTTCCCTCAACTCTATGGAAATGATCATGTTATATGGTTCCATTACGTTGGACACCACTTCCTTCTTGGTGATTGTCGTCCTCCTTACAGGTCACCTGATGTGAATGTAATCTACATAAGGTCCCTATCCTTGGGTAATTTAGTGTACCCAGTAAGTCACACACTTTACTAACATGACTACATAAATACTTATGCCATAAAATTATAATTTGTATACATGAAATGTTACGTAAAACATCCTTGAATGGAAAGAGACGATAAACACGAGGTAAGAAAATAACTTACTGTCGATATGTCTCATACATCCTTTCTCAATTAGTGAGTTATGAAATATATGGAAGGAATTCAGATTGTAAAGACTGACTTACAAAACACAACAACTAAGATTATTGAATGGGCTAGGGTATTCAAAGCAATATGATGGCTATTGTGCATTATGGCCATGTATGTGTGAACTTTAAAATCAACTTAAAAGTGTCTAAAATATAAGTTTCATATAATATATCATGGGATTTGCATTCATCATTTAACATGATAAGAAAAAGTTTCCTACACACACAATATTTTGTGGGGTCCACATTTTTTGAAGCAAAAAAAAACTACGACACGCAAAACAGATCTCTATAACATAACACAATCACTTTTCCTACAACATAACTTTTATAAAACCCATATATCATAAAAGATACAATAAAGTTTAGCATAATGAACCATTTCACAAATTACAATCCAAACATAAACAACAAATAATGACTATCATCATTTAAAGACATCTTCTATATTTCAGCTTTGGCCTTCTGTAGTGTTGCTTCGGCGGAATTTGCAAAGCTTCTCTCCATACAATTTCTTTCCTTATAAATTGCACTTCCTTAGTTTTAACATTTAAGGCCATTTTTCTCTCTTGTATATCCATCTTTACTTTGACAATTGCAATGTAAACAAGTAAAATCGCTAATAAAAAATATTAACTATTTTGTAATTTTTCAATTAAATACAATTTCATATATTGTGAACATGTAAATCTTCAACACTCGATTTCGAAACAAATTTCTAAATTATTCCAATCTTCATGAAACAATTCATGCTTATATTTGAAGCCTGTAAATGTTCAAATAACAATCACTAAAAAATTACACATATCCCAAAGAAAATGTGAATGGAATAAAAACCAATATCCTAAAAGTTACCATTTGAAGCATTATATCAGATAGTCTTTGTGCCAATAGGACGTCCAATAAGCAATTAACACCAGTGTTTTAAAACCCCACCCCATTCCAGTGTCGACCCCTCCGGGTCACTGACGCCTCTTCTCTGAGGGTTCAGGTTAGTAGTTAGACCCTACTTGCACGTTGATCCATCTAACCACCGAAATCCCCTGGTTAAACCCTTAACTCCCGGTTCAAAGGGGTCACTGTATTTTTTTAAAAAAATTATACACAAAATGACGATACTTGATGTGTAAAACAAAAAATAAAAACTCGTTGTTGCCTAGATTTAGAACTAGATCTGAAATCTGAATCCTTCTTTTTCTTCTCTTCCGATCTTCTCTCCCTAACTCAGACTCAGTCTTCCTGTTCCAGTGATCTCCTCCACCGTGCTGGTTCTTCTTTCCCCACCGTTAATTTGTCGTGTCGCCGCCTTTCCTCCGCTATTATCTATTACGTAAGGGATCTTCTTTCACATATTATTGTAGGTGCATGAGAAGAACAAGATGAGCCTGAGTTTGATGATATAACTTTTCATTAACTTCATTGGAATATGTGTTTTATACTTTGATAATTTGATTAGCTTGTGAATATTGATTTGTAGTTGTAATTGGTTGAATTATGTTAAGTATATTTTGAATATATAATGATTGGTGATTTGAATTTTTTGAATTTTTCATATAGAATATATATTTATATTTTTTTAATGTATAAAACCGGGTCAGCAAAGTGACCCTGTGACCCTCCGGTTGAACTCGTGACTCCTGACCTCGGGCGGGTCAATGGTCGGGCCGAGTTTTTAAACACTGATTAACACAAGCAAAAGATATGATTATCAAATATTGGAACATCAAAAAATCCAAATTTTGAGTTATTTTCAAACAATCACTATCAAAATACAATCAATAATTCTCAAGCATGCAAATCTATCATAATTAAGGTTTAATTGAAAAAATATTCATCACCTAATTAGTTTGTCAACACAATGCTATCTCCACACCATGTGGGGGCATTTAGAATAACATCATTTGTTCCAATGGTATATGATTAAAATCAACACAACAAAGTACAAACCCAATTAGTAGGCAAAAATAATAAAACCTAAACATAATGAAAAAGAAAGCACAATATTAATCCTTAAAAATGCAATATATAATGGACAACCAAAATTTCAAAATATAATTTTATACTAAAAAAAGTTAACACCAAAACTTGTGTAATTATATGGATAGACTTATTTTTTTTATTATATTTTGTGTAGTAAAAAATAATGTATTATAAGTAATGCATGTGTTGCTTTAATTTGACCCAAATTCGTCAAACCTGAAGCACGAGCACTATTTTTTTTATTGTTCGGTAACTTCATCATGTGGTGCTTAAGATCTCCCCATCCACACAATAAATAAGAAAATTTTATGTGAAATAGTCACAAATATATACTATTTTGATATAAAAAATACAAAAGTAGAAAAATAAAAGCTAAGCATTTAGCCTTTACCCAATTAGGGTAGACAATGACCACGACCACACCATGATTGAGTCCACAACAAAAACACTCAATATTGACCAACGAAATTGACAAAAGTGAAATCGTGATCAAATTTTCCATGAAAGCAAACGAATAAAGTGAAAGGGAGACATAAAGTCAATGGGAGCAGAAAGATAGATGTGTTAATCAAGAATGACTTGAACCCACAAGAAGGGGGTGAATTTTGGTAACTTGTTTTGTAAGAAACCTTTACCCATTTCTCTCTTCTCTAAGAAATCAATAGAAATCTTAAAGAAATTGAAAATAAACGAATTTAACCCAAAAATTTATTCAAAACAGAGATTAAAATGCACCAATATCAGAATCAAACATGAAAATTAAATATATGGGGCTAGAGAATCAAACACCGAAATTTATTCTGATTCACTCTCAAACCACTAGAAGGCTACGTCTAGACTATCGTCGCGCATCCATTATACTTAAAACTTTCAATCGGTGTCTGAAAAACCTAATTACAATGGAGTTTTACAAGAATCTTGACCAAGCTTGGTCACTCTCTCAACCTATACACCTATATGATCTCTGCAATCACCAAAAATATGTTCTAGCAACAATTCAACCTCAAACAGATTTAGAACAACGTTTTCTCAATCCAATAAAAAAAGGAAAAACAGAAAAAAACAAAAAAGAATAGAGAATTATAGAGTTTTCTCTCCAAGTATGCCAAAATGCCTAAAAAATTATTATCAATCCAAATTCTTTGTAATTTTGTGTAATTTCTTGTTAATTCGTACCTTGAACCCCTCAATATTGGTTTATATAGAAGTCCAATGAAAAATATAGTCCTTAGACTCAAGATAAGGTCATTTTATCGTTCTGTTATAGATTTACTCTAGTAAATCTTGAAGCCTTTCTCGGATAAAATATTCATCAATAATTACTTGGGTAAGTCACTTATGGTTACCCGAGTAAATAATTTACTCGGGTAAATGTCCTATTCTAGTCAAGTAAACTACAGAACATAAACACTAATTAACGCAACCCACAATCTAATTTTAATCTAAAATTATTTCTAATCACTTATAACACATGAATGAATATGTCTAGCCTATGTATAGTATAATATCATATGTGTGTGATCTTGTATGCATGATTGGATTGCTTAGGTTCATTTCATGCATGTTTTAGTGATGTATGAATGCATTTCTTGATAAAAGAGCTCCATATTTCTCATTCCCTTGGTTTTAATACCTAGTTTGACATATCTAACTAGTTGAGCTTCTGTCTTGACTTCACTTCCTCGTTCTTTAAGCTTTGACATTTTAGGTCTTCATTTGACTTTGTAGCTTTTGACTTTATAGTTGACTTTGCCAATTTGAATTTTTTCTTGGTTTTTGCATGTTTCACTAGTCTTATAACTTCATTTAGGGCTTGTTGCATTGATTTTCACATTGTTCTTGCATGTTGAGCTTGCTTATGCTTTGTGATCATCAAAATTCAACTTCTTTTAGATCTCAAACCTTTAGGGTTGAACAAAATTTGGTGAAGATGGGATTAGGGTTTTGGGTGGATGAAGGGTTATGGAAGGATGACGATGCAAATTTATATCAATATTTTTTACAGAATAATCGACAAGATGAAAACCTGTCTGAACAAGTGTGTTGAAAATTCCTTCCTTAACCCTTGAAAAACACATCTCGTTAAATGGTGCATTTTACTTAAGACTAAGTAATGTATGAAAAATTCCATTCAAACTTATATGAAAAAATTTGAGACATACTTTTAGATGGAACGCTATATATACGAATGTATATTCGTCAATAGACAACGTCTAAAATTTATGAAACACTTGTTGGCGCACAATTTACAAATTGTAATGGTAACGGATATGATTTTCACAGAAAATGTCATCTCAAGATTTGTTGCGCAAGACTGTTATGTCTATCCATCGAAATGGAAAAATTTCAATATTAAAATTTCATTGCTGGTCTAAATTGTTTTAGTTGTGTGTTTTTTCTTTATGATTAGATAATATATATTTAAAAATTTGACAAAAAGGAATTCTTTAATCCAACATTAATAATCTAATTTCTAATTGTACTTCTGAAATGATATTAACTTTTTTTAATTGAAGATATTAAAATAGAAAAAGGAGATTAAGACAACATGTGGAGAAGAACATTTTTTTTTAGTACAAGAGAAGAACATTTTAAGATGTTCGTATTAGTTTATTTTAAACATGAAGTAATTCATAATTAAATTTTTTTGAGAGAAACTTAAAAACATTATTTAGAATTAATCCAATTTAAATATACATTTGTTGGAAAAAGGTAAAAGGATATGTATATGTGTGTTCAGGGATGAAAACCAATGTCTAGTGTAGAGGCTAGTAATTGTATCTACAGAGCAATTGGAAAGGATATCTGGCAATGGTGGTCCAGAACCGTAGCCAAAGTATGATGGGTGCACAACAAGGGGTATGTGTGTGATATCTAGAATAGTGAATGCTCTGACGCTGGTATATGCAGTGTAATATTATGTGTGTCAAGTTTGTTCCTTAGGGACACTATTCATGTATTTATACTAATCCTAGAGAGCAGTTATCGCTATGGTCGTGACCTCAAAGCAATTTTCTAAGAGGTGATTGTGGGTATCAAAGAATGAGAGGAAGATCGTGGGTACAAACCCACGACCTGGGCTTATAGGTTGAAGCCTAAGCCGAAAGGGTCCATTGTGGTTGTAGGCCCACAACCCTGGCTCACGGGTGTAACACCCCGTGTACATTGGTGTATTAACTAATTATGGTACCAAGTGCAGCCAAAAATAATTACAAAGATAAATAATGAATTTACTTTACTTATCACCTAAATCAAATCAATACTCTAATACTTAGGCGAATTAACCTTTTTTTTAACTTCTTAAGCGACATTTAACTTTACCTCAACATAATCATAAATCATATGATTTCTACACCTAGCTATTCACATGCTTGAAATACAACATCTATTCATAGATATATCAACTTTGGCTTCAAGCCTTCACTAGTACATCATATATATTCATTTATCCCTTAACTTGTCATGCCTTATCCATTCATCAATCCATCAATATGGCATCAGGCTATTATGCATAGTTTCATAAATCTCATACATCAAATCATACTACAAAACCACAAACTCCTCATCCACCTGTTAATTCATTCACTTGGATCTTAATCCAAATTTACAATCATATTACACATGTTATATACAAATTTACTAAATTACACATGTGTTCATCACTTTTCATATCTCTTAGTACTCAAATTTACATAAATAAGGCATACTAGTCTTTCAAATTACATAGGTAATATGAACAATATTATGAAGGGAAATCTTTTTCTTATGTTAATGTAGATAAGTTATTTTATGTTAGTAAAACAAAATAATAAGAGGGACCCACAAATGATTGGAAAGAGAAAAAATAAAAGTGGGACCCACCTTTGTTATGTGTGTGTAGGAAAATGAGTTATCTTATGTTGAATGAGATAAATATAACCCTTATTATGAATGACGTCAAATACATGTTATCATCAAATAACTCCTATGTTAAGAATACATTATACAATCATAACCAATGTACATATACTCATATATCATAAACATCAACATAACACTCAAGTCTCCAAAGCATATGAGCCATCAAGCTCTGTGTGGCTTCTTGCCTTGTGAGGGCTCTCCTGCTGCTACTGGAGTACCTGAAATATGGTCCTCAAAAGGGGTGAGATACACATCTCAGTAAACCATGGATTCTTCGAGTATTTCTCCACCCAAAAGTTCACTTCCTGTATGAAAGGTTAGACAACATAGTATAATAACCTCATATAATCATAGACAAAATCTGAATCTTACAATGGTTGTTGTCCTAATGGATAAATGTCCTAAGAAGAATCCACACATATAAACATTTCAAGGGTTGTCCCAAAGGATAAATAGCCCAAGGAAGGTCCACTTCTAAAGGTTGTCCTAATGGATAAATGCCCCAAAGAAGTTCCATACATGATAGTTCCAAGGGTTGTCCCAATGGATAAATGCACCAAAGAAGGTTCATGTAGGAGTTTATTGGCCAAGAACAATTCAATCAAACATCACATAAACTACTACATACTTGTCCATTGGTTCATTCACCAATGATAAGACATCTCTATATGAATGCAATTATACTACTTATCTAACATTCATTCAATCATCCAATCATAACCATAACTCCCAAAAGAGCATGTGGAACAAAAAGGGGAATAAAACCCCAAGAGCCAAGAGTTTACCTCTTGTAGTTCCTTTCTTTTTAAGCTTTCTTCTAGCCCAAGGAATCGAATCCTTAACCCTTCCACACCAAAATCACATATTTTAAGGATGTCAATCCAATTATCAACACATACAACTTACAAGCTATTAAGCGAATGCTTGAATATTCTCAGAACATGAGTTTATAGTACTCACCCTACAATTGACAACTTAAGAATTCAAGCTTAAGTAACCTATCCACACTAGGCTATTTCACCAATGCAACATATTCAAGGTATAAACCAATCAAACAACTTTCATAACAAAATATTCAGCATATCAAAGCCTCCAATTTCCATCAAAGTCTTAGGTTTAGTGACTTACCCAATTCTTGCTAATTCAAGAATCAAAGGCTTGGTCTATAGAATAGTCTAATGCTTGATCTCCCCCCGAGTTATTAATTGTCTCAACACTACATAGTTAATCAAACATGAAACCACCATCAAAATCCAATTCCAACAATTAAATCATAAGAAACCCTTACTTTGTTCACGAACTAAAATTCAAAAGTGAGTTAAATGGTAGTTTCAATGCTTTTACCCCATTAAATATAACTCCTTAACATTTCTTCCAAAGGGACTCATGCCTATTTCAAGTCATGAATTCACAATATTCATAGTTTCTCAAGAAAAACCTAAATTACTTGAATCATCACAAAAACTCAAGAAAGGTTGCTTTCTTACCATGAAATCCCTTAGAAGAATGAAAGAAAGGCTTTCCAAGCTTAAACGAACCAAGATCCTCTTCCTTCACAAAGCTCCCGAATGACACCAACTTTAGAGAGGATTTTCTCTCTACTCAAGGCTTCTCCAAGGAAATAAAAAGGTGGATTGTGCTAGTTATAGGAAACTAAGCAATTTTTATTACACAACCTAAGCATTTTGGTGACTATTATAGAAATGAGTATTTCAAGTATGAAGGTTTGGCTTAATGAAGAATAAAGCATGATGAAGATGGAAAGATTAAGAGAAATGAACATGTTTTATGACTTTAAGTAAGCTTTGACTTTAGTCAAAGCTTACTTATGGCCATTTATCATTGCTTTTCTAGATAAATCTATTCTAACTAACCAATAACTTAGCATCTATCGTGTGTTTTAAACTCATGAACATTATAAAAATAGTTTTTTAATATATTATTTTTAAGTTTTGAATAATTTTTGCATAATTATATTTTTATTCCAAAACTTTCACTATTTACACTTTTACTCCAAAAAGTGACTTAAATTGAATGATTAGATTCTTCATCTAATTAATATCTTTTAACCATTAAATAATTCTTAATTATTTAATTTGACTTTTTGGGTTGTTATAAGAGACTTAAGCCCTAATTGAAAAGGAATTCCTCCCTGTCTTGGGGTTGATCCCAGTAACAAGACCTAGAATAATATCTAGAACAATATGTTTATTTCAGTATTCTGAAAGGATTAACAAAATTTGTGACTTGGGTTATCAAAATTTATTCTGATTTTGTTAGCTTTATTATTGATTTCTATATGCATGAGTAATTCTAACTAGTTGTCTAACAGAAATATTTAAGCATAATATATTCAAGTTAGGTTAGGCTGATAAATTATTAATATTTTCTTTGTTTTAACATAATTATCGTTATAATTTTATTTTATAATAAAGTAAGTTATTAAATATTTTTTAAAACTATAATAACATTTTATTAAATTATCTTTCTAATTTTTTATTTTATTGAATAAAGATACCAAGAGACAATAATAAAATTTAAAAATATTTAATATTATTTTAAAACTATAAAAGGATACATAATTTAGAATGAATTAATACTTTTAAAGTAAATATTTTGAAACGACCCAATGGGTGCAGCTCAGTTGGTAACTTGGCACTGAGTTAGTGGGGTTGGATATGTGTTCGATTCCCGCTGAATGCAT
Source organism: Gastrolobium bilobum (assembly GCF_033153095.1). Lineage (NCBI taxonomy): Eukaryota > Viridiplantae > Streptophyta > Magnoliopsida > Fabales > Fabaceae > Gastrolobium > Gastrolobium bilobum. Next base: position 87,896 of record NW_026898223.1, read on the forward strand.
TCTTGGGGAGGGGGCTGAACCTTTAGCCATCACTGTTCCCCCGCACTCCGGATATTAGTCCCATAACCGGCTCAAAGAGTCGAAGCTCGTAGGGATACCGGAAGGAGCCAAAAAAATAATTAGGGTTAGGTAACTCAAAAAAAAAAATATTTTGAAACGAAGAGAATACATGATTAATTATTAATTACTATAAATAGTTATGCATTTGTAATTTATTAACTTAATACACCCAATTTAGTGCATTATGTTTATAAAAAAAATTAAATACAATATATTATGATTAAATTTTATCAATGTTTTTTTTTACTGCCCTGATTGCATGAAACGTAAAATAAAATCCAGCTATAACGTAATCACTATTTCTTACAAAAAAAAAAAATGGTAATCACAATTTGGCTCTTTGAAAAAAAGGGAAATACTTATGTTATGTAACATGATAGAAAACTAATTTTCTACACTAACAAACTTTGGTGGGACCCATTGTGAAAAAAACAAAAAACAAAAAAAATGTTAACACAATAATCGATGTTAGTGTAGAAAATTGGTTTCCTATCATGTTACATAACATAATTATTTCCCTTGAAAAAAGTAATAATTACAAATCCAATGAGTCTAGTTTATTTAGTACTTACTTATAAATTTTAGGAAAAACTTTAATATTTTAACGAAATATTTATATTGTATTTTATGTTTTCTTTGCCCTCCTTTAGTTTTGTAATAATTAACTTTTGAAATTTCACTTTAATGATGGAATATTTCAAAACCCATTTTTCTTTTTTTAAAGAAAAAAACATCAGTTTTTTTTTTTTTTTTTGGATAAAAACATCAGCTTTTTTTTTTTTGGTGAAAGAAACATCAGCTTTTAATATAGCACCTATATGACTTTGAGGGGGTGTTTGATAAAGGAGAATTTTTTTTTATTCAACAATATCAATTTTTAAAATTATAATTTTTACATTCAATTTACGATAATATTTAAAAATTAAAAATTAAAAAATTTAATTTTTCAAAAATCTTAAAAAATCTCAGTTACAAGACGGGGGGGGCCATAAGAAGTTTTGGATAAACACAGAACAGAAGACCCGAGGAAAGCAACGCAATGAGGCAATTGAATTCAACTCAATTCCCAAATAACCGTCATTCACGAAATGATGTGACCGGATAAGGTGGGCCCCACATTCCCTTCAATTAAGCATCGGCATCACGTGCTTTGCCCACGCGTCATCGGCAGTTCCTAAATGCCCACCACTAACGACTGGGCCCCACCCTTTTCTTTTAACCGTTCCAGCCACGCGCGCCACGTGTCCGTACTTTGGAGGGGTGCGCGTGGTTGGGGTGTGGTGAGTGCCTGAGTGGACTTCGTGAGACGAGGAAAATGGTAAGAGTGGCTTTCAGGTTCAACACAAATCGTAAGGCTGAAAGTTCCTCTTAATTACGCTAATGCCACCCTTTTATATAATATGTTATGATATGATTGAGACAAATAAAAAATAACTGTGAACATGCTGAAATGACAATAAATATTTGGATAAAATATGTGTCATTTTAAAAGATATAAAATTATGTCATTTTAAGAGGGACAAAGAGATAAATAAAGGAGAAGAGAAAATTGACAAAAAAATAAAGGTGTGGATTTCACCTCTTTGTAAGAGTGAAAAGATATAAGTTGTGTCATTTAAAGAGATAAACAGTTTTCCCTAAATATTTATAGTAAAACTACAAAAACATTTAATATTTTCTTATTTCAGTAATTATATATGGACAATATTACTCTTATGCAAGGAATTTTTTTTTATATTATGTTTATACATCGATACTTGTGCTAATTATTTTTTTTATTGGGCCCCACTTTAAATTGAGTGTGTAGGAAATAATAAAATTTTTATATGACATGAGACTACAATTACCCATTATATATATATATATATATATATATATATATATAAGAATAGCTTCTGCAAAAGGCTATTCTCCTGCCTACGACACATCACTTTTCTTATAATTTTATTTTATTTTTTAAATTAAAATATGGTGGGACCTATTAAAACTTGTGTGGGTTGCAAAAAAAAAAATTTCTCCCAGGAGAAGAACAAAACCCATATATATATATATATATATATATATATATATATATATATATAATTGACTTATTTTATTTTTGAATGAATTAATCGATAAATCGGTGGCTTGCAAAAGTGAACCATCTTATAGAATAACCTTCTAAATATTAGCTATTAACTTCAGGTGGTGTTTGACAGAGAAAAAAAAAATTTATCCGAAAATTTTAATTTTCAGAAATATGACGAAAACATTCAGTTTTTAATAATATTCGAAAATTAAAAATTTAAAAAAATTTAATTTTTCGAAAATTCTGAAAAATACCGGCTACCAAACACTTCCTAAAAGTGTTTTTATTTTGTATTTTTTATTTTTAAAACTGTGGTCCACGCCTGCATGTTACTAGCATGGTAATCTATAATTTCTTATCATTATGGTTCAATTATAAAAAATATTTCTCGAATCCGAGAAGCGGGTAAAATGGTTAGAAGACAAAAACTATAATAATGACATGAATGAGGATTTGGCAATATTGCCATTATTCTTCATTTATGATTTGCATAATGTTTGCAGAGGACAAGGGGTTTATTAATATACATTTTGTAGATATTCAATATTTTGTTTTTTTTTTTATGTTTAATAATTTTTTTAACATATATTTGTAGGACACATTAGTGGAACACAAAAAAGTTGTCATATAATTATATTATAAAGTTAATTTAACAACAATGACAATAATTTAAATTTTTGGTGATAATTATAAAAATAAAGAAAGAAAGGGGAAAGCTCTATAAATGTACAATGCGCCTATAGAAAGTTTAGGTGAAAACAGTGGCGAAACCAGGAATTTATGTGAGCGGGAAAGGTAGATGACTAAAATATTATTTATGTCAACATATTTAGTGGTAGGGTACGGGGACAGCGCCCCTGGATAATTTTTTTTAAAAAAAATTAAATGCATTAAAAAAAAGATGTTATAGTAAACATATATACTTCATAAATTTCTTTGGACCATGCAACCATTCTCCCAAGCTCTCATTTGGTATGTATTCATACAATAATAAATTTGAGTCCTCTTAACATCAACATTAAATGTTGGGCCACTTAACATCAGCGTCAATTGAAAATGATCCGCAAACAAAATAATTTGTTGTACATATCAATTGAATAAATATTTTTATACTGATATAAGTTAGAAAGAGCAAATCTTTATGAAATTGTCGCATCTTAGATGGTTAACAAATAACAATTCATATAAATGAAAGTTAACTCAAAATAGGAAGCAAGGGTCAACATTTGCAACTAATATAGACAGAAAAAGCAATATGAACACCAGATATTTAATATAATTATAGAAGAAAATTTGGGAACCCTACTTTACCACAATTCCTAAATATTTTCCATTTTCTGATTACAAGATGAGAAGATAGCTCAGATTATCTTATTCTGCAACATAGATAACTTTTACAAGGTCGCAATGATTAAATGAAAAAGAGTGAGATTGGAGTGGTACCTAATGATAGAGAGGGAGTGTGAGCGGAGGTAGATGCAAAGGTGGATAAATGATTAACTCAAACTTATATTCATTTCTTGGAGCATTCTCACATATATTATTACCAACTTAGTTCATGATATTTATCAAAATATCATTTTATATATATATATATATATATATATATATATATATATATATATATATATATAAAATCTAACATAATTGTTATCCAAACACCAACCGGGATGTGAGTGTATTTGACATGATCTTAAAATATTATGAAAAGGGTATTTTAATTTAAATGCTTAGAATCGATTTTTAAATTTAATAAATAACATTATTAAATTCAGTCCAATAACTTACATGAGTATTTATCATATAATATATATTTTCATTAGACCGATTACTCTTAAAATCTTATCTCCATTGGGAGTGTACGTGGATCTGAGTCAGCTCCGCACGCTCCACGACTCAAAAATTTTCTTCTTTTCCTCGTTCCAAGAACTTCGAGCTTTGCAATAGATCCAAACACGTACCTTCCTTATCTTCTTCTCTTATTCTTCTTTTCTTTTCACCTTTAGCTGGCATTTACTTGCTACCAGCTCATCTCATTCATTCCCCTCCTTTCAAACTTCAACTTTTCTTCCATTTATTCCACACTTTCACTGCTCCTCCTACTCCTACCCCTTTCATTTTCACTTCCCACTAATACCCTTTATCATCTCAGCATTCTATCGATGTTAATTTTGATATTAAACTGAAACAATCTCTTATTAATTAATTCACGTGCTTATTATTGATGCTTATTAATTATTTCAAATGCCTGGAATGAATTATTGCACTTGTCTTAATTTATAATAAAGTCTATTAAAAAAAATTAAGCAGATAGAGAATATGCTAGACAAAGATTTGATTCCTTTACTTAGAAAGTGGAGGTTCTTCTTTCCTAATGTATAATGTCGTTAGGCTTTAACTTCGAACACTCTTTGTTATGGTGCTCGTTAGGAGTTACATTCATTAAATTACTCAAAAGAAATATTAACTAATATCTTAAGTTGGAGTGATCATTAATTAGGTTGTGACATGTGACTTTCATTCATGAACAAAACAACTTCATACGGGTGATGTTTTTGGTGTAAAATTAACATATATTGGATTAAGTACTCGAACCTTATTATCTTCAACATCCATAAAATGGGACATACATAGAATCTATCTTATATATAGTTGCACGGTTAAATCACACATGCATTTTCATGCAAAGTTAGAGCCACATAAAGCAACTGTTCCTTCCCTCTGCCACATGAAATGAAATTTTAAAAAATAACGTGGATAATAGTTTAAGGATTAGTTGCTATGATATTGATTTGTGAGAAAAGATTGCTTATCTAAAATAGAAAGGGCAACACCAGTTGTTGTGGTAACTTATCTCCGAAGGGTTGTTTAAAGTTTGGAACAATTTATATGAGGCTTTTCGTGTGTTCAAGAATCGGAATTTTGAAAGGTCATTCATGGTGTGTGAAACATATTATTAAACTCAGCATTGTCGATATAAATATAAATATACACTTATTTTTTAAAAGTTTCTCCTGATTAAAAGGACCCGATTGACAAAGATAAAATATTTCGAAACTTATTAATAAATTTTAGAAAGGGACTAATTAAAGAAGGACCATCACTTCTCAAGTTTTATGAACTTGACCATAATTAGATAATTATTTAAGCAGGTTAAACAATAATTAATTAAGAAGAGGACCAGAACATGATATATATAGTAATATAGTAAATAAAATATTAAATGGACGAATGATAGATAATGTTTTTTTTTTATCCAACCCAATCCATATTAAAGTAATTCTCTGAATCTTATTTTTTTCATTTTTAAGATTTGAATTCAAGATCTTTAATTAAAAGAAACAAATCCAATTAATGATTATTAATAATGATACTGTATGACAAATAGAGGAGTAGGTGCTGTGTTTGAAAACTTGGAATAAGATATTCAACCGCACTTGATGATAAGGAAAAGGATAAAGGATAATGTAAAAAAAACAAAACAAAGAAAAGTGTAAAATTGAAATCATTTAGGAAATAATAAAAAATAAAAAGATTAAACAACATTTATAAGGAGAAATCATTCACCACAAGAAAAGGGTAAAATTGAAAAACAAGGAAAAGTGAACCATGGTTAGAAAAGCAAACTGCAGTAAAGGTTGTTATTAATGGACACATGAGTCTGTCTATCTATCCATATTTCTATCCAACTTGTCAAGCAGACATGACAAATTATTATTATATTTATTATGTTTTTTTTTTTAAAAAGAAAAATTCTATCCATACTGTGCCTTATTCTACAGTGACTCAGATATATAAATAAAAAAAGAAGAAAAATCTTGCAGCTGCCGTTCTCGTTTTGGTCTTCATTCTCCAAAATCGAAACCTCTCTCTCTCTTTCTCTCTCTAACGCTGCCTCCAACTTTCTCTCTCATCACCGTGTTCCTCGAATCGACCTCGCCGGAATCTCGCCGTCGCCGGAAAGGTGAGACTCGGAGCTCGTGACTTGTGTGAGTTGTGACTTCTCTAGGTTTGTTTTCTGTGTTTTTGTTTTGGTTTCTGATCCGTGCTTTTGATTGGATTGTTTGTTACTGGTTTTCTGAAGTATTGGCATTTACGGTTTCCACGTTTTCCGCTGTTTTCTCGGGAACCAAACACTCCCGATCGTGATAATATTCAACACTCGTTTGCGTCTTTTGTTTGGTTTTGTAAATTGGTAGTTGTGCCGCAGGTGTGAGTTTGGTGTTTGGGCAGTGAATTGTTAAACGACAGCGTCGTTGAAGTGACGTTTGACAATGTGATAAAACCTTTGAATTTGGTTACGAGTCGCGAATTCATGTTATCTTGGATTTTTTTCCTTTTTGGTCCCATCGTGTTGGGATCTAACACTTTTAAACCCCATTCCTTATATTGATTTTTCTGTGCTCGTTTGATTGAGTATATTCGCTACTGTGATAAACTTATTTTTGTTTGTGTTTTCGGAATTTATTTATATATATATATATATATATATATTTATTTATTTTTATTTTTATGTTTTTGTATTTTATGGTCCTTGACTCCTGGTTTCCTAATTTTTGCACTGTTTTTTGGTGATCCCTGCAAGTTCACACTTTCAGTGCTTTTTTGATAAAATCTTTTAAAGAGATAATACAAAATGGGAACACATTTATGTGATTTTCAAATTTTCCTTTAAATAGATATTGTTTGGCTAGATGTGGCTTCTAAACTATTTTTTAACGAGATAGTAGTAGGGTATTATCCACCAATGTATTTTGATTGAAATTTTTGAACCATTGTGTATTTTTTGAATGTGGTGATTGTCATATTTGATCATACTGAATGAGGGGTTTATCTTTCAGAGTTTCACTGTTTTACACATATTATAAACTTGGAGAATGGCACTTGAAATAGGATTCCTAAAGAGTTCTCACATCCTACCTGCTGAGAATTATACTGGCTTTGTAGTTTGAACCGTGGAATCAATGTCAGTGTAAAAGAGTGTCAGTATTATGTTGGGAATAGATGCTGTTTGTATTTAGGTGTGCTATAGATAAGACGAAATGGCATTATTATTTTCAAAGTGAATCCTTCGGCTCTTTCTTATGTGATGATGGTTCATGATTTGGGATGTAATGTTGGACAGAAGAGATATGTCACGAACTAAATTGAAATTACCTGGTATACCTGTGAGCACTGTGGTAATCCTAATATCATATTAGCACTTTTGAGATGTAAAGTGCATTATGAATGTCTTCTTTTTGTGAATGCCAAATTTTGTTTTCTGGTGTGGTGTAAATATCAAAGAGATGTTCATTGTTACCCTGATATCCTTGTGGTACTGTATTTGATCCATGCCAAAATGGTAGAATAGCAAAGAGAGAATGTGTCTTCATCTAGTGGAAATACTTATATCATCATATAAGTGCTGTTAGTGGTTTACTTTTTAGTTTTCTTTTTTTTGCCTTAATGTTGCTGATTCACTAGTGCAGTTACCTCTTTGCTTATTTGTTTTTCTATATTATTTTTGAGAGCCTAGTAAATGTGCCTGAAATTGATCATAATGAGATTCACATCAGATAATGGCTGCACAAGTATTTGTTAATCCCATGTAAAATGCAGTCTTTGAAGTGTCAATTTTTTTACCTGGAGGCCCTTGATATGTTACTTGTAGGATACTTCTTCGAAATGTCTTTTAAATTAATTATTTTTTTGGTATGAATTGATAGAAAGAAGGATACTAAAAGAAGAAAGGTTCCCCTTGATCAGTCATGTCATCGAGATCATATGCTAATCTCTTAGACTTAGCTGGTGGAGACTTGCTTGCTATTCCTCACACGCCAAGAACTATTCCAAGGATTATGACTGTTCCTGGAATTATTTCTGACCTGGATGGTTATAGTTGTAATGATGGGGATTCAGATGTTAGCTCTTCTGGATGTCGAGAGAGGAAAATCATTGTGGCAAACATGCTGCCATTGCAGGCTAAAAGAGATACAGAATCTGCTAAATGGTGCTTCTGTTGGGATGAGGATTCAATTTTATTACATTTAAAAGATGGTTTTTCTTCTGATACTGAGGTCATTTATGTGGGTTCCCTTAAGGTCGAAATAGATGCCAGTGAGCAGGAAGAAGTCGCTCAGAGATTACTTGATGACTTTAATTGTGTACCCACCTTTCTACCCCATGATCTCCAGAAGAAGTTCTATCTTGGCTTTTGTAAGCAGCAGCTTTGGCCTCTCTTTCACTATATGCTACCCATATGCTCAGATCATGGTGATCGCTTTGACCGCGTGCTTTGGCAGGCTTATGTTTGTGCTAACAAAGTATTTGCAGACAAGGTTATGGAAGTAATTAATCCTGATGATGATTTTGTTTGGGTTCATGACTATCACTTGATGGTTTTGCCTACTTTCTTGAGGAAAGGATATAATCGAGTTAAAGTTGGGTTCTTTCTCCACAGTCCTTTTCCTTCATCTGAAATTTATCGAACTTTGCCAGTCAGAGATGAAATTTTGAGAGGATTGTTAAATTCTGATTTAATTGGTTTTCACACATTTGATTATGCTCGTCACTTTCTTTCTTGCTGCAGTAGAATGCTAGGACTGGACTATGAATCTAAGCGAGGACATATAGGACTTGATTACTTTGGCCGCACTATATTTATTAAAATTTTACCTGTAGGCATTCACATGGGTAGGCTTGAATCTGTATTAAACCTTTCTTCTACATCTGCTAAACTAAAAGAGGTTCAGGAAGAGTTTAAGGGTAGGAAGGTAATTCTCGGTGTTGATGACATGGATATTTTTAAGGGCATCAATCTGAAACTTCTAGCTGTGGAGCAGTTGCTACTGCAGAATCCAGATTTGCAGGGCAAAGTTGTCCTAGTTCAAATTGTAAATCCTGCGAGGGGTTCGGGAAAGGATGTTCAGGAAGCAAAGAAGGAAACATATTTAATTGCCCAGAGGATCAATGACACTTATGCTTCAAGTCATTATCAGCCCGTCATTCTCATTGATCGCCCTGTTCCTCGTTTTGAGAAGAGTGCCTATTATGCTGTAGCCGAATGTTGCATTGTCAATGCTGTAAGGGATGGCATGAACTTAGTCCCTTACAAATATATTGTCTGCAGACAGGGAACTGAACGACTGGATGAATCAATGGGTAGAAAAAGTGATTCTCCTCGCACAAGCATGCTTGTTGTGTCTGAGTTCATTGGTTGTTCGCCTTCTCTAAGTGGGGCGATCAGGGTCAATCCCTGGGACATAGATGCTGTTGCTGAAGCTCTGAATGCGGCAATTACTATGAGTGATTCAGAGAAGCAGTTGCGCCATGAGAAACACTATCGGTATGTCAGTTCTCATGATGTTGCATATTGGGCACGCAGCTTTATGCAGGATTTGGAGAGAGCCTGCAAAGATCATTATTCCAAAAGGTGCTGGGGTATTGGTTTTGGTCTGGGGTTTAGAGTTGTATCGCTTTTTCATGGTTTTAGGAAGTTGTACATTGACCATGTTGTTTCAGCGTACAAGAGAACGAGTAGAAGGGCCATCTTTCTTGATTATGATGGTACTATTGTACCTCAATCTTCTTTAAATAAAATCCCCAGCCCTGAAGTCATATCTGTGCTAAATGCTCTGTGTAATGATACCAAGAATATTGTGTTCATTGTCAGCGGGAGGGGAAGAGATTCTCTGAGTGATTGGTTTACTTCATGCCAAATGCTGGGACTTGCAGCTGAACATGGGTACTTTTTAAGGTATGCCAGTTTACTATTAGGAAGATTGGGCACCTTTGTATCTTCGTCCTCTCCCTTTCCCCCCCAAATAAAAAACCACAACACTAAGGTATTTTATCTTCATTTTATGGTTGCAGGTGGAATAGAGATTCCGAATGGGAAACCAGTCACTTGTCTGCGGACCTTGATTGGAAAAGGATAGTGGAACCTGTCATGCAGTCGTATACAGAAGCAACTGATGGATCTAATATTGAAATTAAAGAAAGTGCTTTGGTATGGCATCATCAAGATGCAGACCCTGATTTTGGTTCTTGCCAAGCCAAAGAATTGTTGGATCACTTGGAAAGTGTGCTTGCTAATGAACCAGCAGTTGTTAAAAGAGGCCAGCATATTGTTGAAGTTAAGCCCCAGGTAAGAGTTTTTCGAACTCCTTCCCCTTCATCTTCCTCTTTTTATATTTATGTGAAACTCAAGCTAGAATGGACTTAATCAAAGTCTTGCTTTGCTCTCTGCAGGGAGTAAGCAAGGGGTTGGTAGCTGAAAAGGTTCTTTCGACTATGGTTAATGGCGGTAATCCCCCAGATTTTGTAATGTGCATTGGAGATGATAGGTCTGATGAAGACATGTTTGAGAGCATTTTGAGGACAGTCTCGTGCCCATCTTTACCATCTGCTCCTGATATCTTTGCATGCACTGTAGGAAGGAAACCTAGCAAGGCCAAGTATTTTCTTGATGACACTGCTGATGTGGTAAAGTTGCTTCAGGGCCTTGCTACTTCATCTAACCCGAAACCCAGGCTTCTTGCCCAATTCCAGGTTTCTTTTGAGAGCACAATTTGAGGGCAGCATTGTTGGTTCGTTATGCTGCTTAGGGAGGATTCTTCTCTGGTGAATCAGAGAAAACTTTTGGTTTTTAATCCTAACCTGACAAAATGGAGAGCGCGACCTTGCTGTTGCAGATCTTGATTCTTTCTGGACTTGTGAACCGGTTTGCATGGCATCTTGAAGGCTTTTGTTAAATAGTACGGTTCATTGATGGTCTGACAATTCTTCACTTGTACATGGGAACATCAATTGTTACATTTGCTGGTGCCGCCGAGAGCGTTAGTTGTGCTTAGAGTTGTTAGACAGTGTTGCTGTTTGTTCTGAACAAGGGGCACCAAAACTTGTATAGCTACAATGTTTTTGTTACAATACATAGTGCCAATCTGGTTTGAGATATCTTTTGCAATTTGGTGGGTGACCTATCAGCAGAAAAACATTTATTTTTGGAAAAGTAAAATTTGACAAATTAAGAGGAGGAAAATTAGTTTGGGGATTATTACATACCATTTTTTATTTTTTTTCAAGATACAAGAAATTGTCAAGTATTTATTAATTTTTTTTCAAAAAAAAAAAAGGAACTTGGTTGATTACTTGATTTTGAAATATTTATTGATTTCAATTACTTTTGATGAATTTTAAATAATTATTATTAAAATCAATAAATAATAACGTTTGAAATCCCTTAAGAATAGTTCTACGAAGAAAACAAACTAGTGCTCGACCAATAATTATTACAACACTAACATCTAAACACCATGGCGCATTTCGTTGGCATGTTAGGCTGCGGTGGTGTCATAAGGTATCCTTTTGAATGATGGTTGAGTCGATGAAGAGATATTTATTCTTGAAAGTGATTCAGTTAATGCATATACTTTGCTCACCACGAGACTCATGAATCTAGCCCGATGACTCGCATAGGAACATGGCTATTCAAAGACTCGAGGATATTTAAGCACCCTGATTGGCTTTTCGATTACCATTTAATTACACGAAAGATGAGTCTTTACACTTATTTACGGCCCTCTAGTAATAGGCTTGTGTTATTAGCTGATATTTCAGCAGCTTGGAGGCATCGTCTCATTATTTGTTAGTTTTTCTGGGTACATTTTTTTGATTGAGCTTTTAGACAATTTCTTTTGGTATGGGTAGGGGTGAAAGTTGGCTGGCCTGGGCCGAGCTTTGCCCCGAAAAGTCTAAGCATATGTCAAAAAATTTCAATTTGGCCTGGCCCGAGTCTAGTACAAGTCTACTATTAGCCTGATTTTGTCCGTTTATAAAAAAACAAATGGTCTGACTTGGCATGTTAGCCTGTTAATTTTTAACTTCCAAGCATAACCATGAATTAACTTTATTTCAACGCCCAAACAGAACCATGAATCACAACAAAACTCATCACAATCTAAATTTAAGTCACTTTCAAAAGCAAAATGCTCAAACTAAATAACATATATTTCATCAGATCCAACAAACAAATCTATACTATGTAAATTAAAATAACTACATGAATCCAACAAACACATCATGATGCTTGTAGTAGCCAAAAACTTCTCTTCATCTTCTCTCCCCTACAAATACAATTCCAACATTACATAAGTTGGCAAACAATTTGTAAATGTAGAAAACAAAAAACAAGAATAAAGAATAGAAACAAAAAAATAAGGTTAAGAAACAAAAAACTTTTAATAGATTTATATAGGCAATCTCACATGTTGAGATGTTGGTTCCTCATACATAAAAAATAAAGTCAAATTTCTATTAAAATTTAATCAAATATAATTAAATTATAAAATAATTTCAATTGATGAAATTTATACTTTTTGTTTTTTCTTCAAGTCATACCTATTACGTAGCCAATCTTCGGCGTATATTAAAGCTTGGAAGGTATCTTCAGCCAAGTTCAAACGATAGGTATTGATAACTCTTCCTCCAGCACTAAATGTTGATTCTGATGATACTGTAGAGAATGATACAGATTTTATGTCACTCTCAAAGATAGTATTGGTGAAGGAACGAACCTAAGTCTTTCCACCACCTACTTAGCGCACATGCACAAACTGAACTATCACTATTTGGTACTACTATAAATTATATTATTTTATTTAATTTAAAATAAATAATATGATATAGGCCGACTTGTAGACTTACAGGCCCGCCATGTAAAAAAAAAAGGCTATCATCTACTTTCTAATCAGGCTTCTTTAAAAGCCCGAGCCTGTTCTATTTGACTATATGTAATAGGCCAAGCCCGACCTGATATAGGTTAGGCCGTAGGCCGGTCCGCCCCACTTTCACCCCTAGGTACGGGGGTAAGGTGCCTTTCACAAGTTTCCTTCATTTTATTAGGGTTAAATATTTCTAATGTCATATAAAAAGAATATCTTCTCCTATAAATACAACAAATATATGGGTCTCATTGAAAAGAGGAAAGAAAAAAAAAGTTTCAATGGGACCCACATATTTGTTGTATGTTCAGGAGAAGAAATTCTGCTCATGTAACATGAAAAGTCTTTAACCCTTTTATTATTAGGGGAATCATGTAGCATAAGTGGGGTCTACAAAATAATGGAAAAAAAAAAATTCAAGGTAAAACCCACTTATGCCATGAGTCATTAGTAGGAGAAAAGTTTTCTCCTTTAAAATAAAAGAATGTCTTCCCTTATTATTAATAGGTGTCTTTCTTTTCAAATACATTCTGAGTGGTATATTTTCTTATACATTTCAATGTTTTCATAAGCTAAAGAGAATATATATATATATATATATATATATATATATATATATATATATATAATCATTTCTACAGTTGTTGTACGTATATAATCATTTCTACAGTTGTTGTACGTACAACAATTAAATTTAAATCATTGATTGGTTTAAATTTAATTGTTGTACATACAAATGTTTAAATTTAATTGTTGAACGTACAACAGCTGTATATATGATTCCCAATAAATTAATAAGTTTTATTATTGGAAATTAATAATTAATTAATAAGTTTGATTCTCAATAAATGATAACCGTTGATTGGTGAAAATCAATGTTTAGAATTTGGTGTCAAATTTCAAAGTTTGACACCGGTGTCAAATAATCATATCTCATATATATATATATATAAGAAAAATATTTCTCAAGCAGCTTGAGATATATTTATCTCCGTTCACCCAAAAACTACATCATTTTGTTTATTTATTTCGTTATATTAATTGATTCACCTTTGAATGGTTATGATTTATATTTTTTCTCTCTTCCTTTATCACCATTGATCCATCTTTGTACAGTTATGATTTAGTAGCTGGAGATAAAGTTATCTCAAGTAACTTAAGAAACGATAAGCCCTATATATGTGTGTGTGTGTGTGTGTGTGTGTGTGTGTGTGTGTGTGTGTGTGTGTGTGTACTGATGACTCTAATTTGTTAGATCTATGAATCGTTAAATGTAAATAAATCAATGACCAAGATTTAATATAGACTTCTTATTCTTATACCATTGCAAGAATGTCTTTATTTATTTCTCTATATATTACCAATCATCTTCCTATCACTTTGTATGATATATTTATCCAAAATAGACCATATACTTTATTTTATTCTTCCTTGAAGTGAAAACCCTTTGAATTGAAATCCTATCTCCATAGCTTATTTAGAATCACCAACTTGGACTAATGTCATAGGAGAAAAGGCCTGCATTGCGGCATTAGCTCTTAAACGTGGCTAGTAAGTATGGGATAAAATAAAACCAAGAAAAAAAATAATACTAAAGTGGATTTTTAACATAAATAAATAGACTTATCTCATAAATAATTACTAAACTAAAAACACTATACTAACAATAATATTTTTCTAAACCATATTAGTCTCACGTTGAGTAAGAAAAAGGAGAGAGATAAAACTTCTACACTTATACTAGTCTCGCATTAAATGAGTGAAAGGTGGACAATTGAGGAACAATGATCCAAATGCCATAAATTTCAAAAAAAATTTCCAAATACCATGCGAACATTAAAATTTTCCAAAGTGCCACGCGTGAAAATTTACTGTAACATGTAGCAATTTTAGTTTGCAAACGTGGCATGTTTCTGGTGACCACCTAATTCGCTATTGGTAGTAGCGAATTAGGTAGTCAAAATGTTAGTATGCTTTGACAAAAGCAGGACAAGTGGCAACCTTATACAAATTCGCTACATAGGCTAGCAAATATAGTGGCGCACTTTTCCATGATTCTAAATAAACTCAATTCAAAAAGAAACGATTCCATTACAACGATGCATCGATTAAACATTCTTGTGTCAGGAATTGAATAATTTTGGAACCATGTACTTTAAACCGATAGGTATACTTTATTAAAGATAGTGCACAATAAATAATTGCAATTTTATAAAATATAAGTTTGTGTATACTAAATTACATATATATATGAATTAAATATCTTATTTATAGTCAACAAGTGCTCAGGGACAAGGAATAAAAAAATAAAAAATATTTAACACAAAATTATAACATTTAATATGGCCCAAAACTACTCTTTGATCTAATCTTACCTTTTTCTTACCAAAAACCACTCTTGGAGTCACCAATATCAAATCACCCATCACCAAAATGTAAACTATATTATAATTTGTGTTAAATATTTTTTTTATTCCTTGTCCTTGACTTTGAGCACTTGTTGAATATAAATAAGATATTTAATTCATGTATATATGTAATTTATTATGGGATAAATTATTTTACATACTTTTTTCATGCCTACCTCACATACCATTCTTCGTCATCATTAGATCACAATCTTAAGAAGAGAGAGAAATGATAATAGTTAATGGAGATTCTAATCTATTAGTGATAGAAAATGGTAGGTAAGGTATGCATAAAAAAAGTAGGTAGTATAATCTATCTGATTTTATATACACAAACTTATATTTTATAAAATTGCAATTATTTATTGTGCACTTTCTTCAATAAAGCATACCTATCAGTTTAAAGTGCATGGTTCCAATATTATTCAATCCCTGATACAATTAAATTTAATCGATGCACGGTTGTAAAGGAACTGTTTCTTTTTGAATTGAGTTTATTCAGAATCATGGAAAAGTGTGCCACTATATTTGCTAGCCTATATAGCGAATTTGTATCAGGCTATCACATGTCTTGCTTTTGCTCAGAGCATACTGATATTTCGACCACCTAATTCTCTACTACCAGTAAAGGTGGCAAAATGGGTGGCCTAGCCCGGGCTGCCATTAACATGTCAAAAAAGTGAGCCAGCCGTCCCGCCCTGCTTTTGAGAGTGGACTGAAAAACTCGGCCCAAACCTTTATTATGGGATAAATTATTTTACATACTTTTTTTCATGCCTACCTCACCTACCATTCTTCGTCATCATTAGATCACAATCTTAAGAACAGATAGAAATGATAAAAGTTAGTTGAGATTCTAATCTATTAGTGATAGAAAATGGTAGGTAAGGTATGCATAAAAAAATAGTGTCGCGACCGAATCGCGACGTGACGGCGAAAGATTTGAACGATTAAAAACAATGGAGTTGCCACCAAGGTTTATTTGGGAAAACATTGGAAAAACCCTTTTGTTTGAGAAAACTGGTCTTTGAAATCAGAATTGGATTCAGGAGTCGATTACCAGTAGGGGCACCCTACACCGTCCGTTTAAAAAACGGTTACCTTATACTAAATGTGCAAATTATTGATAAGATTTTAAATATTTATTTCACCCCAAAGAATTGAACTACATTGATTAAAGAAAAGGAAACTAATTTTTTGAAATTTTATTTTATTGCTTGACGGGTGGGTCCCGCTCCGACGTATCCCTCGGTGCAATAGGGAAATCAAAGCTCCGTCGTTCTGTAAAAAATATTTGTGTGTTGATTGATTTTAATTTAAAATAAATATTTTATAGTGGCTATAATAAATCAAAAGATTATGAGATTAACCAAGCGTCACACCTAAATTAATTCCCAATATAAATTCTAAGCTATATAAGAAAATTTCTAATAAAACATGAAAAACATAAGAAAATTCCTAATAAAATCAAGAACATAGAAGCATGCAAAGGAAATTATTAACTAAAGGAGGAAGAACTTACCTCAAAGATGACCAAAACTTGCTGCATAGAGCCAAGTTGTGAAGAACCACCCCAATTATCCTCAAAGATGACCAAAACTTGGTGTATGGAGCCAAGTTGTGGAGAAACACCCCAATTTTCCTACAAGAGGAAAATTAGTAACTAATTTTTTTTACTATGACACTAGCTTAGTTTTAAACCAAGCCCAAGTGTCTTGTGTTTTTTTACTTGATTTTCTCCAATTTGGTGTTTTTAATTTGGTTTTCTCCAATTTTTTCTTTAAGTTTTGGGGAAGGGGTAGAGGTCTTTATATAGGGGGAAGGGAAGAGGAAGAGGTGAGAGATAGGCAATGTGGGACACTTAGGAAATAGTGATTTTTCTCAATGTGAACAGCCATTTTATGACCACCATATCTCACACCAGAGGGCGTAGCTTGAAAATCGCTCTGGTTATATTGAAGTATCATATGCGAGGAACATGCCGATCAAATTTGAGGAAGATCAGACGGTTCATTTGAGAGAAACGATCCATGCAATACGGATTCCCGAAACTGCATCATTTCTAACAAAACTAACAGCCCATCTTGCGAAAATTATATCTGATGCTAGGAAGCTCAGTTCGCGAATCGCTCCGGTCATATTGAATTATCATATGAAAGGAACACGCTGACCAAATTTGAGGACGATCAGACGGTTCGTTTGAGAGAAATAGTCCTCCCAAAAATGCTCCTTGCAGTAGAAATTTCCCGAGAAACCTATTTCGGTTTTGAATTTTATGGGAATAGTACAGGCATCCAATCCTGTTGAATATGATGTGCAATAAGTCAAGATCTTACTAAAAAAATTTCAGCTTGATCGGTCGGTGGATGAATGAGATATCGCAGTCGGAGCTAGCCCTACTCATTTCCAATTCATGTTACAAATCTTTCCAAAAATGCCTCTCTTCCTTTTCTTCTTCCCTTTATTCTCTTCGTTATAAACCACAAAATATAAGACAAAAATAGGTGCTAACAAGTAGGTAGTATAATCTATCCGATTTTATATACACAAACTTATATTTTATAAAATTGCAATTATTTATTGTGCGCTTTCTTCAATAAAGCATACCTATCAGTTTAAAGTGCATGGTTCCAATATTATTCAATCCCTGATACAATTACATTTAATCGATGCATGGTTGTAAATGAACCGTTTCTTTTTGAATTGAGTTTATTCAGAATCATGGAAAAGTGTGCCACTATATTTGCTAGCCTATAATAGCGAATTTGTACCAGGCTATCACATGTCTTGCTTTTGCTCAGAGCATACTGATATTTTGATCACCTAATTCTCTACTACCAGTAAAGGTGGCAAAATTGGTGCCTAGCCCGGGCTGCCATTAACATGTCAAAAAAGTGAGCCAGCCGTCCCGCCCTGCTTTTGAGAGTGGGCTGAAAAACTCGGCCCAAACCTTTTTTACACTAACCTGCCCCGCCATCAACCATCCAGAAAATGAGTCAACCCGTCCCGCCCCGCTTTTGAGAGTGGGCTGCAAAACTCAGCCCGCCCCAATCCGTTTAGCGGGAGGGGAAGGTCGGCCCGCCGAGACGAGCCCGTTTTGCCGGCCCTAACTACTAGTAGTGAATTAGGTGGCCGCCAGAAATGTGCCACGTTTGCAAACTAAAAGTGCTACCTGTTGTAACGAATTTGCACGGGTGACACTTAGAAAATTTTACTGTTCGCATAGAATTTTGGCAATATTTTTTGAAATTTATGGCATTTAGGTCACTGTTCTGACAATTGGAGCTTCTCGTTATAAATAAAAGCCAAATTTGCCAAACTATTATTGTATTAAAAGTTTTCGTATGTCCCACATTGATAAATTAAAGGGAGAAAAAAATCGAGTTTTGGTTATGAATTAAGAATCAAATAACCCATATAGCAAAAAAGTTTTACAAATTCTGTTAAAAAAATTAAAGAAAAAAAAATGGCTTAACCTTGTGAACCACTATAAGGCGTCCCTGGTTCATGACTATTTCATTTATTTATTCTTTTACTGGTTTTTTAAATTTGATCTTTGCAGGTTGATGATGGGCCGAACCTATTAAAGTACTAGTTTGTGACTTCCTGATTTTTCAAAGCATACTAATTGATCTAATACGGTTATGAAAACTGTATCAAGAATATCTTTTATTACAACTCTGAATTTGTACACTAGTTATTGTTTTATCACACATATCCGGTACAATATACACAATTAGTATGCTTAAAACATGAAAATTCAAAGGTGACCACCAATACAAACCTATTGTATCAAGAATATCTTTTATTACAACTCTGAATTTGTACACTAGTTATTGTTTTATCACACATATCCGGTACAATATACACAATGACTCCTTTATTCTCAATTTTTTTTTATTCCACTACTTTCTATAAAATTTCATAATAAGATTTAATTTAAGTCTAAAGATTAACTTTAAGAGTAATAATCACTTTTATTAATATTTAACTTTAAAATCATAATTGCTTCATTGTGCATATTCTTTATGATAAGTGTTATGGATATATTATCTATTTTAGGCCCATTATGCATTGGGTCCACTCATTAATTGAGAAATATTATATCTCTAGGGAATTCTTGGACATCTGTTATATTTAAGTTTGATTTTGCCCTCATTCCAACATATGTATCTCTCTCACCTTAGACACTACACCTATCACTTTTATTGACTTGAGTGTCAGAATGTTTTGTAGGTATATCACCCCTTTATTTCACCAGTGCACTTGGAGAAGGCTTCTCACAACAACAACTATCAGGCCTATTCCAAGGAAGCTCAACTGCAACCTCAAATTATGTCTAAATAACCACAATTAAAAATTGGCACCGTCTATAGGATGGTTGGTTGGTTGGTTAGTATTTTATCAACTTGAAAAGTGGTGTGCCTCCATGTTCCCAAAGTTAGAATTTTATATGGTCAGTTGGTTGGCCGGTCAATATTTTATCAACTTGAAGAAATGCCTCTATGTGCCTCGAGTCGGCATTTCATACGATTGGTTGGCCGCTCGAAATTTCATCAACTTGGAGAGTAATATGCCTTTATGCTCCTCAGGTCGACAATCTATATGGTCGGATGATCAGCCGGTCACTCAGTAAGCATTTTATCAACTTGAAGAGTGATATGTATTCATGCTCTTCAAGTCGGAGTTTTATATGGTCAATTGGTCCGTTAATTAACTTGGAGAGTGATATTCCTCCATGCTCTTTAGGTCGAGATTTTACATTTCCAGCCATTCGGTCAATCAAATTTTAATCAACATGGAGATGTATATGCCTCTATGCTCCTCATGTCAGCATTTTATACAGTCAACTAGTTGGATGTTTGGCCGTCCGTTGGTCATTATTTTATCAACTTGGAGAGTGATGTGCCTCAGTGTTCCTCAGGTTGGAAATTCATATTGTCGTCCTGTTGATCGGTCAACATATTATCAACTCGAAAAGTGATATGCCTCCATGCTCCCCAAGTTGGCATTTTATGTGATCGGTCGATTGATATTTCATCAACTTGGAGAGTGAATTCCTTCATGCTCTTTAGGTTGACATTTTATATGATTGACTGGTCGGTCGATCAACACTTTATCAACTTGGAGAGAGATATGCCTCTATACTCCTTAGGTTGGCAATTTATATGGTCGATCGATCAACATTTTATCAACTTGGAGAGTAATATGCCTCCATGGTCCTCTAGTCAGGATTTTACATGGTTTGTCGGTCGGTCAATCGATATTTCTTCAAATTGGATGATAGCCACCAAGATTCCTCCACAATCGTAAGATCGACATTTCATCTCGGCCATCGATAAGGGTAGCTACTCAATAGTACATCTGTTGTTCAAATATAACCCATTTCAATATTCTCTTTTGATTATGATTTTTCCATGAAAACCCTAATAAATGACATCTTCTTACAACTTTACATACTCCATTTTTTTAGGGTGTTTCCTGCAACCCCAACTATGGGCTATGTAAAAGACCTAGCTCGACTAAACACTATCCAAGACCTAACTCGATTAGGCATTCTCCAAGACATGACAAGGTTAGGCACTCTCTAAGACATAGGTTGGCTAGGCACTCTACTCTTACTCTCGTATGAATGATTATTTGTATAATCACCTCACCCACCACACAACATATTAGTTATATTTGAATGATGATAGCTAATGTCCTAACTCGGTTAGACACATTATTAATGTTGTTTGTTATAGGTTAAAGCTGATATCTCGAGGTATTAACACCTCCATCTTTAAACCGTAGAGAAAGGCTTCGAACATCGAACTACCTTGTTTGAGACACAAACTGCACTTGCAAGTTGCAACCTAGCAAAGCACCCTAAGCCTATCATGGACCTAAACAACCGGGATCAGCATATCTTACAAACTCGGCACTCCAACAAGTGACACACCAAGCTTGGTGGGCTTTTGTTCTGGATATACTATCCATCTTAGGCCCATTGTGCATTAGGCTTATTCACTAATTGAGTAATCCTAGATCCCTAAGGGACTCTTGGATAATTACCAAATATACACAAGGTATTCACCCTTATTCATAAAGGACATTAGGTATCTTTGTTACCTTGCACACTACACTTATGGCTCTTACTGGCTCGAGCGTCATAATGTCTTGCAAGTGCATTACCCTCTTGTTCTACCATAGCACCCAAAGGAACATCTTGCAATAACCACCGTCAAGCCTACTGCAAAAGAGCTTAAGTACAATATCACATTATGTCTAGGTAACCATATCTGAACTACAATAATATGCCAATATAAACTCCTTTATATACACAATGTGCAAGTTTTTATTTATTCCATATTTTTTCATCAAATTTCATAATAAGATTTAGTACGAGAGTAAACATTAACTTTGAGAGTAATACTCTCTACTATTAAGATTTAGTTTTTAAATTTGGCTAAATTTCATAAAACCACCTTATAGTTAGGGTTATTTTTAAAACACCACCTTACACTTCCAGTCAAAACAATTAACCCCCCATACTATCAAATCAAAACAATTAAACGTATTTAATAATTTTAAAGACAAAAATACCCTTCTCCAACTATCACTCTTCTCAGCCATCACAAGAATGATAATTATGTGCTTGATTCTTCGGAGGATTCACATCCATCTTCAAAAGCATCAGCATTTTCCACAAATGAAAAAGCCAGTTCCACAAGTAGCGTATTTGAGTACTTGATAAATACTATCCCAGGTTGGCAGTTCAAAGATTTCCTCGATTCATCACCTTTTGTTTTGTTTGGTTTCTCCAAGGTTTGTCTTTATAACGAACCTCTTCCTAGTTTTATTTGAAAATACTTGGGGATATAAGAATTTGATTAATATGTTGACGAACTGCATAATGGTGATGATGTATTGTCATTGCTTGGCACTTGTAATGAGAGAAATATTGCTGTTATTTGATTGACCAAAAAAAAGTATCAAATATTGTCAAAATCTCATTCTCAAGAAAGAGAGAATAGAAAAGTGGTGGATATTTGGTCAAGATTTGGACGTGGTGTTTAGGCAATAGGAAAGTGACAAAGGAAGTGAAACAATAAGGAATGAAAGAAATAATGGTCCGAAGGAGATGACTGATGGTTATTTAGAGATGATGGGCAATGGTCAACAACAAAAACAATGACCGGTGATGGCAAATGAAGGTTAGAGGAAAGGGGTTGGTGTTTGGATAGATATAAGGGTATTTTTGTCTTAAAGTTATTAAATATGTTTAATTATTATGATTTAATAGTGAGAGGTGGTTAAATGTTTCAATTGAAACTATAGGGTGGTTTTTTGAAAATGACCTTAAGTAGAGGGTGGTTAAATGTAATTTGCCCTTTAAATTTAATCCAATGGCATATATGATTATGTGATTCCATCCATTATATTTTTAGTAGATTAAATGGTCTCCAAGTCGATAAGAAATTCTCAAAATGCTTAACTTCCTTTACAAAAAAAAATTTAATTCTTCAATAGGCAAGTTTCTTGTATTAGTCTACTATATGAAATACTATTTTCGATAATTTTATTGCGTGGTTCACAAATTTAAGACCTCTTAAGTAGTTTGTACAATTTTATATGTCTACTTTATTCTCGTAAATAAATATTGAAGTACTACTTCTCCACTCATTTTCTTGTACTTCATTTGTCTTTGAACAATTTGATAAGGTATAGACTTATGATTTATCCCTTAAAATAGTTAGATTATTTAATCTTTCTGCTTTGCAATTTTTATTCTTTAATATATCATTTAAAAATGACCTGAGATTATAGAATATTAAAAAAAAAAAAAAAAGTGAAATGCCTGATACTTATCGAATTGTGGGGTAGCATGCATGAGAATTAGCTGTGTCCCAACACACCTTACTAAAGCCACAAAATATCAAATCTCATATTCTTAGCAGTCATAAACCTATAACTTATTGTCGAAATTCATGCCGTTGATATAGAATAGTTTCTTTGGAATAGTCACAAGAGGACACTACACAATAAGACGAATATTGTACAAGTTAAGTTGAGTGATTCTTGTACTTACTTTCGAATGAACTGGATCTCTTTGGCTGTACATATATCTCAACTCTCAAGAGTCATTTATAAAATGCTATATCTAGTGTCTAGTGATAGAAGATTCATGGCTTTTTTCTTTCAATTAAATTTGAATGAGCTAAGGGAAACGAGAGACATAAAAAGAAATTCCCCTTTCTATGCAAGTGAACCACTGCCCCCCCATTTTTCAGTTCACTCAGTCTACTATATCGGAATGAATATGACTTAAATTTTTTTTTTTTTTTTTTGGAAAAAACAAAAACAAAAACAAAAGAAAACCATTGCTTACAATTTTTTGTCTTAAAAAGAAGATTGAGCATTTGTACTTGACTAACTAGTTTCCCCCTGAATATATTAGATGTAATGTATTAGTCTACTAAGATAAAGAATGCCTTGTGAATGCAACCTATTGGTAATGTTGGGGACAACAGAAACGTGTGGGGGCTGGACCTGCATGTTTTGACACCTGGAAATGCATCCAAAACCTGAAGCAAAATGGCCTCAACCTAAGACATATATATGTTACTTACAGCAGAAATTTACCTGCACAAAACATACAAACAAGGGTTTTTTTTTGTTTTCTTCTATCTTGTTCAGTTAGACATCCTTCTGTTTACCTGAAAATGCTTTTGGAAGAGTGGAAAGAAAGGAGACTGTTTTGTTGTTGGTTGTTTCATGAAGGAATAGAAAATTGGCCACATTTGTCTTGCACTATTATTACTCTTTGTTTTTTTTCCCTTGGAGGGGTTACATAAAAATATAAAATAAAATTGTTCAAATCTGATCTTGGATGTTATGCAATTACAGTCTCATCATCACGTGGCATGGCATCATTGCCAGCTTGCTCTGACTCCTCTGCATCAGGAGCAGCCTGGCCTTCAAAACAACAATCTTTCATGGATTATTGTGGCTAGCTACTTGGTCTTGGTCTATCCTAAACCAATATGTTTATTTCTCATGCCTGATTGTGCTTCTCTTTCTGACACGCACTCAGAGAAAGATGCAGAGAAAATTTGAAATTTGATGATACAAATTAATCATCATACTAATCATTCCTTGCACCAAGAGATTTTATAGTTATACCACTTACCACTACTAGTCATAAAAAAAAAGGAAAAAAAAATAATGAGGGCCAGTGATGGTACTTCATTCATTCATTGATTGCTGGCTGGACCACAAAACCAATTCATTTATGAAAGTTTATATATACTAATCATTCCTTGCACCAAGAGATTTTATAGTTATACCACTTACCACTACTAGTCATAAAAAAAAAGGAAAAAAAAATAATGAGGGCCAGTGATGGTACTTCATTCATTCATTGATTGCTGGCTGGACCACAAAACCAATTCATTTATGAAAGTTTATATAAAATTATTTTTCAAAAATCTCGACGTGTTGTATTTGATACTTTTCAATATTTTTTGACTCTTTGACACTTTTCTCAAAAAAGGTTTAAAGATTGTGTTACGTTGTGTTCTTAGTTCTAATTATTAGATTCGTTGAATTACTATTATCATTTTATTGAATTTAATATAAATATTTGTGATATCTTATATTTTTTTGCAAAACTAATGAGTATTATAAGTTTAGCTTTAGTTTTTTTGTTAAATTATTGAATATTAAATATAATATACTTAACATAAATTAAAAATATTATTTAATATCAAAACATGTCTTAACGTGTCAAAATTTAATATTTTTTAAAAATAACGTATCGGAGTGTTGTGTTATGTCGTGTTCCATGTTCCGTATAAGTATCAGTGCTACATAAATAGAAAGGGAGTACTGAAAATCTTAGACTTGTAATATATGCTTAGATTATGTTTGTTCTACATGAGATTTTAGAAAAGATGTTATCTATGCCATAATATTAGCAAGAAAACTTTTATAGTAATTCTTTTAGTAGCTAACTAGTAATTAGTTTTCATATATGGATACCATTGGAGTTGTTTAAGCAGACTGTTCTGTTCTGTGATATCATTGGAGTTGGTTGGCCTAGGATATGTTCCTAGGATTGTTTTTTAATTTTGGTTTTTCTGTTTTGTAATTCCTTTGATCTCCAAAAAAAAATGTACTTGTATTGATTATATAGTAACAAAGACCAATGCATTAATGGGGATACCTCCATGGTCATACAAAAAAAAAAAAAGACCAATGCATTAATAAGTACGATATACTCATCGATTCTCCAATTTGAAATATAAAAATTAAATGAGAAAAGTTCACCAATGCTCCTGTGGTTTACTTCAGAATCTCTTATGTCTTTGTGATTTTTTTTTATCACATATGCCTTTGTGTTTTGTAAAAAATAAAAAATCACAGGAGCATATGTAATAAAAAATATACTTTTTTATAAATCACAGAGGCATGTGTGATAGAAAAAAATCACATAAGCATAGGTGATTCTGAAGCAAACCACATGGACATTGGTAAACTTTTTCCAAATTAAAAATACTATTATACCGACAAACTTCAACCAATTTGTTTTAACAAAACAACCTGACATGTATGCCCTTATAAACAACATAGAAAATTCGTGTTTTAAGTACCCGCAATTTAAGATGTTGGTTAATATAAATTACTCATAACGTCATTTGATAATTTCGCTATTATAATATGGTTAGATGCAAGTATAGTATTTTTTTTATAACACATTGTTAATATTTATACGCAAGTTGTGCTACATTTATAACTCTTTTATGATGGAAAATTTATTCAAAATAATAATTTAAGGAAAAAATATTTATCATTTTAAAGAATATATAGTTGTATCATTTTAAGTAAAAGAAAGATACAAATTAATATTTTTTTATTTTAAATTTAAATTAAAAATAACTCATTTTTCTCTCCCATAATTTTTATTGCTTGTTTCTTTTTTCACTTAAAATGACACACCTTTTTATCTTTTAAAAAGACAAATATCAAACCCATAATTTAAATAATATCTATATTCAAT
This sequence comes from Gastrolobium bilobum, assembly GCF_033153095.1. Taxonomy (NCBI): domain Eukaryota; kingdom Viridiplantae; phylum Streptophyta; class Magnoliopsida; order Fabales; family Fabaceae; genus Gastrolobium; species Gastrolobium bilobum. The sequence continues at coordinate 114,176 of NW_026898223.1, forward strand.
ATATATGACATACTTTCTTTAAGAGATCAATTACTTGATAAATGATATGACTTTACTATTGTATAAAATACAATTGACCGATGAACATTTTCATCATATGGAATATCTTAGCTGTAAATAAATAATTCAACCAAAAAGCTTAAACTGTTTGGTGATGATATTTTTAATTGTTTATATTATTTTTTAACAATAGGCAAGAAAAAATTATAAATAATTATTTCAGTCTAAAAACATAACATGATAAATGATGATTATTTTATCTAACTCTTTAATTTTATTAGAAATATAAGCTGGATTCGTAATCACTCGCTTACAAGCTTTATATGATGTAATGTAATTAATTCAACCCAATTTAATAAGTGGTGATTATATTAATAGTTTTATATTAATTTTTTTTAATTATATATGTGATTAAAAGCTTAAAACTTGAATGTGGTTTTTTTAGATATTCCAATAGATTTATCGTTTCGCGACTAGTCTGATTCGGGGCGGGTCCCGAATTAAGGTTTTAAACTCCTTTCAAAGAAGATACTTGGAAGAATCGAATACAGACTCTCTTCCCCACCAGTTCAGTTCTCTAACGCCAACTGAGTTACCATTATTTGATTTTAAAACTTGAATGATAATTATGGTTAATTACATTCTTCACATATAAATACATGCATATCAGTTTTTTTTTTAATGTATTAAGAAGTTAACTAGGAATTATAACCTTTAACTTGTTAAACACCCTTCTCAATCAATAGAGCAATAATTTCATGGTGCCTAGAGTAAAAATTAACATTTTATGAGGAAATGTAAAGAGAAAATTGGTTGTTAAGAGCAAGAAATGTGAGCTCAAGAAGGTCTATCCATTGAAGTCAGAACTAATGTTATTTTTCACTTTTTGAATAACAATAAACACTAAATTTATAAATTCTTAAAAAAAACAAATATCCATCCTATAATAAATCGTATTCTCCATTTTTCTCTAAGCAATTGCCTTAATTTTAATATCATTTTTGTGCAATGATATTTCTATATGCTATCATACAGTAACTCACATAAGGACATATTTTGCTTTGTTAGTTTCAAACTCCGTCTAAAAAGTAAAAGGATAAAAAAAATTGACACAATGGAAAAAAAAATTTATCACATGCAACGTAAGAAATATATTCCCCTTAAATGAAATCATATAATATCATATTTTTTACAAACAATATAATTATTTTAATATAATATTTTAACACAAGAATGATTATATTGACAAAAAATTTTTTTACAAATTTAAAAAATATATTATATCTTACCAATAACATTTCATTCAAAAATATCTTATCAATAAAATATAATATAATTTATAAAAATTTATAAATAAAATATTTGAAAATATAACCTGCTCTTTTTAATACAATTATAATCTCTAATTCCCATCAATATTTTAAACTTTTTATTGATAACTGCAAAAATTTGAAACGGAGGATGTATGTACTTCTGTAGTTCTGTGGGTTTTGTCGTTATTCAGAAACAAAACAATTTTATTCTGGACAAAAATATATAATATAACAAATAAAATTTAAGACATTAATGATAGTACATGACCCTCTCTCTCTTTCTCTCTCTAGAACAATGCCCCACTAATAACTCTTGTTTGCTTTTTTCCCCATCTTTTTCTATGCAATATCTTTCCTTATAACTTTCTTTTGCCTTTTTCGTTCACTTTCTCACTCTCACTCTCACTCACTGGCTTTGCCTTTCTTCCTGCTAAGAACCCAAAACCCCATAAACATTAACATTAAATCATTAAAAAAAAAAAAAAACACTTTTTTCTTTGCTTTCAGTTTCATGCTTTTTAACATCAACCCCACCCATGAATTAGGGTTTCGTCACCATTACTGAAACCTTGCATTTCCTTAGTTTCACAGCTACTTCGTTCCACCCTTGGGATCAAATGGGTAAGAAACTTTTGTTGTTGGGTCTCCTTACTCTTCAGCTCTTATTTGGAACCCTCTTAGTCTCAGCTGCACCATTCACTACTTCACCTGCAAGTAAGTCCCATTCATTTGTGCTTGTTCTTTTGCTTTCATTCAATCCAAGTTTTTTTCTTTAGCTCATTTTATTCTACTTGGTTCTTTATGTCTTCAGAAATTGTTAGTGGGTTTGTCTCCAATGCTGTGCCTGCTTTCACCAAATGGGTGTGGTCACTCAAGGCTACCACCAAGACGGGTATAGATCTATATCGTAATGCAGAACCACATTTTTGTTCTGTTTTCATGTTTTTCTGGATTTTTCTTGTTCTGGGTGTTGCTGGATTGTGATTTTGAATGTGGGTTTTGGTTGGATGTTGCAGCGGTTTCGAGCCGGTCGATGATGAAGTTCGAGAGTGGGTACAATGTGGAGACTGTGTTTGATGGAAGCAAGCTTGGAATCGAGCCTTTTGCTGTTGAGGTGTTGCCCAATGGGGAGCTTCTGATTCTGGATTCGGCTAATAGTAACGTTTATAGAATTTCCTCCTCACTTTCTTTGTGTAAGTGTGGAAATGTGATTCATAGCTTATGATTCTGAGTGATTGGCCAAATACATGCTATTTTTGTTTTTATCATTTTTGTCAATGCCAATCATGATTACTATATATGCATGCTATTTCAGTGTGATTTGGTGGCTACACATGATATTTTGGAAAAGAATTAAAAATCATCATAACGTTTTGGAGATTAGAGGTTTGATTCTGTTGTTGAGAATTTGTAGTTCAGCTGTCTTTTGCCGGATTTGGAATGCTGATTAGCTAGTTTTTGGCTTAGCTAGCTTGTTGCCATTTTGATCCCTTCATTGCATCACATGAACTAGTGTTTACATAAGATTTAACTTTCTCTGAATATGGAACTTGTAAGCTTCACAACTTTGTTCTTTCAAGGAAGCAGAGTCCTGCGATGGAAGCCTACAGTTGCCACGTTATTCTTGTGGTTAATTCCTGCATTCTTCATTCCATCAGTTTTGAACAGCTTAAAGTGTTGCTGAAATCAATTTTCCCCCGTCTCATTGACTAACAAATTATATGTGGCATCTATCATGTTGTATTCTCCTTTTCCTCAGCTCAACTCCTTTTTGCATTATAGACTTGGGAACAGTTAATTGAAGCGATGTGAATCTAAATAACTTATAGTTAAATTATGTCACATGATATCATGTCAGCCTAGTACATGATTATGAGCTTAATGAAGATGTACCACATGATTTTGATGCATTTTGAACTGTGTCTGTGGAACTTCTCTTTTCAATATAATTGCTCTGTGACAGTTGAACTCCTTGCATGTGTATATTTTATTCACTTTATAGAAATCATGTTTGCGGCAATTCTGCAGATAGCAGACCAAAGCTGGTGGCAGGATCAGCTGAAGGATACTCTGGACATGTTGATGGGAAGCTAAGGGAGGCTAGGATGAACCACCCAAAGGGGATAACTGTTGATGACCGAGGAAATATTTATGTTGCAGATACTGCAAATATGGCAATAAGGAAAATTAGTGATTCAGGTAGAGTAATCTTTCATCCTCCTCTCCCTTTGGGTGTTCCCTTTTATCAATTGTGTCTTGCCTAGTACCTAAATGATAACATTCTAACTTTTCCTTGCTAGAAATTCTGGACAACTTTCAAATCCTTGGCCCAGTAATCTTTGATTGTAAAACTGTCATGTGTGGAACTGTTCGTTCAATTAATATTTCTATATTTTCAGGGGTCACAACTATTGCTGGAGGAAAATGGAGCCGTGGAGGGGGCCACGTTGATGGACCAAGTGAAGAAGCTAAATTCTCTGATGACTTTGATGTGGTTTATGTTGGAAGTAGTTGTTCTCTACTCATCATAGACAGAGGAAACCAAGCCATTAGGGAGATTCAACTCCACTTTGATGATTGTGCCTATCAATATGCAAGGGGATTCCCACTTGGTAAACTAAATCATTTGTGTTTTTTCTGTAAAAAATCTGTTAATTGTTAATTACAAATTTAGATTGATCGTCTTCAATGTTACAGGGATTGCAGTGCTTGTTGGGGCTGGCTTCTTTGGTTATATGTTGGCATTGCTACAGCGTAGACTTGGTTCAATTGTAGCATCCCAGGATGTGAGTGCTTAGTCTTCTTCCTTCTGATGCATTATACCAAATGAAACTAATATAGACTTATGATAACTTAATTAGTCATAAATGAATATGATTCTCCATTGATAGAACTTCTTGAATAAATTAACATTTATAGTGTTGGCAACCACAGCTTTTGATACTGCAGCTACACTTCCATAAAACTACAATCAATAATTCATCTCATGTTTTTTGTAGACTCAGGTTCCAGTAACAGTAATGTCTTCCTTTCCTCCAAGTGCATATCAAAAGCCATTGAAATCTGTCAGGCCTCCTTTAATTCCATCAGAATATGAACCTGATAAGCAGGAAGAAGGTTTCTTTGGATCCCTGGGGAAGCTTCTTGCCAATGCCGGCGCATCAATGACAGAGATAATGGGAGGGTTATTTCCTTCTTTTAGAAAAAAACCCCAGAGCTACCAATTTCAAAGACAAGAACTGCTCCAGCAACCTCAGAAGCAAGTAAATGCTTGGCCTGTGCAGGAAAGTTTTGTGATTCCTGATGAAGATGAGCCACCATCTATTGACACAAGAACCCCAACCCCTCGTAAAACGTATGCTTTCATGTCCAAGGATGCAGAGAAAATGCAACAACTGCGGCAAAGTCGTGCATTCTATAGCGGATGGGATGGAGATCTTCAACAGCAGCAGCAACAACAACAACAGCAACAGAAACAACATCATCATCATCATCGCCATCAGTACCGTTCTTCAACCCCTCACACTTACTATGAGCAGAGCCATGAGACAACCAATGAGATAGTGTTTGGGGCAGTGCAGGAACAGGATGGGAAGCAGGAGCATGTGGTTATCAAGCCTGTGAATTATGGGGAATCACTGTATGAACATCACAATATGCGGTCTCGAATGAGTTCCATGGGTTATACCCCTAGGTATTGAGTATATACAGTTAGGACATTTAGAAGTAACTAAACCTTATTCCAGCTTTGATTGGAAAGGGGAGAATGAAATCAAGTATAGGTAGTAGTATTATGATTTCATCTTTCAGTTGGATCTTAGTAAGGAGAAGCTGGTGATGATCATAATATGAATTGTTTATTAAATTTTGCCAAATTAAGGTTGCTCTAGTGTGTAGTGAAAGAAATTTTGCATGCTCTTTCTTCTGATGATCTTATCAAGTTTAAATGTCAAATAGTTCTATGGAAAAAAACCATTATAACATTTTCTTTCTAATTAATAACTTTTCAATTAATAAGCTTGTGGTTTGGTTTTCCAAAAGTAATTCCAATTAAATTAGTAGTCTAGAATATTAACCAGACGTACAGTAAGTTGAACAAGTTTATAGTAAAATGTAATTTATAAGGAAAACTTTTTTAAAAAGAAAAGGGATTGTTTCAGAATGAGCAAGTAAATGTGTATTTATTGTTAAATTTTATGTGGATTATAATTGTGATGTATTTTAATTTAAATAAGGACGGATATATTGTTAGTTATTCATTTTGAAGACATTTAAATTTAAAGGCAAATTCAAATTTAAAGCAATCTTGGTCAATTTAGAAATTAATATTTTCATACAAAATGGAGAAATGGAGTGAGGTTCATTTCTTTCTTTCTCACTCTCTTCTCATAGAACTCCATTCACTTTTATTATATATATATATATATATATATATATATATATATATATCAGAAAAAATATGTTTGCAGATAAATTATCTGTATTTATTTTCAAAACGACGTCATTTTGAGATTGAAAAATTAAAAAAATATAATTATAAAGACTAATAACTCTAAAATAAATTAAAATTACAAAAATACCATGATTTTCGTCCCAAGACGACGTCCTATTGGGCTTACTACTAGGAGTGTTCATCAACCGATACAAACCGATTCAAACCGCGGTGACCAAACCGAAAAACTGATAAACGAATAAACCGAAAATCGAAAACCGAAAAAAAACTGCAAATTTTAATTGGATTGGATCGGTTTTTGGATGGTTCATGGTTTGATGAAAACCGATCCAATCCAAATCGATCCAATATATTAATTTCCCTCTACCTACTTGGGTCTTCCCCAATCATAACCCAAAAATTTCTAAACCCAAGACCAATTAACCCATCAACTAAACCCAAGAAAAAATCTAGTCACATCTCATCAACAAAATTCTATCTTTGTAGAGCTTCATATCTCATTGCCCAAAAAAAAAAGCTATATTATAGTTTACTAATGAAAAAAAAATTTACAAAGCCAATATATACAAAATATGTTATTTGCACAATAATCATGAAATAAATTTTAGGATTTTCAAAAAACCGAAAACCAATCAAATCCAAACCGAAAAAAATTGGATTGGATCGGATCGGATTTGAAAAAAAATTCAAACCGAATGGATGATTATATGATCAAAGCGAAGGGATTGGATCAAATGATTTTTTCTTCCAAAACCGATCCAATCCAGACCGCGAACACCCCTACTTACTACAGATAACTTAACTGTAGTAACTGCAAAAAAATATAAAAGTTGTTATTTTTGCAGTTGTTGTATGTATAACAATTAAATTTGAAGAATCATAATTATACAAAAGTCGATGAAAACATTAAATATGAAAAATCAATGATCAAAATTAATTGTTGTACATATAATAGAAAATTAATTACTATATATACAGCAGCTGCTGAAGAAATGATTTAATTATATATATATATAGGGTTTTATAAGAGTTATGTTGTAGGAAAAACGATTGTGTAATGTTATAGAGATTCATTTTGCATGCCGTAATTTTTTATTTTTTTTGCTTCAAAATGTGTTGGCCCCACAAAATATTGTATGTGTAAGAAACTTTGTTGTGTCATGTTAAATGATAAATGCAAATCTTATATATATATATATATATGTGTGTGTGTGTAAAATAAGATTTATATGGATGCCAAGGTTAAAAATGGTTGCAGAAAAGTTTCTGAATCAAAACTAAAGTGGCTCTTGATGAGGGAAGGGGATTAGCCAAACAAGTGATTATAAAAAGGTATAAGTCACATCACATCCACCGTGGAATTATGGAACGGTATTTATTAGCGATAGAAACTGCTGATGAGAAGAGTGACACCGACGACTACGTTGACTCCAAATTTCCATTCCACAGACAGGATGGCCGGATTTTTCTAAACTAATTAATTTGTATTACGATGTGACTTGTGGAGTTCCCTACACAACTCATCACAATTTCAATATTTGTTTAATTTAAAGATAATAATATCAAGAGAAAAATTATATTTACAATATTTTTTTTTACAAATTCTTATAAATTAATAAGTAATACATACTACTTGAAAATATACTATCAATAATATATAATGTAATTTATAAAAATTTATAAATATAACGTACCCCTAAAATTACATTTAAGATAGTTTGAACAAGCGCATGAGGTAATAAAATCAATATTTTTTAAAGATATTAATAATTTTAAGAGTTAATCATATAAAAAATAATTCAATAAAAGATAAACAGAGACTAACTTTTTAAAATAAAACTATTAAAAAAATTTAGATCTCAATGAATTCTTTAAGAAAATAGTTTATAATGACATCATAATCTAAGTGGAAACAAGTTGATTGTTTAATTTAAAATGTGTTCTATACTTAATGATCAAATTTACTTCTCTTAATTTACAAACCCAGACTTAACTTCACAACCTCTACCATCGTATAAACATTCTGACAATAGTTCCAACTAGATAACCTAGCATTTATATATTTGCTTGATTGTTTAACATAAAGCAATACATAACATTGTACTGTCTTACATATAACTTCATCTTCGCTTCACAATACCCAAATTACACACAGATGACCCTTGATGAAGATTGTTATCTTTATGTGCCTCTACAAAACCCGTGTTAGACTGTATCATGACATCAGCTCCATGGTTGAAGGTTGTGTTGGTAGAATCCACAAGGTGTTCATCAAAACTCATCAAGTCCTTTAATTGGTCATAATACTTGCCTGACTTTGTTATCTCACCACTATTGCAGGCATCTAAATCTAGCAAAGACACAGATTTTAGATGTGGCCTTGGAGAAACTATGTTGATTCTAAACATTAGAACAAGATGAGAGAGACATAATCTCCAAAGTCTCATCAAGGTTGTGTAAACATAGGAGCAACTACAGCTAGCAATTGCGCTTTTGATGCCGCAGTAGAGTGTCAGTGCTAACTTCCCCAGACTGGTTAGGCAATGCTTCCATGTCTCGATGAAATGGTAAGGGCTGGAACCTTTCTGTCTACATAATTAAAGAAGGTATAAGTAAACCATTTGCTATATAAAAATTGTCATAACATGTTGGGAGGAACTTACATGACGGAATATATATGGGCGGATAGCAATCCCAATTACTAAGCCAAGTAGACATGAAAGTCCTAACCCTAGAGTCCAAATCATAACTGCACCTAGCCCTGGACAAAAGAGATAGTTTTTTCATTATAATTGAGTCATAGTTTCTAGGTAGATAAAAGTCAAGAGAATAATTATGCTACAGGATATTTATATAAAGCCCATGTAGCTAGGATGGAGAAAAAATCTCACTCAAGAACAAAAGTAGAGATGAAATCCAATGGAGAGAAAATACCACATTTTGAATTGCTTTGTTGGAAATTCGATGGAATCCAGATCAATTTCATTAATGAAAAGGCATCAATGTATAGACACATGAATACAAGTTGATGAATACTAAGTTGTTACCACATATTGCATCTAATCTAAACAACTAAGCGACTAACAAAAACAAGGATAGACATAGAAGTTGTTTACAAAATTCAAATATTATCCGTATCCATATCCCTAATATACTCTAAAATTAATCATCAACAAGAATCATGGGAAAAAAGCAAACGGATAGATCTAAAAATTCCTTTAGGAAAACAATTAAGCATCATGGGGTTGAAGTTTAATAGAAAAAATGAAGGAAAGTATGGACAGGGTGAATATCATTGTCTTTTATTAATGTTTTATTAAAGTAAATGAAAGCAGCAGAAGCATAAAAAATACCCTTGATACCTAACAGGTGGAAGAGTAAAATTTTAGTCAAGGTTGTTTTTTGGAATTGTGCAAAATATAAATAAAGCTAAAAGGTGACCACTTGAAAAGCATGACTAAATGCAAATTTTAAATTCAATGATGGATTTAGTGAACAAACTTATTAATTTGTGTAAGATTGATTGATTAGCATATGCTTTAACCTAAATGGAATAGCAAATAGAAATTAAACACACAAAAATGTGAAAAAGAAAAGTCTATATCATTCATATATGCCCCAAATTCTAAAACCTCACCAGATTTAGATCCAAAGGTACAATCTTCCTCCTTCAAATTAATCTGATGGACCAATTGATGCCCATGATCTAACACCAGCAAAGCACATTGGCCAGGAATGAAAGTCAGATCAAAATTATTTGAAAATGATACATTTTGGGCAGATCCACCCTTGCTGCTTGACTTTTCTGAGAAACCTCCAGCAATTGTGGTAACACCTAGTCAGGACCAAAACAAACAAAAGGAATGTCCATTATTTGCTGATAACATAAGACAACACAGCCATCTAAAGTTATTACAAAATTCACCATCCCAACAAAGCATTTAAGAGACGTAGGAAAAAAGAATGGGTTAGGCGCGTAGGGCTACACGAGCGATTTTTTCCCTTCTGCTAGGGTTTTTGTCAGCATCTCGATCTCAGCCTTCAATGGAGGTTGCGTCGGATAACTTCAATGCTTCTTTGTCAATGGAGAGAAAAAGTACCAAGAGAACCAAGAGTGGGGAGGAGATTCTTAAGGAGACCCGTATGAGGGAGAAGGTGCAGGAATTCCAAGCTGGATCTGCTGGGTTGGTGAAGCAGAGATCCTTCGCGGAAGTAACCGGTGCGGAGAATGGGGTTGCTGGAGACTCACTCCCCTGGTTAGCTGAGGATGAAGATTCAGAATTAGAACCCTTAGACCCAAGCTTGGGTGAGATATCAGAATGGGGGTTTCAGACGGTGTTTAAGGAGGATGGATCGGTTGAGATCAGAAGCAATCAGGAATGAAAGTCAGATCAAAATTATTTGAAAATGATACATTTTGGGCAGATCCACCCTTGCTGCTTGACTTTTCTGAGAAACCTCCAGCAATTGTGGTAACACCTAGTCAGGACCAAAACAAACAAAAGGAATGTCCATTATTTGCTGATAACATAAGACAACACAGCCATCTAAAGTTATTACAAAATTCACCATCCCAACAAAGCATTTAAGAGACGTAGGAAAAAAGAATGGGTTAGGCGCGTAGGGCTACACGAGCGATTTTTTCCCTTCTGCTAGGGTTTTTGTCAGCATCTCGATCTCAGCCTTCAATGGAGGTTGCGTCGGATAACTTCAATGCTTCTTTGTCAATGGAGAGAAAAAGTACCAAGAGAACCAAGAGTGGGGAGGAGATTCTTAAGGAGACCCGTATGAGGGAGAAGGTGCAGGAATTCCAAGCTGGATCTGCTGGGTTGGTGAAGCAGAGATCCTTCGCGGAAGTAACCGGTGCGGAGAATGGGGTTGCTGGAGACTCACTCCCCTGGTTAGCTGAGGATGAAGATTCAGAATTAGAACCCTTAGACCCAAGCTTGGGTGAGATATCAGAATGGGGGTTTCAGACGGTGTTTAAGGAGGATGGATCGGTTGAGATCAGAAGCAATAGGGAGGCCAGAGCTAGGATGTGTCAACGCTGGAAGAATGCGCTCATTGTCAAACTCCTTGGAAGGAAAATTGGGGTGGGTTTCATGAAAAGGAAGCTTGAATCTCTCTGGGCAAAGTCAGGCAGCATCATGGTGGCTGACCTTGGCAATGATTTTTTCTCAGTACGGTTCAGTAGCTTGGAGGATCTCAATCTGGCAATTACGGGTGGACCCTGGGTTATTTTGGGGCATTACTTGGCCTCGCGTAAGTGGGAACCCCAGTTTGATCCAGAGAAAGCTAATGTTCACAAGGTGGCAGCATGGGTTCGGTTACCAGGAGTACTGTGAATTCCCATTCCTCAACCAACTGGGAACAGTGATTGGGAAGGTGATTAAGGTGGATAGGACCACTTCGATAGGGGATAGAGCTCGTTTTGCAAGAGTGTGCATCGAGGTTGACCTCTCTAAGCCAATAAGGGGGGAATATATTCTGGATGGGAGCAGGAAGAAGGTTGAATACGAAGGACTTTTCTTGATTTGTCTGAGATGCGGGAGGTATGGACACAACTCGAGTTCTTGTCTGGAGTTTGCCAAACCTGCCTCACCAGCAAAGGCTGAGAAGGAATCTGATCAACCAATGGAGAATCCCTGTGCTCAGGGAGTAGGAGCCTGGATGGTAGTCCAACGCAGAAAGAATAATCAGCAGAATTATTATAAGAAAAATCCTCTCATCAGTAGAAGATTCGGAGAGGATATCTCTAACAAGAAGGAATCTATGGGAACTGGGTCAGTAACCAGCAGGGGACCATCTGGTCAGGAGGGTGTGCAAGATAAGCAGCCTGAAGTCAGCCCACCTATGGTGAAGGAGCAAAAGGAGAATGCAGGCTCTATGGCCAAGGCTCAAGCCTCTGGTGGGGGGATGGAGTTTACTGCTGCAGCTCCCTCTCTGGCTAAGAAATCATCAGGTAACAAGGTTAGTTCAGTAGGAACTAAAAAGGCTGTCCCAAAGAACCTTTCTGCAAAAGGTAAAGGAGCTATTCTGAGTTCTAAGACTGTTTCTGGCACTAGCAGTGGTGTGTCCACCCGCAAATCAAACCTGAGCTCTTCCCAACCTGCTACCAATTTGAAAGGGAAGTTATGGAGTGATTTAGTGATGGAAGATGATTGTTTCTGGTCATAAGGTAAAATCAGTCACCATAGCAAGGATCTAGCTATTGATGAGGGGGGATGTCAGGACCCTATAACAAACCTGGAACCTCCTGACTCTTTGGGTAGTGAAGCTCCTCTCAGGGCTGGTTGCCAAACAGGTATGGATGTGGAAATTTCCCATTGTAGTGCTTTAATTAATTCCATGATTGTAGAGTGTGGTGATGTCTGTGACAAGGAAATGACAGATCTGAGTAATGCTAGGAATGATAGTCAGGGCCAAAGTTGCAAGGACTTGGTAACCTTGCACTCATCTTCGAATTCTTTATGAATATTCTCACATGGAATTGTAGGGGAGCTGCTAAAAAACAGTTTAAGGGTACCTTTAATAGGTTTCGCAGGAAGCATAAGGTTGGGTTAGCTCCTATATTAGAACCTAGGGTGAGTGGTAATAAAGCTTTGAGGATAATCCGAAGCTTGGGGTTCTCTAATCATCTTATTGTTGATGCTCTTGGTTTTTCGGGAGGTATCTGGATTGTGTGGAACAATAATGAGGTGAAGGTATCCCTCAGGGTCAAACATGATCAGTTTATTCATTGCAGGGTGGAGTTCCCTGGTTTGAAGGGGTTCTTTTGGACAACAGTATATGCTAGCCCTCAAGAGGATAAACGACAAGTACTTTGGGAGGAGCTGAAGCATCTGAGCAGGAATATGAATGAACCCTGGTTGTTGTCTGGAGACTTTAATGAGATTTCACATGCTTCAGAAAAAAGAGGGGGTGGCCAGGTGGATGTGAATAGATGTAACCACTTTGCTAATGTGTTGTGTACTTGTGGGGTGATGGATCTCGGAGGGGGAGGCAATAGATTTACCTGGAAGGGCCCTAAATTCTTACATCTTGATAGAGTTTATAAAAGATTGGATAGGGAAGTTGCAAATGAAGAGTGGAGAGCTTTGTTCGAGGATGCTGATGTAGTTACTCTTCCCAGACTTTTTTCGGATCATTGTCCTATTCTGGTTAGTTTGGATCAGGAAGTCAGCAAGTGGAGGGAGAGACCCTTCAGGTTTTTGGCTACTTGGCTGAAGGACCCTAGGTTCTTTTCTTTCTTAAAGGACAATTGGGATCCTAATGCTGAGTTTCTGGTGAGTTTGAAGACCTTGATCCCTTTTCTTAAGGAGTGGAATAAGAAGGTTTTTGGGTTTGTTGAGCTAAGGAAGAATAGATTTATAGCTAGGCTGGAAGGAATCCAAAGGGTAACCAGTCTAACTAATAGCTCTCATCTTGAAGTTTAGGAGGACAAGTTGAGGAAAGAACTATCTGTGATCCTGGATCAAGAAGAGCAGATTTGGTACCAGAAATTTAGAGGGGAGTGGATAAGAGGGGGTGACAGGAACACTAAATTCTACCACACCAGCACTGTGATAAGGAGGAAAATCAACAAAGTCATTAAGCTTCAGGATGATGAGGGGCACTGGGTTACTTCTGATGTGGAGCTTATAGATCTAGCTAGGGGGTTTTATCAAAAATTATTTAAGGAACCCCCAGATGAGCCTGCCTGGTTCCAAACCCAGAATTCCTGGCCTTCTATAAGGGATAATCAGTTGGGAAGTTTGAATTTGGAAATATCATTGGAGGAAGTGAAGAGGGCTTTCTTCCAAATGCCTCCCTTGAAAGCCCCAGGACCGGATGGCTTTTCAGCCATTTTCTATCAGAAGAACTGGGAGTTGCTTAAGGAGCAAATCTGTAAGAGTATGCAGGGCTATATGAAGCATCCAGCTCAGATTAGAGAGATTAATCACACCCTAATTGTCTTGATTCCTAAGGTGGAAAGGCCTTGCTTTTTGAAGCAATTCAGACCCATTGCACTCTGTAACTCAGTGTACAAGGGGTTCGGCAAGATTTTGGTTAACAGAATTAAGCCCTTCCTAGACAAGCTCATCTCTCCTAACCAGGTAAGCTTTGTTCCTAAGAGGCACATCCAGGATAATATCATCATTATGCAAGAACTTATTCACTCAATGCATAGGATGAAAGGTAAAAAGAGTTTCTTGTCCATCAAGATTGATCTTGAAAAAGCTTATGACAAGCTTAGCTGGAAGTTCATCAACTCTGTTTTGGAGGAATTAAAGTTTCCGAAGGCTATGGTTGAGGCAATTATGGGATGTGTAACCAGTCCTGCTTTAGAAATCCTTTGGAATGGAACTAGAACTGATAAATTCCAATCTCAGAGGGGTATTAGGCAAGGGGATCCACTATCTCCCTACCTTTTTGTCCTATGCATGGAGAAGTTAACCCATTTGATCCAGGATGAGGTGGCAGAGGGGAATTGGCATCCTATAAGGGCTGGTAGATCTGGTCCTCCCATTTCCCACCTTATGTTTGCTGACGACATCATTTTATTTGTTGAAGCCTCCCTTAGCCAATTGAACTGTATAGTTAATTGTCTGGAGAAGTTTTCCTTGATGTCTGGTCAGAGTGTGAGTATTGAAAAGTCTTGCATCTATTTCTCTAGGAATACTCCTCAGGTGGATGTGAACTCCATCTCTGAGATCAGTGGTTTCAAAAAAGTGGATAGTCTGGGCTGTTATTTGGGTACTAGGATGAGACATGGGAGAATGAACAGAAATCATTTTGCTGCTGTTATAGCTAGAGTCCAGGATAGGCTGCATGGATGGAAGTCTAAATGTCTCTCTTTGGCCGGTAGTGTAAAGAACCTTGGGATACACCATTCCAAAAGCTAGCTCAAAGAGTGGGAATGCCCAAGGTCTTATAAAGGCCACATTAGTTGCACATACAACCAATGTGGGACTATATATCTCAACACGCCCCCTCACACGAGAGCCCACTGGGCTTGAAGAGTGGAAGATGCAACAGGCCCAGCCTACTTGTGCTAAGAAAGTCCACAAGAGAAAGTGGGGGGCGGCGAGGCTCTGATACCATGTAAAGAACCTTGGGATACACCACCCCAAAAGCTAACTCAAAGGGTGGGAGTGCCCAAGATCTTATAAAGGCCACATTAGTTGCACATACAACCAATGTGGGACTATATATCTCAACAGTTTGAGACTTGCTAGGGACCTGAGGATTCATAGAGTGTGGCTTGGATGCGACAGCCAGGAAGCTATTAGCGGTGCAGAAGACACTGCTATGCCCTGTGGTTATTCTGCTCTAATAGGCAGCATTCAGGAAATAGCTCAAGATTTTGAGTGCGTTCAGATAGAGTATATTTCCAGGGATTTTAACATTTGTGCTGATGGTTTAGCCAAGGGAGGTTTGAACTTACAGGGTGGTGAGTTGGGGGTGTTTGAATCTCCCACTGATAGTTTTAAGTCCGTTTGGTTTTCTTTTTGTACTAAACTGATGATGGAGCAGGTTTCTGTGAACATGCATCAGCTCTTTGTGTAGTGCTTCTGGGCTAGGCCCTCCACTTATACCAAAAAAAAAAAAAAACAAAGCATTTAAGAAATATTTTTTAAGCTACTCTTAAAAAAGGGCAAATCTCAATGTACAAAGTAAGTTCACGATGCTAAAGGCTGAAACTTTATATGCAAAACCAAGCAAAACACACAACACGGAACCAAACTAAACTATGCAGAGTTATTTACAAACATACCATTGGCGCTGACTTTCCTTATCACCTGGTTATAAATGTCAGCAACATACACATTCCCTCTTAGATCAACGGCAAAGCTTTTGGGTCTGTCAAACTGAGCTGAACCCAATTCACCATCGGAATACCCGAGAGACCCAGTTCCACAAAACCTAGTGAAAACGCTTTCTGCAACAGAAAAACGAAGAATAACCACGAAAAGATCGAAACTTTGGCACACCCCAGAAAATTAGAAAGAAAGAAAAAGTCAGAACCTTGGGATATGGGGAATTGAACGGTGTAGAAAGCGCTGTTTGGGAAATCGAGGACAATGAGATCGGAGGAACCGGGTCGCTGGAGGATGGAATGGGGCTTGATGCTGACCTTGTGGCCGTCGAGTACGGTGGCGACGGTGAAACCGTCTTCTGGAATGACAACTTTTTTGGTGGCGTGAACTGAAAAATGAAAAAAAAAATGTGAAAAAGAAATAATAGGGTTTAATAATAAATAAAAAAAAGGTACTAAATGAATGGTGATTATAATTACCGTGAAGGGAGAAGAGGGTGAAAAGGAGGAAGAGAAGGACTGTAAGGAAGGTAGAAGAAGAAGCCATGCCTCACTCCTTGGCTCTGCTGCGAGAGTAAGCAAAGCTTCACTGATTATTAACTGTCTTTTTTTGAGTTTCTCTTTTCTCTTATGCCAAATACTTGTTTAATGGAAGATCTTAAAAATAATTAAGTTTATATGTGAAGTTTGATTAGTAATATAAAGACTTGTAAATATATTTATAGTAATTTTAATTAAAATTAAAGTTTTTATTTAAATTGTTTTATTAAATAATTTTAAAGTAACTTTGAAATTAAAATAATTATATAATTATTGATGGGATAAGATATTATCTTACTTCTATTATCGTTATATTAAAATCTTAATTAATATTTATTATTTTTTTATTTCTTAAGATTTTGATTTAATCGTATTAAAAATAAATAAGAAAATAAAAATAAGAAAAAGAAATTATCCCTAAACTTTAACTTTAATTTTTAAGATATTATTTTTAATTTTAACTTTTACCGAACTTTAAAAATTAAAAATTCCGTCAAAATATTGTCAAGAAGAATTCCTTGTAGCAGAAGTAGATGGAAAAGTTTCATCCGCATATTAAAAGCACAAGCTGCCACATTAAGCAAGCCTTAAACTTTGGGTTTCAAGTTAGGGAATCCCTCAACAACTTCACATGATTGGCCCGTTGATTCACATGATTGACCCGTTGAAACACTCCTGGGCGTTTGTTAGAGAGTTTTTTTTTTTATTCAAAAATTTCAATTTTTAAAAATATGATTTCCACTCTCAGTTTATGATAATATTCAAAAATTTAAAATTTAGAAAAATTCAATTTTCCAAATTTTTTGGAGAATGACGCATACCAAACGACCTACTAAGAAAAGTTTTGGTGACCAAGACTAAAATTTAGTGGTCCCTTTTTTGAATTTTGGTGGTAATGTTACACCAAAACTATTCTCCTCACCGAGACCATTGCTAGAAAAAATATGATAAAATCATTAAAAAGGGATTAATATGTGTTACAAAAATCATTTCAATAATATTTACAATTTCATGAAACGTACATAAGAAATTGAAACATACAATAAAACATAATTAAAGCTTACAATACAAAAATATGTGAATGCAATAAAAAAAATCCGAGCTCATTGTTAGGAGCAAACTTTGGGTACTACCGTCGTAGGTAGTATCGTTCCCAAATTAGAAAGCAATAGGGGCATAAAAGGAAATGGATAAAAAATGAGGGATTAAAATGGAATAAAAATTTCCTGTTTTAGTAAAATGATGTACCTAATTTGGTATAATTGTAGTATTTAAAAAATTTCCTATTGTTAGACATTGTGTTCTTAAGACAACATTACCCTTTCCATGGTGCCAAAAATTCATGGACAATTGTTTCTCATGATAAAACAGATTACTTCTATTCTCGTGGTATATAATAGTCTCATCGAACTCAATATATGTCTGACTAATCGCACTAGAATAATGGAATGCAAATGCAAAGAAAAAATTATACTAAAATTCTAAATTTCTATTTATTTACTGAAAACATAGGGTCGCGATTAAAAAGACACACATATTCAAGGATGAAACGACACATTCATTCATCGACGGAACGACACATCTTTTCAAAGCAAACTTCTTATTCATAAATAATATAATTAATTTCAACAATCCCCACATGAATAAGAAGTTCAACTATTGAGACCATATGCATATGAGACTCAAATGCAATGTGCGATTGATCAATGAGAAACAACTGCATCGGGATCGGTGGATGCAATGCCTTGTAACCGTCTCTAGTGAGACTTATCGGATTTACCCAGTCAATTGGTGGACGCAGTGCCTTTTAATCGTAGCCTTTGTGTGTAAACAAAGACAATAGGAAACACACATTTGTTCCCTGGACATGGTTGGTGGACACCCCTTGGTTCTGCAGGTGCGTTAGAGAATGCGACCTTGTAATATTCTTATAGAAGCGGCCCTCACTTCACACACACATAGGTGATTTCTGGCGGTGCATCTCAACATACACCATCTGAACACATCATAATCAGAAATCATTAAAAGTCTACTTGCTTACCCTTTAATTATGCACAACCTTGTCTAGGAATGAGTATGAGTTTAGAAAAACTCCACAGTGCTTATCCATCAATCATCACTTGGTTTTCTCTTTGAACCTAGTTTGTGGGATCACCACTCTTCTAGGTAGAGTGTCCGCAATGATCAATATTTTAATGGCCTTAAACCTATTCATTTTGACAGATTATACATCATCTCTCTAGTTACACTTTTAGTCAACAGATCTATAATAATACCACTAGAGAGTAACTGCCTCACGGTATCATGTCTCCAATATATATATCGAGACTTACAATTATACATAACATTCCTTACCTTTCCGATTAGTACCTGACTATCACAGTGTATGCAGAGTGCAGGCACTAGCTTCGGCCATTTCAGAATATCCTCAAGGAAGTTACACAGCCCCTTGGCTACCCTACCGACTCTATCCGAGGCAATAAATTTTATTTCATGGTCGTCCTTGTAATACATGTTTTCTTAAATGATTTCCAAAACACAACACCCCACCAAGTGTGTACACATACCCACTTGTGGATTTGGTGTCACTAGAATCAGTGATCTAATTTACATCACAATCAATATGCACATTTATTATGTGCACATCCATTGAACACACAGTCCACTGTCTTTGGTTCGATCTAAATTCTTTTCGGTTTTGGAATTGCGACCTTTGTCAAACACCCTCACACTTCAAGATAATTCAAGGTAGGCTTCCTATTTTTCCATATTTGTGGGGGTACTCTATTGACTATATAGTGTGTTATTAAAATTCCCCCCACAAATGTTATGGTAAATGATATGCCTCTAGAATATATATGATTTTAAGCCAAAAAGAGAAAGAATCTTGATCAATCTTGAATAAAAAGGGCTACAATTGTTATTAAATTGATGAATCCCATTCAGATCTCTTGTCACTAATTTTCTTACAATTTTGTAGGAAAATGAACCAGAAAGAAGCCCAATTGGAAGCACCAGGCTGCAGCCCCGCGCTATTGGCGCGTGTATGGCGCTGTCAACTCCATAAGCAACTTTCAAGACAGAACCTCCACGCTACTAGCGTGGCACTGGCGCTAGCAGCGCCAACCATTCATGCTAACCGTGTTGTCAGTGCGGGAACTACGCTAGTAGCGCGAGCCTGCTGTATGCTAAATAAAACTCCCACGCTATCAGCGTGAACTTGGCGCTAGTAGCGCGGGAGGTACGGGAAAATCTTTAACTTATCTCAAATTATATCAAAGGAGATTTGACCAAGATATACAATGAAGATATGATCAAGATTTCTAAGCAAGGGCACAGAGTCTATAAATAGAGACTCAGACCCCCAGAGACAAACATCTTTGGCTGGAGAGAATTGTGAGAACAGAGAATTGAGAGAATTCTTAGAGGTTCACGCTAGAGATCAGGATTCCACCGAAGTTGAAGACCGAAGAACATTGATCCTTCATCATCCTCTTCTTTTCTTTTCTTGTTATGAATTATTTTTACTATTTTAATTTGTTAAAGCCAGATATGTCCGGCTAAGTTCTTTTTGTAGTTGGGATCACAGACCCGATGTGAATCCTTTATATTTCCTATATTGTTTTTATAAGTTAATTAGTTTAGATTGTTTTATTCTGCCTGTGTTAATTTTTTCATATCCTGATTATAACTGATCACTCCAATTATAAGGTTTTGAGGGTTAGGGCTCACAATAGACATATTGGGGTTTTAATCTGGACAATGGTAGAATAACAATTTATGCATGACCTAGACATATGCTTACATAGATTGCAAACTTTTAATTCATTTGCTTAATGCTTAATTCAAGAGGGATTACTAGGACACTAGGATTCTAATTGGGTTAAATGGTTGAAATCACTAAGACATTAGGGTTCAACTAATTTATAGAGAAATATGAATTGTCTGAGCAAACAAATTAGTTAATTATAAAATACAATATAGGAATATAAGGGAGGATCGGAGGTGAAGTGCATCCTAGCTACAGTCTTTTTATAATTTTTACTCAATGTCATATTTTCTTGTTATTCTAGCATGCTTTTAAATATTATTATTTTTAAAATTCTGTTTTTAAATTACAACAACCACTCAAATTCACAATCAAACTAATTTTTCTTCCAAATCAAGGGGAATAGTTAAATTAGTACTTGGTGCATTAATTCTCGAGGGTACGGTATTTACTTATTACTTTTATTACTTGAAACGAATGGTATACTTGTCGATTTCGCAACAAGTTTTTGGGGTCGTTGCCGTTAAAATAACAGATATACCAAATAATAAATTCCAATTGAACCATACAATAATACACAATTTTCATGTCATTTACAACATTCAAAGTCATTATATTGACTTTGGTTATGCCATCACTAAGATAGCCCTCAAGAGTTCACATAATATCAGGTACTTCATTTGATATAAACCTCTTATATCCATTAATAGCACAAAGTGAATTTTGGCAAGAATTGTTATTTTCCTAAATCATACTGTCACAGTACACATAAAGACTTTATGATATTACAAGAATTGATTATTTTCCATCATAAATTATATAACAATCAATTCACATCATAAATACTTTTCATCCCAAATATATGTTATTCACATATAATATTTTGAACAAATACCATTTTTGGTCCTCAAGAAAAAATACAAGGCCGAAGTTAATCCCTAATAAAAAAAATAGTCACGTGATCCTTAGTAAATTCAAACGCAGGTCACGTTAGACCTTCTGTCAGTGATGATTGAATGGCGTCTATAAAGTTGCTCATGTGTAATGTTAGTAATCTGAGTCACATGCCATGTAGGATGGGTAAAACGACGTCGTGGCTTAGGGTGTCACCCTACCAACTTAAGAGCAACCCACGTGGAATGACTAAAACGACGTCGTGCGCAAGGCTGTAGGGCTTCTAACTCCAGAGCGCATCTCCCTTCATTTTGCTAACTCCAGTTCTAACGTTGAGTTAAATTACTGCTTAGGGTTTTGAATGAGGAAGTTTTTTTTTGTTTAATACATCTGAGTCAAATTGCTAATTTTGGTCATCTGTATTTTGTAATTTAGGGTCTAGGGTTTTGTTGTCTGTATTTTGTATTTAGGATGAGAAGATGAATTTTTCTTATGGGATAAGGGGGTCAAGTGGAAACAGCTTAGTTGGGGCTAGAACCCAAAGAATGAATGCTGCTCCAAAGTGTAAATTCGGGAGACCAAGTGTTGTGTATACCTCCAAAACTCAGAGAAACCCAAACAGAGCATTCTTCGAGTGCCTCAATTTCAAGGTGAGCATTTTATGGACAACTATAAACATTATCTAACTTTCAGTGGTTTAATTCATTTTTATTAAAGTTGATTGTTATTCTGAGATTGGTTTCATTTGCTGGTAGAAGAAGAAGCCATATTGTGATTTTTTCATATGGGCGGATGATGTTACAAATGATACCATGGAGCTGGAAAATTGGAAAATTAATAAGCTAGAGTTGAATGTAGCTGAAATGGAGTTCAAGTTGAACTCCATGGGCTTGAAGTTGAATGATGATTTATAAGTGAAGGTGAGTGAGCATCTGCTATGAAAAATAGAGCAGAGATTGATTTTATAAAATATAAGAAGGCATTGTAGCTAGAGTGCACTCACCATATGATCTCACCTTTTACTTTGGATTGATTTAAAATACTCATTTAAATAAATACTCAGATAATTTATCATCTAAAAATTATTAAATAGTTAACCCTCAATTCCTTGCAAGATTAACCCTTTAACTCCAATTGGAACCCCAATTCCTTGCAATGTTCCTCATGGAATTAAGCAATGAACACGATAAATTAAGCATCTGCAATCAAATATACGTCTATTCCTAGCACGCATACAAATTATTATCCTACTCCATTTCAAGGTCAAAAACCCCAATATTCCTATCTGGGGTTCTAACCCTCAAACTATCATCAATTATTAGATTGATCAGTTCTAATAAAGAGGATATAAATTACACACAGAGTAGAGATAAAGATAAATATATAAATGAGTAAAAATAAATCAATCCGTTGTAACAAGGGTTCACATAGGGTTTGTGACCCTAACTACAATAAAAAGTACTTAGCCAACCATGGTCATGGCTGAAATATCAATATTCAACATAAACTGGAAACTGGAAAATAGAAGAACAAAGATGAACAAGAAGATCTCTCGGAAGCTCTCTCTCTGAAGCACGACGGTTTTCTCCAGAATGCGATACCTAATTCTGTGAAGAGCACCTTTTTTAATAGCCATCTTTTCTTCTCCCAAGTTTACCCTTTTAAAAGCACGGTACTGTAATTCCAGCAAACTGGCACGGGTCCACACCACTGTGGCGCTGGACCGCGCCAGATCCCTGGTAATTGGCCTATGCACGTGGCGCTAACTTGTGCCAGTGTGGCGCTAACTTGCGCCACTTCTCTGGAATTTTGGCCCAGCAATTCGATGTAGCATGGAATTTCCACCCGTGTAGAGTCGCATCACCAAGCTTTTCGTAGTTTCCACCTCTTCTCCCTGTTAAACATAACAAATAGGTGAGAAATGTCATTGAGATGGAAAAGTCAATATAATAAACAAATATGTATAAAAAGTGCTCTTCTATGACTTAATTCTCATCATTTTTAGCCAGGAAAACTACATCTGCCAGAGACACATCAAACTATTCCCAGATTTAAACGTTGTTGTCTTCAGCAATGTACAAGACTCAATCCAAAAACAATCAATTAATCCAGCTTAACAATACATAGACACTCTCAGACACAATATACTAAGCATGACTGATCCAATATCATAAATTTCCAACAATGTCATCAGCTTCTTAAAGATACAAGTCTACACTGATTACCCCTCACAAAGATAAATAATATTCACTCAACACTCAGTGTTTTAGGGTATCATGAGCACTCAATCCAACACACCTATAACACTACCATAAGCTTGATCATATTCTCAAAATTCTTAAAAATGAAGAATCAAACACATGCACCAGTTGATCAAAAGGACTTCACAGGTTGTATCTTGGTCGGGTTAAAAGGGTAGGAATATATGGATAGTAGCTCAAACAACAATGAGATTGAAAAACTGATACTCTTTCAATTTAGCACATTCAACTCAATGATTTTGCTCCACTAACATTCCCACAGAATTTCGGGAATTAATTCCTTTTAGCCACCTTTTATGCATATTCATCCCTTTTCTTTTTCTTTTTTTTTATAAGGGTACAAATGAAATATGCATCCCCTAATCACTTAACCTTTGTGGAGCTTACCTCAACTTCTTTGTTTTATTTTCAACACATCAGTAATTCAATCTCAATCAAGGTAAGTCACATAGATGTAAGCTAAGCCATAAATCAGGCCATAGGTCATTTATCAACAAAAACACGGTACTGTAATTCCCGCAAACTGGCGCGGGTCCGCGCCAGATCCCTGCTAATTGGCCTATGCACGTGGCGCTAACTTGCGCCACTTCTCTGGAATTTTGGCCCAGCAATTCGATGTAGCATGGAATTTCCACCCGTGTAGAGTCGCATCACCAAGCTTTTCGTAGTTTCCACCTCTTCTCCCTGTTAAACATAACAAATAGGTGAGAAATGTCATTGAGATGGAAAAGTCAATATAATAAACAAATATGTATAAAAAGTGCTCTTCTATGACTTAATTCTCATCATTTTTAGCCTGGAAAACTACATCTGCCAGAGACACATCAGCATAAAATGAAGATTAATGAGCACCAAATCAAGATTAACGAGCTATCAGTAAAGATGGTTGCAAAATTGTATAGGGTGGAAAAGGGAAATAAGGCATGTGGGTAGGTGTAGTAGGGTGTTAGTTGCTACCATTATTGTTTTGCTCATCATATGTATTTATGTAGGAAGTAGGCTAGAATGAGAAAAAGTGTACCTATTGTAATTGCTGTTGAAAGGTAGTCATGAAATGGAATGGAATGACTACTGTTGAAATGTAATGAAATGTTGTTTCTCATTGTTTTTTTTTTTTTTTTATATATTATACAATGGATTTGATTTTGATATGATTTGGTTTAGGATGTTGATATAAATTTTGCATGATTTCTTCTGTCGAAATTGTATAAGGTCTTTATTTTGAGGGAAATTTTATCCTGATTTGTGAGTGAGGAAAACTGTAAGTGAGGAAAATTATAGCAGCTGCTTACGGCAGCATGGAAATGGACTATGTTGTGGCCAACAATAGTGGAAACAACATTGGTGCTGTAAAGTAAGTATGATAGTTGAAATAGTCCATATGTTGCAGAATGATTTCGTGAGGATGAATGTTCGATATGTAGCAGCTGTGTAGTAAAGTAATTTACTAGAAATTTACAAACCAATACATCAAAACAGATTGAGATGGAGTGGTTGCCATTTGTTTAAGCATCTTTTTGTCAGCATCAGCATCAGCATCAACATTATGGTGATTCATATCCAGAATCTATACAAACCAATTTAGTTTCCAATTTGCCTAATTGCTTAATGGAACCCACTACATTATTCCTCCTCGTACATATCGTTAACTTAAAGCTAAAAAAGAAAACAAATTGATAATCATTTATTTTTTGGAAATATAGAAACTAAGCATGAAGAACCCAGTCCAGTAGAAGAACTGAAGAAGAAATGCAACTTTGGGAGATTGGGTAGGATTCGTATGCAGAAATTTAGAGATACAAAGGATGGATGAGATTTGGATGAAAGAAGAATGAAATCAACATGGGGAGTTAGGATTTTTCAAAAACAAAGAAGAATAAATGCAGCGAGGGAGTAGCATTCATAACTCGTGCTCACGATTTGGATTAGTAACATTTCAACTGCAAAGCAAAACAAAAACAGTTCAATATGGTAAAATATATATATCCAATTATTTTTTTGGATTGGTAAAGAAACTGTTCTTGAAAATAAAAAGTGGTTTGACATAAAATCCGATTTTAGAAAAATTTATTTTTTAGATGTGGACTGATTTGATTATGGATAAGTTTGAATTTCTTTGGACATTTTAAACACCCCTAACGAACTCTATAATGCATTGTCAACCTGTTCTTTAAACCTTGATTCCACAATAATGTCCCTATCGTGATAAAGTCCAACTCACAGTGTAGGGATGCTAAATGTTCTAAGAAATATTATCGATATATGAAACAACTGCGTTGGTTGCTAAGATGAGGGACACTTTTCCGGTACCACCAGGGTATATACACCCTTCCCCAAATTGGAAAATTTTCAAGACACAAAGGGAAATATTAAAAAAAAGTTATGGATTGAAATGGTATATAATTTTATTAATTTTAGAAAATAGGTGAACTGAGTTATGGGTGTTCATCAACCGATCCAAACAGCGGTGACTAAATCGAAAAATCGATAACTGAAAAACCAAAAATAAAAAAAAATCACAAATTTTAATTGGATTGGATCGTTTTTCGATTTGGTTGATGAAAACCGATCCAATCCAATATATTAATTTTCCTCTACCTATCTGGATCTATTCCCCAATCATAACCCAAAAAATTCTAAACCCAAAACCCATTAACCCATCAGTTAAACCCAAGTGGTATTAATTTCCCTCTATCTACTTTGGCCTATTCCCCAATCATAGCCCAAAAAATTCTAAACTCGAGACCCATTAACCCATCAGTTAAACCCAAGTGGTATTAATTCCCCTCTACCTTAATGCCTAATTGTTGCTAACAATTCTTTTATGTTTTTCATAATATGAATCAAATGGTTTAACTGTTACTTTTTCAATTCTACATTTTCGCTGCTATATTAGTTTCTCCATGTCGTTAATGCATCTTTGTTTAACTTTTTAAGTTTTAAGACATATAACTTCATTTTACACCATTTGTTCTTTTATTGGTACATTATAACAAGTTTCCGTTATTATCTGATATTGTGATTTCAACCTTTGGATAGGATATTACAAAATTATGAATTTTTTACTACATAAATATAACATTTGAATTGAATTAAGGATTCGATTTTATTTAATTTTATAATTTTCACGTGAATGAGATACACTGATACTACTATAAAACTTATGTGCTAAAATTTGAAATAAAAAACTATTTTAAGATATCTCTTTTTTTTGGAGTTACCCAACCCTAATTATCTCTTTGAGACGAGTTGGCTCCCTCCGGTATCCTCACGAGCTTCGACTCTTTGAGCCGGCTATGAGACTAATCCGGAGTGCGAGGGAACAGTGATGGCTAAAGGTTCAGCCCCCTCCCTAAGAATGCATTCAGCGGGAATCGAACACATATCCAACCCCACTAACTCAGCGCCAAATTACCAACTGAGCTGCACCCATTGGGTCTATTTTAAGATATCTCTATAAAACAATAATCTAATTTTCAATATAATACAACAAAAAGTTGAAATCAGGTAAACTCGGATTCAAGTATCACCTGTTGGATAAGAAGGAAAATTAGACAAAAACAAAGTAAGAAAAATTAATCTCAATTACTAATATAGAGATATCTTATTAGTAATTGAGATTAATTTTTCTTACTTTGTTTTTGTCTAATTTTCCTTCTTATCCAACAGGTGATACTTGAATCCGAGTTTACTTGATTTCAACTTTTTGTTGTATTATATTGAAAATTAGATTATTGTTTACTTATGCTTCTACATTGCACAATAATCATCATACAAACTTTACAAAGCCAATATATATAAAAGATATGTTATTTGCACAATAATTATCATACAAATTTTAGGCTTTAAAAAAATCGAAAATCGATCTAGTCCAAACTGAATAAAATTGGATTGGATTGGATTTGAAAAAAAAATCCAAACCGAATAAATGATTACATCATTAAATCAAAATGATTGAATTAGCTGATTTTTATTTCCAAAACAAATACAATTCAAAGTGCGAATACCCCTATATTGTGTTCATTACACTCCTGGTATTCAAAAAAAATCCTATGGGGTGTTTGGTTGAAGGTTTTTGAGAAGAATGATAGGAAAATGTGAAGTGGGAAAATTGGGTGCCCATGTTTGGTTGACAAGCTTTCAAATTTGCCCACCTAAATGAGTTTGCTAGGTATTCCATTTGCATGGCTATTTGGATCAAAATTGATGGACAAATATTCCCACTTTAGATGTGGTATTCCCCCCATTTGCATGGCTATTTGAGATTTTGTTGGTTGTTTTTTTTTTCCATCTATATTTTACCTACAACCAAACATAAATTTTATAAAAGTTACCTAATTTTCCCGGTTAAATTTTTTCCTACCAAACAACTTTTTTTTATATTTTCCTACTAAACTCACTTTCCTATAAATATTATTTCTCTATCATTCATAAAAAATTTCCTCAACCAAACGCTCCCCTCCCCTAGTGTCTGGTGCAAGGTTGTAATTTTCATGCATGGTCATTTTCTTTTGTACTACGCGTTGGTGATTAAAAGTCAAACATAAAAAAAAAAAAAAAAAAATCAAACATCAAAACCGTTAGATGGTGCTATAAATACCATTCAAGTGCCACTTGTTGGATTTAAATTCATTGAAGGTTACAGATCCTAGGCGAATAATAGTCATATGGTATATGGTAATCATCAATAGTTACTAAGATGGCACGGGGAGTGAATCCTATTATGTATTAATTAATATAATTATGTTATATAAAAAAATTATAATTATATAAAGATAGATTAAAGGTAATGAGGAAAGAGAAAGAGAAAATATTATATTAGATAATTATAAAATCATCACCCCTAATTTATTTTATATTGATATAATTCTCTCACATAATATGATCATGTTAAATAAAATATGAGAGAATCAATTTCAATCGTAGATAGTTAAAGATCATTAAGGTTGTTCGTTTGGTCTCAAGTTTGATAGTTGCAAATATCTATATACACCTAATCATCTTTAAACTAGTCTTATCATTGTATGTAATTTTTTTTAATGAAATGGATTATACATACATTGTTGACAAAATGTATGCACGTAACTATTATTTTGTATAAAAAAAAAGACAACTGAAGATTCATTGTTATATTGTATGCTTTAGTTTATGATATAATTTTGATGTACTAGAATAAACCAATACATCTTTGGATGATATTAAAGTACGACTTAATTAAATGGAATATAGATTAACAAATGCTATGTCTTAAGCCGAATTAGAAAAAAATTATTAACATTGTAAAGGGTTAGACTCATTTTTGTTTCACATTGTCCTTTTTTAATCCCTTTTCCTTATTTCTCCCTTTATTTCTTCCCTTACTACTCTTTTTCTTTATTTTTATCCCTCTATTCTTTTAAAAAAATTATTTTCTATGTATTTTTACTTTTACTTTCCTATTTTTTTCTTTTCTCTCTTATATATCTTTATTTTCACTTTATTTTATCTTATTCTTCTTCTGAATTGTTTATTTCAACGTTTGTATTTCTAATGTTATTTATAGTACTTTTAATTTTATTTCTATCATTTTTTTTTAAATTTTTATTTGGATTCATCTGCCACCCACCTCAACTAATTTGAGATAAAAGTGATATTGATATTGATATTTGGATGGTAATGTAATTTAATTTGACAATGTATTATTAAATAATACCGTAAAAAAATTAATACATCATTATATTAGATGGTTTATGATTGTATAATTTATTATGACAATACATGATAAGATGAAATCTTTTACGTTAAAGTTAAACTCTTAATAGTTTTTAGCTATTAAATTATTTATTTAGTTTTACTTAGGACTTCTGCTTTTCAGATCTAAATTAAATTAAATAATTAATAAACTGCCAAGACTGAGTTTGACCAGTGCTGTTACGGCAGAAGTGTTGACAATATTTTATTTATTTATTTATGGACAGAGGATTTTCTAGTAAATGGAGATAAGTTATGTGAGC
Organism: Gastrolobium bilobum; assembly: GCF_033153095.1. Taxonomy (NCBI): domain Eukaryota; kingdom Viridiplantae; phylum Streptophyta; class Magnoliopsida; order Fabales; family Fabaceae; genus Gastrolobium; species Gastrolobium bilobum. The sequence goes on from NW_026898223.1 coordinate 143,198, forward strand.
CTAAAACGATGTCATTTTGGGACAGAAATCATTAATCAAGGTGTTTTTGTAATTATAAAATATTGTAGAGTTATATATGTCTTTATCAATATAATTTTTTAATTTTATAACTTTAAAATAATATTATTTTGAGCTCACTGAAGATAATTTTATCTCCGGTGGTTAGAGAAATACTTTTTTTTTTATTTATTTAAAAAACATGATGAGCCCCACTATCTTTTTGGGTCGGTGGGAGAAGAGAAAGCCAGCAGAGATACAAACCCCTAAACCCCTAAATCACTCAATTGCCCATTTGATTTATGAACAACTCTTTTACCCCACCTCAAACTGTGCCGATACTATTCTCTTTCATTGAATGGATTTGAGAGAGACCATTGATATTAACTTATAGTGACTTGGTTGAATCATTCTTAATAAGTAAGAAAAACAAAATCGAAGTCTCTGTCTATCACGGTTGGTATCTTCTCAATATGAGACTGAGATTCAGACAAGCCAACAACCTATTCTAAACTAAGCTTTTATTTTATTTTATGAAAATACTAGTCTCATCTTGTAGTAAACTAATATCTCATGTTATAACACAAATCACGTGAGATTTACTCTTGTTAAATAAATAAATAAATAAATAAACTTCACATATTTTATATCTATAACATGAAATACTAATCTAGACTAAGACTCCTCTTCTTTTGTTTTCATAATATTCTTTCTTTTCTTGGGTTCATTCTCTGCTGCTATATCATATTATTATCTTCAGTCGGTGACCACCATCATAGGTCAATAATGACATGGTGGATATAAATAGAAAACTTTAAATTATATTTTAAAATAGATTTTTAAAATTATTAACGAAATACTATTATAGTATTGTTCTAGATTGGACCATTGAGCCATTTGCATAGCCCAATATCCATTCCCCATTACAAAAAAAAGTAAAAATAAAAAATAAAAAATAAAAATCATAATACAAAATATGTCCTAGCTTAAGCCCCAGTGGTGAGAGGGATTTGAATATAAGTATTAAATTACGTGCTCAATTCCACTTGTATAAGAAAAAATATCCTAACTCAAACAAATAATCACCTACTAATGAATATTCAACCTCATGCCTGCACTCACCCTTTCACGTTCCTAAACATCTTATATAACACATGTTCAACATCATTGCAATGGATTTTTTGACTTATTCTCGCATTACTTCACTCACCCTATAACTCATGCCTTCTTCATACACAACCCTCTTTCCATTGTTTCACGGCAAAATCCACCCCACCATAAACCGACTTTAACAGGGTTCTAGTTATACCAGTGCCTCTGTCAACATAATCAATGCAATTGTGTTGTACGATTCACACATAAATTCAAGAAGAAATATAATGTCACATAATTAATATTTCAATAATCATTAAAATACATTACTGGTATAATAAAAGAATATTTTTAATTAAGAAAAAAAATAAACTACTCACTCACACATGATCTCCTACATATATCATTTTACATTTACAATTTTTTTTTTATCATGGGATTATAGTTGGTCCTTCCCCGTTTTATGTACATTTATTGTTTAATTTCACACCTATGCTTGACATGAGATAATGCATCATTACAAGATGTATACCAAATGTTATTAGAATTCTTTTTATTTTATTTTTTCACATAAATTATGTGAGGGTCAAATAAAAACAAATCCCATGCTTCTTTGGGTAAAGTTTTCCAACAAGTAGTTGGAAGTTTCACTCGAATAACGTAATTAAACAAAAACTGTTTACATGTTTAGATTAAACAATTAAAAACTTCAACGACATCTGCTAAAAAAAAAACCCTTCAACAACTAATTTTTATAAACAGAAATTTAGATGAAAGTTATAAGTATCAAAACTAGTAATTTTTTTCATGAAAATACTATGGGAAATGATCCGTTTCCAAACTTTTTTTTACAAATTTGTGCAAATTACACTACGTACCCCCGAGAGAATATAGTGTAACCTAGTATTCTCTCATGAGAACATAATGTAGTTTGTAAGAGTTAAAAGTTTGTAAATATAATCCTCCCAAAATACTATTGTATGATAGTATTAGCCAAAATTTCGAAAGACAAATGTGAATAAGCAGATTGGGAGCACTAACAGGGAAAACTCATATCATGTCCCAAACTCTCAAGTCCTTAGTCCTGATGGGAAAATACTGAGCACCCCACTTTTCAGCCATCTTGTCATCTTGGTAATCAAATGCTAAACCCACCCAAAAGGGGCAGCTTCAACAGAGTGAAAAGGAATGGAATGGAATGCTTTGTTGTTTCTTTTACTTCCTTTTAACCCCTAGGTTTAATAAAAGCAAGCTTCCAGAGACAACAAAGCATCCAAAAAGCAACACTCCCAATTTGACTTTTTTATCTTCCTACTCATTGCAAGAAATTGCTAATAAAGACCACTTTTGTCACAAAAACATCTCATGGCAATCAAGGGCCCACATTCCAAAAATGTTTGAAATCATCTGGTGTCATTGTTGCTTGCTACATTTCTCTCTCTCTCTCTCTCTCTCTCTCTCTCTCATTTTCCTCATAACTTCTTCCAAGTATTGCTTTCCAAGAACTTCATAAGAGCAAAACAGATGCATGATTGTGATCATCTTGACAGGATTTGCAAGTTAAGGGTAGATATTATACTACAGCCAAGAAATAGGATTTTATATAAAGGGAAATGCTTTTCCTTACTCACACTCAAGAGTAATTCTCATTCAAAGGATATTGCTTGATTGGATGTTTCTGGCATAATTTACAAGTATTATCAATAAAAAAGAAAAAGTATGAAAAAGAAAGCATGAGTTTTAAGAGCAGGCTCATTGAAAATAGAAAAGTAGTCCAAAATGCAAAATACTAAGTTGCTTCACGTACCTTGAGCTCTATTCATCTGAGGCAAAGTTGCAGTGACATTAGAATTACCCAAATGGGTTTCTGGTGAACTTGATACTTTATCCTTCCTAGACCATAGCCAGATCTTGGAAACAGAAAAGCTTTCACCTTTCCTAGCAATGTTGATTTTTCCCCCCTCAACATCCCCATCAGTGGAAGAATTCCCAATTTGGGCAAATCTCCCTTTCAATTGTCTCATACTGCTACCAATACCTACTCCATCACCTTTCTTGTGGCACAAAGCCACTTGCAAATCTGAATCAGCAACCACATACTGGAAAGACCCCATAGAATAGCATCTCCTAACATCCACAATACTTGTACTGCTCTCTCCTTCAACTCTTTCCACCCCATCTCCATTATTTGAGCTTCTAAATTTTCCAAGCCTAACAGAAAACACCCTTTTCCCACTCATTATGTGATTTTCTGCATGTTTGTTAACAGAAGCAGCATCAGCAACAACACTGCCTGAAACCCCATCTTCTTCCCTTAGACCCTCAAAGTCATAAACTGGGTTTTCAAAGGAAAAGCCTGGTTCATAAAGACTCCCTCTACAGAGAGGACAAGTTGAATTAGACAGCAGCCATGTGTCTATGCAGTCAATGTGAAAAGCATGATTACAAATAGGTAGCAATCTAAGCATGTCTTGTTCTGAGAATTGGCAAAGGCAAACAGCACAATCAAAAGGCTCTTTCAAACCAATTATCTCTTCGTAAAGGAAAACAGGAAGGGCATCTATGAAAGCCTGATCTAGGCCTGAATCATGAAGATGGAAGAGCTGCTGTAACTGTCTTTGGTAAGGATCGGATTCAGACATGTCAGGGTACCTATTGGATTGAGAAATTGATGAAGGGGACCTTTGCTTTATGAGAAATCTAACAAGCAAGTGAAGGATACCAGAGATGAAAAATACAATAGCTAAAATGACTATGATGAAAACAAATGCAGGGCTTAGTCTATTGCCAGATGAAGAAGCTAAAGGTGGTGGGGCTAATTGTTTCTTGTAGTCAGAACTGTAAGACAAAGAAGAACAAGCAGAAGAAGAAGAAGTAGAAGAAGGTGGGGAAATAACAGTGGGATTGTTGATAGCATCACTGCTATGGCAGATTTGAGAATGAACCCAATACATTCTAGAAAATAGCCTTTGTCTCAGTGTCAATTTTGTATTTACTTGACCAAAGTTACTATCTTTGCTTTTTTGGGGATTCAACCCAGCTCACACACATTGTGAAAAACAATCAATAGCCACATCAATCCTTGCACTCTAAAAAAGAAAAAAAGAAAAAAAGAAAGAAACTTTACTCAAAAATTTCTGTTGCTCTTTGAAGACTATCAGTGTGGAAATTGCATGGAAGGAAACATGTTTGAGAAATTTGAAGGTTGCAGTTGACCTACCTTAATTGTGGGACTTGTTCTCACTCTGTTATGTGGAAAGAGGAATAGAAAAGGAGTCACTGCTAAAACCCAAGGTCTTCTGGTTTTGGAACTTGAACCGCAATTTCATAGAGCATAGAGTCAAGGTTAATCTTTTATCAAACTGTTGGTGTTGGCTGCTTAGAATAGTAGAATCTGTACTTTAATCTTTTATCTTTTATCTTACTCTTCTGTAAGTTTCTATGTGGCCCAATGTCAAGTTGGTGCACTAAGTCCTCGTTATATAATCAATAGGGCCCAAATTAAAAGTTCTCTGCTCTTGTATGTAGGTACACCATTAAGCCCAATGCTGATCTGGGCTATCTTTATTGCACACCTTCTGGGTAAAAAAAAAAGTTAAAAAAGTAGTAACCCTGATACCTTTAATTAGCTTAAATATTACTTATATTAAGATACTACCTGCAAATCCTTTTATTTTTCGCTTCTCTTCTTTTTATAAATAGAAATTAGGTCAAACAAATTTTATAAAATTTCTTTTAATAAAAAAAACTTTTTTTTATAATGAAAAAGAAAGTAAAAAACTTGTAGGAATAACTTCTTTTTAAGTTCTTATCAGCTTTTCTTAAAATGTGTATTTTTTTTAAATGAATAGCTTTTAAGCTAATTTTTTTTATATAATCATAATAATCACCAAGCAACTTTTAACTTTTATTTTTAATTTTAAATAAAAAGTAGATTTTAGCTTAAAAAAGAGAAAGAATTCAAACAAATTGTATGTGTATTATAGTCAACAAGTAATACACAGGGAAAATTCACACAGCTTAAATTAGTGTAAAGAGCTAATAAGTAGTTGCTTAAGAAAGTATGGAAAAAAAAAACACTTCATGATTTAATGTTTTGTGATGTGATTGAGTGTAAGCGGTAACTGCAAGCAAGAAAAGATGCAATCAAAGATCAAATGAAAATATCAAGGTTTAGAGATATTCGGTTTCAATTTTTCCTTTCTCTGCAACTTTTCATTCGAATATTGTAGCAATTAATGTTGTAGCACCTTTATTGGGCCACATTAATCTTATTTATTGGGCCGGCCACCTAATCTGATCTTACTTCGATGTATATGCATCTTATAAGGAATGACTATTATATTTTATGAAAACGAGAGAAAAATATTTTTTTTATCCAAGTGTCACTTGTTAAATGACAGATGTATTTATTACAGATGTACATAAGATGCTCTCCTTAGTGAGATCCACTTGCACGAAAATAATTATGACTCTCTCTTATAAAAGGAATCTTCTTCCACCTATTAATACATCATTTTCTCTATTGAAGAGCATCTTCTATATACTACATGTTCTTGCTAAAACTTTATTGGATTTCACCCGGCCTTCACAATCCCTCCTTTAATTATCTAGGAAAAAATATTCTATGGTCTCTCCTTATTTTTTCCTTTCTCTCCCCTATTTCTCTCTCACTCTCTCTTTACATGTACCGGGACCACTAAATATTCACTTTTATACGAGATCCATTAATAGTGACTCTCTTGTTAAGCTTAGGTGTATACTCTTGCCTTACTAGAACATTTTATATCAACATATTATACCACTTTGAGGGAAACAAACCTAAAACCCATACTTAAAAAGTTGATATAGTTACTAAAGAGATTTCCAATAATCTTATAGTTTCATTCTGGATTTTGATTTAAACATATTCTTATGCAAAATAAAAGCTCACTGAAGTTCAAGTTTTAAGAGGTTGTGTGATATAAGTCCATTCCTATAACTACCAAATTAGTTGGATTTAGTTTAAACTCATTTAACGCACACTGTTTAATACAAGTCTAGCTTTGACTTCCTCCAGAATAACAAACCTACATTCCCTTGCTCATAAATGGCTAATAAATAAACAAGGTATGTATTTCAACAAACACAGTATTAAACACATAGATTAACATTGACAGCAAAAAGCTAAGCATTCATCTGTTCAATTTCAAACAAAGGATACTTTATCCAACCAACTAATATGAGTTTAGCTCAAGGCTTTAAAAACAAGTACTTTAAATGCTAACATGGTTCTTTTTCAGAAAAAGAAAGAGTATAAAAACCAATTTCCAAAAAACCAAAAAGAAGAAAATGAGATCAACTAGCCAATAGGAAGAGAGAGTCTCCTTCTAAAGCAGCAAATATCCCTTGTCTCATCCAATTTCTTGTCCTTACCAGTATCTAGAATCGAACCGAATGATGTCTTCCTTTCTAATTGTGCTCGGGTCTCTCTGATTTGTCCGAGTGTCCTTCATCTAAAGACTCTGATTCTCTCTTCAAAAAGCATAACAGATATCTATCTTTTTCTGCTCCATAAAATACCATGGAATCTTCCTTTTCATGCCGAGAGAGATTATATTTACATTATATTAAAAATCAAATTAACAGTAATAAAATAACATCAACTAAAAACTGTTAATTTAATTTTGTTATAACGATAATAAAATAATTGCAAATAATTACAACAAAAAAGAAGTTCTTAATGCAATTGTCCACCTTTTGTTTTGTATTTTTTTTTTTCTTCAAAAAAGATCTTATCCTTCGATTTCTTTCCCTAGCTTCCTCCGTTCCATCAATAATGATAGTCGAAAATGAATTCACAAGTCCATTTTTTTTTTTTTTTATAGAAAACGAAAATTATTGATTTATATAACAGAGAATGCCACGTACACTGGTGAAGGCAGGGACGGAATCAAATTCATATAAACTATTGTTTTAGAGGGAAGTTCCATTTATAAAATTATTTTATAAATTTTTACAAATTTCACTATGTATTTCTGGAAGTACATAGTATAATCTAGTATACTTTCAGAAATACATAATGTAGTTTGTAAATAAAAAATTTGTAAATATAATCCTTCCATTGTTTTAGACACCATTCATATTTAAGAGAAATATTATGTAGTATAAACTCACTCTCTTCAAGCTCGCCTTTTAAGCTTTCTCCATATAATTTCTCATGTACATATAAAATTTGGAGACTTATTTAAATCTGACAACAAATTAATCCACTGTCTTGTTACCCCACATAAGTTTTTTTTTTTTTTTGAAAATATTAAGGGGCGAAGCTCCAAACAAAAACAAACAAACAACCAGAAACAAAAAACAACTATCCAGGGTCTATATCCCTACAAGAGGAAATTCCCTGAGGATCGTGATCAAATAACTAAGCAAGGTGAAACGACATAACTCTATGACTCCAGAATCCAGTATCTTTGTGAAGAGCAGACTTGGCTAACCAATCTGCACAGGAATTAGCTTCTCTTGGAATATGAGAAAGCGTTACCTCCCAATCCTGACTGATGAGTGCTTGTATCTTAGCCACTATACGAGGCTGATAAGCTGCATTGCAATCAGCAAGCAAAGAGAATACTTCAGAAGCATCTCCTTCTAGTTCCACATTCTTAAATCCCAGTTGCCAAACCAATTCCACACCTTTTAGAGTTCCCCAAAGCTCCGCCATTAAAGGAGTGCAAGCACCAATATGATACTCAAAGCCTCCCAACCAAGAGCCATCATCAGATCTGATAATCCCACCACAAGCAGCCACCTCAATATTCCTTTCAACTGCCCCATCAATATTAATCTTCACCCAATTTAGCCTTGGAGGTTTCCATAAACTCATATGAATTGGATGAATGCTAGTAGTAGCCATAGCCTTCCTACCCATGCAGTTAAGCACCTTCTCTATATACATAGCAATTATGTGCGTTCCATGGGTTGGATGCTTGAAGTTAGTATCATGGACACTTTTGTTCCTCCATCCCCAAATGAACCAGCAAGAGATAAAAAAGACATCACGCCAATCATCTGAATTACTTTGATTCCAAGCTTTTGAGATATTATTTTCAACCCAATCTCTAAGATCCAAGCTGTAGAATAAGCTTTGCCGATTAGTTGAAACCAGAGAATTCCAAACACTTCTAGCATGCTTACAATCTCTTAGAACATGGAGATTTGTTTCCAACTCACCAGGACACATTTTACAATGACCAGATTCCCCACTCCATCTAGATATGTGGTCTTTAGTAAGAAGGCGGCCATGCATTATGATCCACATACAAGATTTAACACGCTGAGGCCCATGCCATTTCCATATGGTAGTCCAAGAATTTTTCAACGGCATGAGAGGGAAACTAAGCATGTTATAATACGCGGTTTTAACTAAAGAGCAGCCAACCCTTTGATTTCTCCAAATAATGCGGTCATTTCCATCCAATGCGCTAGGAATGAGAGCAGCTTGGATCCTTGCAACAGCTTAATCATTGAGATATTGACGAATATAGGGAAAGTTCCATTGACCAGTATTGTTGTTCACGAAGGCACTAACAGAGAGACTCAACTCCAAACCTGTTGGAGTACGGGTAGCCAGAGAGGCAAGACACTCAGTTAAACCCAACCAATTGTCTGTCCAAAATAATGCATCATTACCGTCTCCAATCTCCCACTGCGTTGCTTGAAGAAAAGATGGCCAAACACTACACAGATTTTTCCAGAAGTATGAATCATATGCTTTATGATTTACTTCCCTCCGAAGATCCAAACCTCTCTTATATTTACTTGTTACAACCCGAACCCACAACGAATCGGGCGAAGTAAGTATCATCCAGGCAAGCTTGTGAAAGAAAGCCATATTTTGGACACGAAGGTTAATCACCCCTAAGCCACCCATGCTCTTAGGCTTGCAAATATTATCCCATGCAACCAGATGAGATCTCCTTTGACCATTTTTATCACCCCAAATAAAGGCACGCTGCAACTTCTCTATTTCATCACAAATGGCTACAGGAAGCAGATTGTGTTGCATTTGAAATGTAGGAGTTGCTAAAATAACGGAGTTGGAAAGAATAATTCGATCGGCAAAAGATAAAACCTGGTTACTCCAACCAGATAACTTGTGCCTAATTCTTGCAACAACATCAGCATAATGGTCTATGGTTACTCGACCATGTTTCATCATGGACCCAAGATATCTCCCTATATTGTGAGTTTGCTTGAAGCCACACATAGGTTCAAAACACCATTTTGTCTTAAGATTGTTATAGAAGACAATGGGTGATATTATATATCACTAATAGACTTGAACCCATGTATAAAGCAGAGGAGATAGATGATCAGAATTATCACTGTGCAATTATAAAATTAAAGAATAGACTTACTTGATATGTATGAAATAGACAGAATCAGAAGAATGAAAAAATGAGTATCAGAGGAGTAAAATCCGAGCGTGTCTCCTTAAGACAATTTGCCCCCTCACAGATGCCAAAGGTTGATGGACACTTGTCTTCCAGGATAGAACGGATTTCGTCTGAAGAATGGTGGCACTACCAATCAACAGCCCAAACGAACACAACAATTGCAAGAGGAAAGTACACTGGAGGATGAACAAAAGTATGCAAACCGGAAGAGAAGAAAAATTCTGGCAGAGTTTCAGTGCAGAAAAATCGGATAAATTTCTGAAGGTGTCAATAGACACTGACCGGTCACGATGAACAATCGCCGGCGGCGACTGGTGACCGTTCCGACGAACAGGTACACACATATGAACCGAACCGAATCGATCCGGCGACGCGCGTGTGTGTGGTGAACCACAGCCCACCTAGCTCCCCCCTCGACAAAATGTGTAGTGACCCAAATGGCCAATCTAGGAGAGTGAGGTGGGAGCTTATAAACTCTCTCACTTCCTATTATTTGTCCAATGTGGGACTTGTTAATACCCACACACCTCTTCATCTTCCTTTTGCTCTTTTTCTTTATTAACCCACTTCTTATTCATAACCAATGGATTATTGTTCATAAATTCCAACATAAAATACTAGGATCTTCCTCTTGCAGTTTACATCACTTCCCATTTATAGCTATTGATGAAAAAAGTATTTGTATAAAGAGACTATTTTACAACATATCGTAATTGCAAAAGGAATCTAGCCAAATTTATTAACTCTAGACTTCTTTTTATCATTGACTTATGAGTTAGGTCTACATTGTTATCAACGTTAATCAATGTTACAGATATCCAAGTTCAAATTAAAGGATCACTTAATCAAGCAAATTTATAAATGTTACCCGTATGAGTTATGATTTAACATTTTGTGTTATTAAAATAAGAAAAATTATAATTGATTACCACCCATAATAATTATAAAAATTATAACAATTATGGCTGCAAAGAGATTCTCTTCCTGATGTGACTATATGACAAATTCATGAGGAGCTCTTAGGTCCTTGGTGTAGGTGGTTCAATTTAACGTTGAAATAGCTCCTTGTAGTCGTGAAAGGTTGGCCATGATAAAAAAGAATAATAAATAAAAATAAAAATAAATTATTATTTTGCATCTGTCCATCAGTTTTTTTTTCACCCTCGTAATATTTGCAAAAAGACATTCCCGGCAATTAAGAAACAAACAACCCTTTGTTAACATATATTCTTTAAATGATGTAATATGGCCACAATGTATTAAATATCAAGTTGTTCATATTTTAAGCTTGCATAGCAGTAGAAGGTATATGATTAACTACTTGAGCCAATTACTTATTCCATTATTCCTTAACGCGTGTTTCCTATCTGTATCCATATGAACTTGAAAGCACAATTCACGTCACAAGCTTCTCTCTTTGCGGTAGAACCACTAGGTCCAAAATATTGACTCTAATAAATACTCTATGTATATGCCGTTGATAAAACCAAGAATATCTTATTTACTAAAATTCTGAAAAGTTAAAGATTGTAAAGCAATCTATTAATTACTACTGTATTCAGCCAATTTACCATTTTAATTATGAGGGGTTATATAACTAGAACTCGGTTATATATGACTTATGTGGCTAAGAATATCTTGGTAGCTCATGTAAAATGTAAACACACGCACAATTATATACATATATGTTCCTCGTATCAACAGTTCTGTTATAATATATATGTACTGGAACATAAAAGTCAAAGTATTAAGTTGTTATATCCATATTCCAAAGTAACAAAGTAGGAACATTGATGTAATACACTCTTTCTCAGTATAATATACCTGAATATTATGAAATTCAATTTTTTTTTTAAATTACCACGACATTATAATCGCTAAAATATTAAGTTGTTTTTCCAGCCATTGGGAGTTCATAGTAGTTAAGTATCTCAGCGACTATGGTGCAACAGGTCTCCAAGGCTTTTTCAGCCACTGGGAGTGTAGCACGTGTCCCATCCATAGTAGCTAAGTACTTCAGCGACTATGGTACCATAACAGTTTGAAAAAAAATTTACACTCGGTGATATTCAAGTATAGGTATATATTAGAGTGAGAATGATGGCAATGTACCTAACAAGGAACCATTAGGGTTCGGTTATCAACAGAGAGCTAGCTTTAGAGAGGGGCCAGCAATGCTCACCGACTAGACTGCTTCAGAGATTCCTTTTTGGGTAACTGCAAAATGTAGGTGTACTACTACATGCTGAAATCACAGCAAAAAGGGGTGGGACAAATCCTATAACATTTTTCTTTCTTTTTTTTCCTTAGAGGTTGGGTGGGTATAACTACTCTCTCTTATTGTTTAGAGTGTTGAATGGTAAGCATATTAACACTATCTTGACAAATAATGCTTTAGTCTTTAGCTTTATATATCCACATGGGGAATTCCCCCATCCCATGTTAATTTAGTCTTCTACTTGGATTGACTAATACTTAAACCTAATATATACATGAATCATGCTGAACAATCCATATGAATATATAGGCAACTAATTAATTAACCTTAAAACCTTAGAAGAGAAAGAGAAATTGAAACACATATATGTGATGAAATAATCAAATTAATGGATTAATTTGTCATATTCAATACAAAAAAAATGCCAAGTTAGGAAATAACAAATTGAAGTATAGCAACAATAGCCAGCACCGTGTGCCTGGTATGTCAAAAGGAAATGCAGCTTTACATATATAGCAACAGTAGTACATAGTCGTTCATATTACGGCATTTTCATAAATCTATATATGCATATAATGCATCAATATACAACAACATCAAAAAGAAGGTTGAAAGGTGGGAGTAATTAAAGGAAAACGGTTAGTAACTGAGTGTGTGGTGCAAGAGTCCACCGGCGGTATAATCAGTGTTCATCATCACTAACCAAATCTTCCAAAAAACATGAAAAGTTCAGATTCTTCAATCCTAGAGCTATTATTGAACATTTAAGTGTAAAACATATATGTAGTAACCAAATCAACCAAAAAAAGAAAATTAAAAAAAAAAATTGAAAACTTAAGATTCTTCAAACCTGAAGGTGTTACTGAACTCTTAAGTGTAAACATATATGTAGACACTCTACAGCAGAAGAACCAAACAAATGAAAGAGTAAAAAAGATCAAGAAGGAGAATCAAGGAACAACTATGTTATTAATTGTACACACACGCATATTTATATGATATATATAATATATACGCAAAAGCTCTATTTTTGAAGCTAAGAAACTGCTTCAATTGAACAAAGAGTTCTCATTTTAAAGCTTATATATATATATAAATATAAATACTAAAGGAGAGGAGAGAACTTACATATATAAAACGATTCCAAAAGGAAACATATAGAAAGGCATTATAGAAAATAATATAACAATTAATGATACAACATTATAAAAAAAAATTGCTCCACTAAGCTAGTAATTAATCAGGCATTGAATATCTTGGAAAGAGCCTTCAATACATTCACTTGTAACCTCAATTGCAAGATGTGCTCCGCCGTCTTGAGAAAAAGCCGGTCCGCCTTCAACCCGGCGCCGCCCGGAATCAGCCTCCGCAACTTCCTCATCTTCCTCCCCACCACCTCCTTCCTCCTCCTTCTCCTCCTCCACTTCACCTTAGCCAAATCTTTGCAACCCATTCACAATTTTATAATTTATATATCTCTATCCAAATAATAATAACAGAATATAATACTCAATGTCCTACACTTCTCACAATTAAGGAGAAAATTAAAATGAGAAAAAAAGAAGGATAACAAAGTAAGGAACAAATGAGAAGAAGAAAATGATTTAGAATGATGCAGTTGAAGAGATGACATGGAATGAGCAATGAAAGGGCTATAAATGAATGTAGAAAAAGGCAAAGGAAGATCAAAGTTGCAGGAACGGGCCATGTGAGCCGAGCCATGTCAAGCCGAGCCGAGCTGAGTCTTGAAATTTTGTGAACGTAATCCCGTTTCTTTATTATTTATTTATTTTTTTAATTTAACGTCATCTCATCTGGTTCGCACGATTGGTTTAGTTTGGCGTGTTTTGGGCTGGTGGGCCCGGCCCATGTTTGGAATGGCGCGGCCCACGCACGTGTCTGACAGCTTCTCTTTCTCTCTCTCTTTTTTTTCTTTCTCGCACGCTCGCGCCAGCCACGTTATTAACGGCTTCTGTTGCGTGCGCGTGTCCTAGTAATCCTCGAATCCCGACAGTTGTTCGCTCCTGTCACGGGATTTGATCCGTTGCGTCACGCTCCATCGTAATCCCGATTATGGGTCAGCTCATCGTGCGGCTCAGAATTTTCCTTCGCTGGACCCCACTCTTGAAATTCGGCTTGCAACTTGCGGGGTCACATGGTTTTGTTCCTTCTGGTGAGGTCCAACCAGATTCCAGTAGAGTTCAATAGAAGTGAGCTTGGCTGCACTCATCATCATCATGCGTTCAATTTTTTTTTTCTTTAAGAAAATATTCTAAACTAAGAAAAATTGGGAAAGGTTTCTATCATTGGATATTCTATTTTGTTGCATAATGTTATCTGCACACATGTCATCATATATTTATGGGTTTTATAAGAGTTATGTTGTAGGAAAAGTGATTGTGTTATGTTATAGAGATTCGTTTTGCGTGCCGAAGTTTTTTTTTTTTTTTGCTGCGGGCCCCACAAAATGTTGTGTGTGTAGGAAAATTTTTGTGGTCATGTTAAATGATAGATGATAAACCCTATATTTATATAATGTTTATCATCTGATTTTACAATGATTCTTATATCGTTTTTTAATTATATATATCTATTTTAATTCTGTATAGTGATCGATGTGAAGAGGAGTTTTCATCAACCGATCCAAACCGATTCAAACCGTGGTAACCGAACCGAAAAATCGATAACCAAATAAACTGAAAATCGAAAAATCAAAAATCGAAAAAAAAACGTAAATTTTAATTGGATTGGATCGGTTTTCGGATGAGTTGATGAAAACCCATCCAATCCAATATATTAATTCCCCTCTACCTACTTGGGTCTTTCCTCAATCATAGTCCAAAAACTTTTAAACCCAAAACTCATTAATCTATCAACTAAACCCAAGAAAAAACCTAGTCACATCTTATAAACAAAATTTTATCTCTGTAGAGCTTCATATCTCATTGCAAAAAAAAAAACTATATTATCGTAAAAAAAAAAACTATATTATCGTTCATTGATGTACTTGTATTTAAAAAAAAAAATTCACAAAGCCTATTATACACAAGATGTTATTTGCATAATAAGTATAAAACAAATTTTAGGATTTTCCAAAAACCGAAAACCGATCCAATCCAAACTTAAAAAAATTGGATTGGATCGGATCGGATCAGATTTGAAAAAAACTTCAAACCGAATGGATGATTACATGATTAAACCGAAGGGATTGGATCGGATGACTTTTGCTTCTAAAACCGATCCAATCCAGACCGCGAACATTCCTAGTCTTTGTTACTGATTAAAGATTTGAAGAA
Source organism: Gastrolobium bilobum (assembly GCF_033153095.1). Classification (NCBI taxonomy): domain Eukaryota; kingdom Viridiplantae; phylum Streptophyta; class Magnoliopsida; order Fabales; family Fabaceae; genus Gastrolobium; species Gastrolobium bilobum. The sequence continues at coordinate 158,239 of NW_026898223.1, forward strand.
AAAAAAACATTTTGTTTACCAAAAAAAAAAGAAAGAAAGAAAAGAAACTTTTCTTATTTATTTTATGTTATTGAAGACCCCTCGATTGACTTCAAATTGGCCATGATTTTATTTAATTTAACACCATAATGTGTTGGCTGGCAAAATTGGATAGCTAGAGTTCACGATTAGTCAATTTTATATTTTTTAAAAATTAATATATAATAGTTATTGGTTAATGAATGTAGCAAATTTTCTTCCCTATAAAATGGGCTGTTTTGTATCATTGAGGTATCTCTCTCGATTTTTTTTTTCAATATCTTTGTATTTATCATTGCTGGTGGGTTGCATGAAATCATATGTGAATGTAACTTGGATTATAATATTAACAAGTGAGGGAATGGGCAAGATTTTTGCCAACGAATGCAATGCTAGTCCATTTCAATATCTAGTTTATACAAATCTTAAATATAATGGCGCCCCATAATTATCTTAACATGTTTCTAATTCCAGAAAGGCCACATTTGTTTTAGTTGCCTCTACTTCTACGTCTCTTGAATTGATTAATTAAATGGGACCAAGCTAGGCCTGGCTTCATAATTATGGGCCGGTTTTTGCTACAAGGTTTGTGATATTGTAGTTAACATAATTAATTAGGCCATGACCTTCCATTTATGATTCCCTTTTACTTTTTGGATAACCAACAAATTAGGTATACAAACACTCTTGCACAACATGGTATTAGGATTCAACTCCGAAAGAGGAGATAATAAGTTTCTTTGTTCAAACCTCCATTAATTTAAGGGAAAAGTGTTTGTCATTTTAAATGACATAACACTCTGTTCTTTTAAGAGAGAGACAAATACAGAAAAAATAAATTATTTGAATTTTAAATTAAAAAAAACCACACTTTCTCTCTCCCATGATTTCCATTTTTCTGTGTCTACCTCTCTCCTAAAATGACATAACTTATATCATTTAAAATGACAAACACTAAACCCTTAATTTAATTGCTGGAATTAATTAGGTAGCAATTGCTCTTTTCAACGAATATAAAAAACAAAAAGTTAACAATAAATAGGACTTTATTTTTTTTTTCTTTTGAGAAAAGGTTCTAGGACACCTAGAAAGAGGTAGCTAATAATAAGATCACCATGTTTAGGTTGTTGAGGTTTTTATCATGTTCATGTGTGTTGCTATAATACAGTATTTTTTTTTTGGATAACTAATATAATATTTACATCAAAACAGGCTTCAAGGAAAGGGAATGTTTTCAAATCTTGACTCTTGGAATGCTAGAAAACTAGCATATACTTGTACTATATATTATTTTCTTTCTTTGACTCGTTTTTAAGTAACTTACAACTGTGAGTTTATACATATATACAATAATTCTTATTTAGTTATCGGATTCGTTCTGAAAACTAGAAAAGCAAGGGTGGTTAATTGTACTAGATATCAATAAATTAGTAGCAGAGTCATGTAATTAATCTTTAGACAACTGAAACTCGATAATTGTAAATCCTGATTTTGGCGGTGCATTTACATACTTTACTAGTATATTTTGCACGACGATTCGGACATAAATTATCATACTTTAATAGTATATTTTGCACAACAGTTCGGACATAAATTATCAATGTCTTACCACTACAAGAAAAGTGCTTTAGCCATAACAAAAACTGTGGCAAAATATGTTAAAAAAACGTGGCTAAATTAATTATCCACTATTTGAAAAAAAAATGGCTAAAACATTATTTTAACCACGGTGATTTTTCACTTAATCATGGTCTAAATGTGCGTGGTAACAGTTAATTAGCCACAGTTTCTCTTATGTTAGCCATTCTACATTCGTAGCAAAACTATTTAGATCACAACAATCAAAAGTTTATTTTGCCACAAACAAAACCGTGGCTAATAATAAAAATTTATTTTTAAAATAAAAAATATTACAAATTCTCCCAGTCATATAAAAAACAAATAATAAAAATTACAGTTGATGCAAGAACCAAAAAAACAAATTAAGGGAGCTAATAAAAAAGAAGTTAAGTACACAATTTAACAAAATATGAGTTAATCAAGTTTTCTACACAATTCAAGATACATCCTCTTTCCAATTCGTATAAGTTGATGGAGTTTTTGTTTACTAACAAAAAAAAGCTAATTAAGTCATCCACTTACATCATTAAAGAGAAATAATTTTCAAATAAAGCTAAACTTATAAGTTTGTGATTGTCACAAGACATCTATACAAAATAAATTTTTTGTTGTTTTCAATTTATACGAGTTAATCAAGTTTTCTACACAATTTCTCAAAATACATCATTTTTCCAATTAATATAAGCTGATGGAGTTTTCGTTTACTAACAAAAAAAAAGCTAATTAAGTCTTCCACTTATATCATTTAAGAGAAATAATTTCCAAATAAAGCTAGAATTTTAAGTTTGTGATTGTCATAAGACATCTATACAAAATATTAACTTCATTTTTTTACTAAACAAAATATGACAACACATTTTTTAAATCAGTCTTCCAAGAATTGTTGGTGATGCATCCTAGTCTTTTAAAAGGGCTTATCACTAAATCATATTTATATAAAAGAATTAAACAAGATATGCTAAAATGTCACACGATTTTTCAATGTCAAGAAATTACTACTTTTCTAGATAAGATATGAACAAATCTCAACACCACGAATTCTGTTAAGAGGAGAAACATAAATGTAAGAATCTACACCGCTAATTAAGGAAGTTAATTAATTAATTATGAGAAATTAGGAAATAATTTCATAATTGACCCTAATAATTATTATGAGGCTTAAATAATTATGGTAAGTGTTTATTAAAGCTGAAAGTCGCTTTCTGACGAAAAGTGCAAATACCGATTCTGCTACTCGGTATAAATGCGTACCGATGAAGTATCTGGGAAAATTATAATAAGTGGGGAAATATTACTAGAATAATATATAAGACTTGTAAAACAAGTTTCAAGTCAAAATAATGAGAACTGGTACCAGAACTGATACTGGCTATGGAAAAGCGCGTAACGGAAATGTGATGCGAAAAATAAAATAAAAATATGATAAATATTAGAAAAATGAGTAGGTTCAGAATCCTAAGTTTGGGATTAAAATGCTAAGCGTAGCAATTAGCGCTAATACTGTATGTTTAAGACTTAAAACACTATAAATACGTAAGTTTGGCCCAAAACCCTAGGCCATATCAAACTTCTACGTGACTTGTGGGGTGGCTGACCAGAAAACACTGTTCCATTGGTCTTCTTCATTTCTTGAGCCAAGTTGTCATATTTTGCATTGATCCTTCTCTCCTTCTCCTTGTAAACACTTGTGAGCAACATTGTGAGGGTGAGAGGTAGCCTTTTCTAAGTTTTGGGTACTGCCTTGTGAGGTGTGAGGGGATGAGTTGCTGGTTGTGGGATTGTGGTGTCATATTCTTGGTGCTTGGTGCTCCAAGAAGCTACCTTTGTGAAGAAAGGAACCACCTTGTGTGCCATTTTCGTTTATCTTCGAAGTCAGAACTTTGGAGTTGTTGTTGAGCTCCAAGAGCACTTTCTTGCTCTATTTTGAGCTTGTGGTATGATCATCACTCTTGTACTTGAGTTTTCTTGGTTAAAAGTGAAACCTTGATGTATGTAATGAATTAAAGTTAATAACTTGGGGTTGGGTAAGCTTAAACACACCTTAAATCACATGTTTAAGCTTCTGTATGCATGAAATGAACCACCTTTGAGAGGGATATCTCGCAAAATGCAGAACTGCATTCTGTCGCGAAATATCCGGATATGGGGATCTGAATATCCGGATATTGGAAGAGAGATATCCGGATATTGATATCCGGATATGCCCCTGACGAATATCCGGATATTCTGGATTTTCGAAGAACAGTAGCTGCACTGTTCATACAAAATGTTGTTTTGGGCTTGTGGACCCTAGTTTGATGAAGTAGGACTTCTGTAATGATTTATCTAAGTCAGAATCAAGTGATTAAGGGCTTGTGGCTTTGTGAGAAGCCTTAAGACGTGAAAAGTAAAGGAAAGACGTTGTCTTTATGTCATATGCTTGTATGATGTGTATTGATATGATTATTGGTCCAAAATAGATTGTGATTCTACTGTGTTTGGGCTTTGAGATTGATTGGACTCTTGGCATTGGATAGTTAGCTTGCAAGGTAAGCTTTCGTGTCCTCGGTTTAGCCATTGTATGGTTCCACGATACCCCATGGGGGAATGGTTTATATGCATGCTGTATTTACATGCTTTTATACTTGAAATGCTTTTGAGCTGATATGTGCGATGGCTTGTAATATGTATGTGTTGTTCCACTTTGACGGTAAGCCTGAGTATGTGGTGTCATACAAGATGGTGAGACTGTGGGTGGGTGCAAGTGGCGTCTTGCTCTAGTGTGGGTAATAGACGTATTCTTGCATTCTCTAGCCAGTAGATTAGTATTGACACACATGACATGATTATCTGTTGCATTGCACTATTTTGGAACTTATACTGTTGAACTGTTTTAGAATTTATATTGCATATGTAAGTGAGCTTGGGGTGGAAGATCCTTGAGGACCCCTTGCCTTACTGAGATTTCTGTTTAGAGATCTCACCCTACGTTTGGGGCGCTTATTTCAGGTTCAGGCAACCCAGGGGCCGAGACCTCTAGCGGCAGGAGGCCAGAGCTTAGTTGATTATCATGTTTGCTGTTTATGCTGATGCACCTACTTGATTTTATGCTTTTACCATTACCATGTTGTTTGTATTGTGACTTGATGAGTATGCTGTTTATTTGGTGAGCATGGAGATTGTCCATGCCACATTGATTTGACGATGTCTTAGTTTGTTTGCGTTGTATAAACTATCAGGGTTGTCCGGTCTACGTGTTGTAGTTCCGTGACTAGAGACATATTGATGTTAATATTGAGGTATTTCAGTTAGCTGTCTTTTGCAATTTACATACATGCAATGTTTTGAAATGAATTAAGTAAATCAACTTGGTAAGGATAATGACGTCATAATTGAAAAGAAAAAAATATTCCGCAATTTTAATTAAGCATGACTTAATACGATGACATGTTACAAACCGGGTATACACGTGGTGTTACAATAAACCTCCAGGCCCACCTATTCAAAAGTAAACCATCAAATAATAGACTAGTAAGAAAATAAAAATAAACTATTAAACAAATAAATATAAATACAATTAGCTAAAAGAAAACTATAAAATAATTCAATATATATGCTAACGAAGGTCTCCAAAACTAAACTGGAAAAACTTGGAACAACAAAACGTCTAAAATGTTCATTAAAAAATATAATTGTTGAAGAGGAACACAAGCCTTATGGTAAAGGTGGACCAAGTCATTTAGTGAGGGAATAATATAATTTGATCCCGGTGTAACATCACTCAAAGTAAACCCACGAATTAAAAAAGGGTTCCATGGCTTCTATTAAACTTCTAAACAACCATCTGAATTTGGGATACATCTGATGTAAAAGATTAATTTGTTAGTGGTAAGCAAGGAGCCAAAAATTATCTTATAACATATAAATACTCACATAAGTGAAAATCTACTATGCTTTAGACACATTAAACAATATATAAATAAAATATTGTTGAGTGGGCTAATTATCGGATTAGGAACATTTTAATAATTATTGTTCTTGTTTGATAGTAAGGCAACCTAAGGTGAAGGTATAGAACTCTATTATTATGTATATACTTTTGAAAGAAAAATAGGGAAATGTAAATTATTGTCTAAGTCAACCAAATGAAAAATAGGGAATTTTTATCAAAATGTTAAAAGCAACTATATCGAAAAGTCCTTATTACTGCGAAAGAAACCATCATTAAGTGAATATTAGTTTAGGCTCAGATGTTAAATGAATTTATATATTGATTATTTTTATTGAATATATTAGAATTTTCCTAAAATACGAGGAAAGATTAACTCAAGAATTACAACTTCTTCTTTTTGAGGTATATATTTTGCATAGTTTATAAATATTTTTCATAATTTTAGACATTTTTCTCTTAAATATTAGTATTATTTATTTATTTTAGATAACACCCTCCTCTTCCAAACAAAAAACTAAAAAAGAAAGAATGGGACATCCTAGAACTTAATTACCTGAGCAATGAAGTTACTGACCACATGTCTATCATCATTGCACATTGGTCCTTATTTGTTGATTAACTGAGAAGAGCCAAAAAAGCTAGTCTATGAGCAGCAATGACAAACCAACGAGAGCACACTATAGAAAAATAGTATCATCTACTAGATTTTAATTAATTTCTCTGTAAGCCACCTCAAAAAAATTCTCAAATTTTTTCCATATTCAATAATCTATGTTTAGGGAATATTAAAATTTATCTGAATAACAAAATAAAAGAAACATGCAGTGTATTCCTTGAACATAGAGATAATTATTTTAAGAATTATACAAGATAGGTATCAATAGTGTGTTCTTTAAATTGTTTGAAGAAATTTCCTTTCAAAATTAACTTAAAATTGATCTAAATGTACACTAATCATAATAGAGAAATTCTACCAGTCAAAAAAATAAAATATTATTATTTTTACTAATCAACAAATCAAAGCATATAATTTATTGAATAGCTACTCCAATTCACAAAATTTGATAACTAAGGCCTACAGAGATTCATAACTAATACACATGTACCTGATAGAAGTGATCACACCTTTATACAACATTACACCACGTCACAAGAATAAAATTTTTCTTATGGATAAATGAAAAGAAAGCATGACAAAATTTTAGCGAAGAAAAGAGGAAAGGAATAATTTAAAAGGGAAAAATATTTGTCCTTTTAAATGATATAACTTTGTGTTATTTTAGATGAAATGATGTCGTTTTGATGTATAATTGGTATTTTTTATATTAACTCTCATCCACTTTCTCTCTCTTCCTAATTTTATGGAGGAGAAAGAATGTAAAAAATTATCAATAATGCACCAAAATGACGTCGTTTTATCTAAAATGACACAAAGTTACATCATTTGAAAGGACAAACGTTTTTCCCATAATTTAGAAAAGTATTTCTCCAGTCACCGGAGATAAAATTATCTCCCCGTGAGCTCAAAATGATGTCATTTTAGAATTATAAGATTAAAAATTTATAATGATAAAGACTAATATAACCCTACAATATATTAGAATTACAAAAATATCTTGATTTTTGTCCCAAAACGATGTTGTTTTGGACTCACCGGAGATAATTTATCTCCATTGATTGGAGAAATTCTTTACCCTAATTTAAAATGCATAAACTAATTTTAAATGTTGCATATTTTGAGCACCTGCCAGAACCAAGGAAGCACGGACACTTGTAAAAACAGGGAGAGTCGTGTCTGACACGCTCCGACACGGCGACACGCTCCGACACGCTCCAACACGGTGTCGGACACGCGGTCAACTTTTTCCGACACGTTGACCATTCCGACACGCGAATTTGACCGTGTCCGACACGGTCAAATGGCATTTTCGTAATTTTTTTTTAATTTTTTTAAAAAAAAAATTATTTTTTTTTAAAATTAAATATATTCATAAATAATTTTTTTAAAAATTAAATATATTCATAAAGCTTCCACCTGATCATAGCAATTTTATTTTTTTTGTCTTTTTTCCCCTTAAGTAGATAAGAGATCATCTCAGCATCATTGTTGTCAATTCCTATCACGCTCTTGTTGTATTTTTTTGTCTCTGATCTCTCTCTAATATGATTTGATCTCTCTCTGATATTATATCTCTCTCATCCCAGTTCTTATTTTTTTTATTAAAGCTTCCATCTTTATAACGTGTTGATGGGTATTATTAATTTAGTTTTATTTTTTTGTTAAATTATTAAATATTAAATGAAATATACACTATATAAATTAAAAATATTATTTAATATTAAACGTGTCCCAACGTGTCGAAATCCATAATTTTTTAGGATTGACGTGTCGAAGTGTCATGTCGCGTCGTGTCACGTGTCGTATCGGTGCTACATAGGCCAGAACCATGTAAAATAATAATTGGAGTTTCATTGCTCTGCATTAATGGCTTCACATAACTACTCTTGATAAGAGAGCCTAGTCATATTATAAAGCATATGCATATCAAACTACCTCAATTAGCATGGCATCAACAACTAGTGCAGCAACCTTTGCATCAATATATGGCACCTATTAAATAAGATCTTTATATTTGTTTTAGCAATTATATGAGATCTAACTAGAAACTAAGCACATGGTAAGCTTACAATAACGTTCAAATTCTTGGCAACATTTATTTTCATGTTTAAGTTGTCAAGCGGGTCCAGGGGGAAGCCCGTGGCGGGGAGCCACCACCAATGAGCTAAGGCTACACCAACCGTAGCAAGTGGATCCGACACCATGTTTCAACCCAAAACCTTAAGGCATTGGGTTCATGGGTCCTTCCACTTATATACTCTTCACTTAGCCCATTACCAACCAATGTGGGACTCATCACACTTGAATATCCCAACAATCTCCCCCTCAAGTGTGAAACCCACCATTGGTATACTCCCCCTCAACCGAGTACCCCAAGCGCAAAGTACTCGACCCTCCTCCTAGCCAATCACCAGGCTAGCTCGAGCTCAACCTGGCTCTGATACCAATGTCAGGCGGGTCCAGGGGGAAGCCCGTGGCGGGGAGCCACCACCAATGAGCTAAGGCTACACCAACCGTAGCAAGTGGATCCGACACCATGTCTCAACCCAAAACCTTAAGACATTGGGTTTATGGGTCCCTCCACTTATATACTCTTCACTTAGCCCATTACCAACCAATGTGGGACTCATCACACTTGAATATCCCAACACAAGTTATCACCATTTTCCACAAGAAATTAAGGGGAAAAAATTGTACTTTTGAAGGATATAACTTTGTGTCATTTTAGATCCTCACCGTTGATTTTCGTCAATCAACAGTTATAATTTATTAGGTCAAACTTATTAATTAATTATTAATTCGCAATAAATATAATCGTTGATTGACAGAAATCAATGGTTAGGATCTAAAATGACACAAAATTATATCTTTTAAAAGGACAAACATTTTTTTTCCATATATTAAATATCGTACCATGGTTTTCTTCATATATGCTATTTTAAAACGAAAGCTCACGATTCATGTCAGTGCTTTATAACTGCAGGAACCAATTCTTGAGTAGTTTCGACCATCACTCTCGAAGGATCACATATCAATTGGAACTTCAACTTCTCCATATGACAACAAATAAAACAAATAATTGGAACAACTCTTTATCTTTTATCCATTTCTTTTCCTAAACAGTTACCAAAGCTTTATTATGTACATTGTCTTCTCAATATGTTCTAGAGCTTAGTTTGAAGTCAATTCTCTAAAGTCTCAAAATCTTCTCCATGATTGCCTTGAAACATATATAGTGAGGCTAATATCACAAGTTTTAGTAATTTCTGAACAAATTGAATAAATAAATCTAAAAGGAAAAAAAGATAGCATGTATATATATAGTTTGACAAGGTAGACCCATGACTTCATATATATATATATATGGGTTCATTTAATCTTATGTTGCATGAGAGATCCTCTCTCATGTTGTAGAGATACATGTGGGGGGCCCGCCATTTAAAGAAAAAAGAAAAAGAAAAAAAAGGAGTGTCACAGTTTTCGATGGATCTGTAGGAGATAAAACTACTCTTATGTTGCATAAGAGTAGTTTTTTCCTATATATATATATATATATATATATATATATATATATATCATTGTATAAGTTATTTTTGGTTTCTGGCATCCTAATGTCCAACAATTCTATCAACTCAAATTATAAGATAATGCATACCAAATTTCTTTTTAATTGAGAAATAGAAATAAGGAAAATGCACCAATACTCTTAAATAAATTAAGGTAAAGGAAGAATAAAGACGAGAAAAATTAATAAAGGAAAAGAGAATGCAAGTAAAGAAACATAAACTCAGTGGATTGGAATTTTGAAAGTGTGATGAAGTTGAGGAAATCAAGATCTACATGGTGATTAACTATGAGTATTTCGTATGATAGGTGATGAAAATTGACAATGGGAGAGGTGAATGATTCAAATTCGAACAAATATATCAAAACTTCTCAACAAAAATGAAAACCTAATCTAAAGGGAAAAAAATAGGAACCAATTTACCTTGACGATGGTAACACTTTTTTCGGGAAGGCAAATGATGAGCGTTGCGTGCCTAAGTTTGATGGATTGCTCAGAGGCAATGGCGGCAGAGAAAGGAATGGTGGACAAAGATCTTCGTCGATGAACGATGAATGAATACAATGGCAGAAATGTGAGGAAAACAAAGAACCTTTTTGTTTAAGGGAACCTTGGTGCTGAGAAGATAAACGAGAAAGATAAGAGTGAGATGATGTATGAAGGGGTTAATTAAAAAGTAGAAAGTGAGGCGGAGCTATAATCGAAGTGAGTGCGGTGAATTAGGATTATGAAAATTAAACAATTCGAGGCAATTTAATTGAACCACTACTATTAAACCGACATGAAAAACTGATATTTTTGTAAACTAATTGCAAGGTACCTTACGCATTACTAGATTGCTGTGGTGAAATGCCATTTTTGTTGTAGTGTACTAGCGTTAATTTATTCATTGGAATTATATATACAAAAATAATTGTCTAGATTCATTTATTTAATGAAATTTTTTTACATTAAATAAATTTGTGTGCTATTAAATTCGTTAAATAAGAAGTACTAAGTAAGATGAATTTTCAAATGTGGCCTATCAATATAAAATGTGTTGGGGTTATTTGGTGAGACTGTTATGAAACTTCATAAAATAATATTAAGAGTGTCAAAAATTATTGACGGAGCATAATCATGTATTACTTACGGGGTTAGAGTGAAGCAAATATTGAGCTCTTAAGCGCAACTGCATACATCAAGTAACACCCAAGAGCGCTTTTAGGTTCAGCAACCTTTAATTCAATATGTGTTATCCTCTACTCCTAGAGTGACTTGTGAGTAAATACTAAAGAGTAGATACCACAATATATAATCTGGATCAGGTTTCTAGAAATTGCTCCTTTTCAAAATTCAATTCTTAAAATAGCCAAATGAGGTCAGTCATATCAACAAATCAAAATCAGATATAGACCCACGATTCATTATCAAAGGAACCTAATCAGAACATTATTATAGATATAGATATTTGTACATTTTAACCATCAAAGCTTAGCTCATACTATGGAGCATATCTAAGCACAAAGTATAAAAACAACGAAATTGAAACAAAAATATAAAAACAGAATTCTATTACAAAGTTTAAAACCAGATAATAATAATAAATTTTTTTTCCAGAAATTGGGAGAAAAAGAAAAGAGGAAAGTGTGTGAGGCAAAGAAAAAGAGCAACTAAGCAAAAGTTCGTATTCCTTCCATTCTTCTTCCCTTTATAATGTTTTTCCTCCTTCATTTCAACTTCCTAATGTTGCCTTGATCAATGGTTCATATTTTCTTCTTCCTTTTTTCTTTGTATTTCCTTTGTTAATGTTTTTCCTTTCTGTGTGCGTAACATGCCTTTCCCTTATCCGATTTTTCTCTCCTCCAAGTTGTCTTGTTGGAAAAATGGATTTTTTACATTTTGTCATTTTCTGCCTTTTACTATGAACAATTTTGCCCTTTGTTTCTTGTTTATGTTATCTTGACTTTTGATTCTCCTTTTGTTATTTCCTTTTTCTCTTGGGCTGGTTCATTAAAAAAAATTCTATTCTATTCTATTCTTTTTCTTTTGATTATTTGCAAAAGAAAAATTCTACTGGATAGGACAAAATTACATTCTTTATAGTTGCTCCACCCCACTACTAAATAAAAGTGACAAATTAGGTGAAATCAATGCAAACTAATCAAATTGAGATCCTTAATAGAGGAATTAATTAGAAATTATGCATGGATGCAATTTGAAAGGAGATGCAAACCCCACACACATACATAGAGATAAACACACACACACACACACATAAAGAATGATACTAGAAATTGTGATTGTATATTATGATGATGTTTGTACACAAATTTAAATCATTATACAATTTGAATCTATTCTAGAGTTTAAAATTGATTTGTAACATAATTTGTTAGCAACAATGTAATAATGTTGGGGTTACTGGCTGATAAAGATCTATCTGGGTTAAATTATTGACATAATTACCTTTTATTTAAAAATTTTAGCATAATCTAATTCAATGTAAAATGAAAATGTCATGTTTGATTACTTCAGTGAAGAGCATGCTAGCATTTTTGTATATTGAGCTTAAAAAGAGAAAGTTGTTGTTATTCACATTGGGTTTGCATGAAATGGCTAACTTGTTACTGAGGTGTTAAGACAAAAGGTAGAAAATAAAATGGAATAAGGTCTTCACATAATAGCCTAACAAAGAATAGAAAAGAGTCCATAAATGTGAACATGAAGTAAGCAAAAAGGTGGACAAGCCAGGATGGACAACAGAAGCAAAAAGGGTTTTGAAGTAGAAAAATAAGGATAAAAAGGGTAAAAACAAAAACAAAATAAAAGTTCTTACAACCCTAAAAGCATGACAACATCCACATCAAAAAAGCAACCTTGAAAGAGAAAGAAAGAGAATAAAAGCAAAAGCACCACATGTGTAATGCTTTCTCTCCATATGCAAGATGTGTAACACCCCGTGTATACTCGGAATATTAACATTACATCGTATTAAGCGGTGCTTAATTAAAAATTGCGGAATATTTTTTTTCTTTTCAATTATGACGTCATTATCAATTACCAACTTGATTACTTAATCAATTTCATAAAATATCGCCTGTATGTAAATTGCAATAAGACATCTACTGAAATACCTCAATATATAGATAAAGTGTGTATCTAAATCACGACATTACATCAAGTAATCCGGACAATATCCTGATACATTATTACAACTCCAAAAGACTCAAGACATAATCAAGACATAACAATACTATGTGTCATGGACAATCCCCATGCTCACCAAATAAACATAGTAAGCAACCAGTCTCAACGTAAAACTCCATAAACATAACTGAAGCTATAAGCATAAACAACATGCAAATCCAGCATCCAATCATGGCAGCATAATATAACAGCAATCTAACTCAGCTCCGGCCTCCTGCCGCCTGAGGTCTCAACATTACCTGACCCTGAAATAAGCATTCCCCAAACGTGGGGTGAGATCTCTAAACAAGAAATCTCAGTAAGACAAGGGGTCCTCAAGGATCTTCCACCCCAAGCTCACTTACATGTGCAATATAAGTTCTAAAAGCATTTATATCATTATCAGTTCCAAAACTATGTAGTGCAACAGATATCTATGGCATGTGTGTAATCACTATCTACTGGCCAGAGAAATGTAGGAATACGTCTATTCCCTACATGTAGTACAAGGAACACCGCTTGTACCTCACCCACAGCCTCACCCTATTGTATGTTCTACATACTCAGGCTTACCGTATAGATGGAACACCTCCATGCATATCAACAAGGCACTAACATACAATAGCTCAACAACATTTCCAAAACATCAAAAGCATGTAACACAACATGCATATACCATATCCCCATGAAACATGGTGGAACCACAACATGGCTAAACCGAGGACACGAAAGCTTACCTGTACCCGTATGCCCCTTCGACTCGAACTCGGTATCACAAGGGTCCACACCACAATTAGAATCCAATGCACTCACAGATCTGGTTCAATGACCATCATAATATTAATATACATATTCTAAAATTTCAAGACAATCGGATATTATTTTCTTTTTTTCAATTCAAACCGAAGATCCTTTCTAAGATATATCATTTAACTTGTTTAATTTTAGATAATTATTATCTTATATATATATATATATATATATATATATATATATATATATATAGCCACAAAATATATTTATTTATTTATTATGTATATATATATATATATAACACCTTCCAACTAAAGGCTCCCTGTAACAAAATATATATATATATATATATATATATATATATATATATATATATATATATATATATATCAAACCAACAACGAAGGCTTCCCTGTAGATCTTTTCAACTTTACAAACTTTTCAAGCTTTTCAATTCAAATGACTTTTATATGTATTGTATGCGTTGTCTTATATATATATATATATATATATATATATATATATATATATATATATAAACGAAACCATGGCTCCCTGTGGAACGAAATTACATACGGCTCCCTGAGGGTTCTTAAATGTATTTATATAACAATAAGGTAAGCATGCTTTTCATTTTAAATTTCGTTTCTTTTTAACACTTCGGTCTTCAAGGTTATAATAACGTTGATATACATATATATCAACTTAAACCAAATACCAAAATAGAATAGATAGACAGTGACCGAACTCAATTTGCTACAAAGAAAGTGCAGAATCTTCACTTACAAATCACGCAAATCGATGAAGCCCAAACATATAAAAAAACCGAAAGGAAAGGCCACTTAACGAAAGCAAGATAGCGCACAGATATTCTAGAAATAACAGTAACATATAACAATGTTTAATATCAATATTAAGGATTCACAAAGGGGTAGTTAAATTTACCTAAGATCCATTTGAGAACAGAAAAATAGAAACTTTAGAGGTTGAAGAAGCACTCAAATCTTCAACAATGGGTTCTCCTTCAACAAGCTAAAGCTTTAAATGGATGGGTGGTGTTTCAATGGAAGAGAGGAAGAAAAAAAAAATGAAAACTTTAGAGAAGAAGGCTAGGACTCCAAGAAACTCTAAAGAGAAGCCACACTCAGCCGCTGAGTTTCTTTCAAAAAACACACCTAGGGTTTTGTACCCAACTATTGTATTTATAGGCCACTTAAGGGTTAAAACACACAGTATTAGCTTTAATTGCTACGCTTAGCATTTTAATCTCAAACTCTGGATTCATAACCTACTCAATTTTACAAGAATTGTCATATTTTTATTATATTTTTCTGAGCACCTTTCTGGTACGCGTTTTTCATAGCCAGTATCAGTTTCTGGCATCAGTTCTCATTATTTTGACTTGAAACTCGTTTTACAAGTCCTATATATTATTCTAGTAATTATCATGCACTTACATTAATTTTCCGGGATACTTTTTCGGTACGCATTTATACCGACTAGCAGAACCGGTATCTGCACTTTTCTTCCGAAAAGCGACTTTCAGCATTCTTAATCACTTACCATAATTATTAAAGCCTCTTAATAATTATTATGGTCAATTATGGAATCATATCCTATTTTCACATAATTAATTAATTAAATACCTTAATTAACAGTGCGGGTTCTTACAAGATGCATCACCGAGGGAAGAGGATTGTAGAAAGAAGAATACATCTAGACCATAGGATCAAAAGGAAATTAATAGAGGTGTCTTGACATAATATAAGAGGACATAAAAGGAAATAAATTTGAGGAAAAAATGACACTCTCGTGACCCATCACCTTCCTTGCTACTCACCTATTTTTCTATAGAATTCCATCTTTTTCCTTGTAATTTCATTTTCTAGTTTATTCTCTGTCCTTAGGTTTTGTTGTAATGTCTTCTTTTCTATTTTGCTACTTTTCTATTATAGATTCAGTCATGCTCAATAACAAGAGCTAAGCTTGTTAAGGTTGGGAAATATCAATACCCGTTTTTATGTGTTCAACAATTTATTTTTAAGCATTTAAGGAATAAAATGCTTATCTAATTTTGTTTTTATTTGTGCTTATATGAATGACATCATTAAGTTATTGTAGGAATTTGCTACTTGGAGAGGAGCATTTTCTAGAGCATGACTTCAGATTATGTGTTTTAGTTTGCTCTTTATTAATTTTCACAAGCTACATCACAAATGAAGGGAAGAACATATTCATTTTAAAGGTTTTAAACTTAATTATGCTTCTGGAAGTTAGACCTTACATAGGAATTTGTAAGGTAGAATGTTAAAGAGAAAATTAATGTGAGAGGATTATGCACTTATACTGGAACAACCCGAGTAACATTTTGTTACTGTGTTAAGGTACTTGAATAAATCTTGGGAGTAGGGAACATATATTCCAACTTGTTTTAATCTCATTTTGAAAATCCATTTTCTTGTCCTCGTTTATTAGCTTTTGTCTTTGTTGTAAGTTGTCTCTTCATCTTTGAAAACCCAAAAAATATTTACATTGCTCCAGTTATTTCTTAAGTCTCTCAGTTTTAATTTTATCCTAGCAACCAAAAATCGGCTCTTTCTAACTCTTACCGGTGTAAGAATATCGTGTCACATCTTAAAGGGTCAAGATCAATTTACACTAGTGTAAGTTACACTTTCAATCTTGTCTATTGATCCCACTTATATCTAAGGGCTCTACTTTTTTTAGTAATGTGAGCTATTGGATACAAGTGGATTAATGCAAGATTGAGTGTAAGACTTCTAACTCTTACACCAGTGTAAGAATATCGTGCCACATCTTAAAGGGTTAGGATCAATTTACACTAGTGTAAGTTACACTCTCAATCTTTACTGTTGATCCAACTCATATCTAATGGCTCTAATTTGTTAGTAATGTTAGCTATTGGATACAAGTGGATCAATTCAAGATTGAGTGTAAGACTTCTAACTCTTACAGTGATATAAGAATATCTTGCCCCACCTTAAAGGGTCAGGATCATTTTATACCAGTGTAAGTTACACTCTCAATCTTGACCGTTGATCCCACTTATATCTAAGGCTCTAATTTATTACACCGATGTAAGAATATCCCGCCCCATCTTAAAGGGTCAGGATCATTTTACACTAGTGTAAGTACACTCTCAATCTTGATCGTTGATCCCACTTATATCTAAGGGCTCTAATTTTTTAGTAACGTGAGATATTGGATACAAGTGATCAATGATCAAGATTGAGTGTAAGACTTCTAACTTTTATACCAGTGTAAAAATAGGGGAAAATGTGTATCATTTTAAAGGATGTAAAGTTGTGTTATTTTAAGTGAGAGAAAGAGATAGATAAAGAAAGAGAGAGAGAGTGGACAAACAAAAAAAGGTGTGGATCCCACCTATTTGTGAGAGTGAAATGACACAAGTTATATTATTTAAAAACAAATATTTTTTCAGTAAAAATATCTTTCCCCTATCTTAAATTAGCGGTCATGTACTTTTTTTAAAAGAACAAAGTTTTTTTTTGTTGGTAATTTGAAAACATGTTCATAAACTTTTATAATAATTAGATAATTGAAATAAAAAAAGCAAAAACACGAAAAAAATATATGTAATATTCTTTTAAGAAGTAAATAAAATAATTTTCTTAAAAAAATTACATTATAGAAACGTTTTTTTTTCAAAGCTGAAATAAACACACTTTAAAAGCTTAGAGTGACTATAAAAAAAAAAAAAAAACTTAGAAGGATGAATCCCTTGATCTTCAGAATCTCCACCACATCGAGGAGGAGAATTTCTTTAGTACTTCAAATGCACTGAATTCTTAGTGCATCTTCCATTCATATTGTGATATATTTTTATTTTTGTCAAATTATTAATAAATAATTTTTTAAAATTAAATGAAAGAGTAATTTTTAAAAAATAGGACATATATCATATTGCGAGTGAAAGATGAAAAAAACAAAATAAAAAAATAATAATGCATGCATGGCATTGAAGATATTCCCGATCGAGGAGGACATGGGGATACTGCATAGGAACGGCCATGTGCCCAAATTAAGTATATTATATATATAAACTATGCATATAGATATTACGGATATAAAAGCATTAATAATAAATAAAAGCACAGACAATTAGGCACTCTAGGATGGCTATTCTACTAGCATGCACACATGCACTTTATACTCAAACAAAACATATGCTATATAGCTTACTTAGCCATAGCTCCATAGCTAGCTTAGCTATATAAAGCGGTCCCCTATAGCTATTTGATGAATAAGAAATTCCCAGGTTTCACGATCATTGAAATCCATGCCATGTGATGGTTGACGATGACGTTGTCCACAGATCAAGCTGTGTAAATAAATGACTTGAGAATTACAAATAAGACATGTTACACTCAACACGTACGTACCCCAGTACTCATTCACAACACACAAACACGACATGATATACAAATAGTAGCTATCAATATTCACTGCGTCACAGCATGGAGCTATCTGATCCTTGTGCTCAGCTACGTACACTGCCTCATACATTAGGCTTGTGGGCTTGAGTTAATGCATATTGCACAGCTATTGATGGGGCAAACTACAGTTGCCATGAACTTGGATAAACTCACGTGGCTTGTCGCACAGACTTAACTTACCTATGTATACAGTAAATTCCAAGACTTAGTCCATCTACTTACCGAACACTTATTGTATGCATAAATTATTAATAACGTGAGTTTTATGTATTTATTTATTTATTTATTCACATGTTATTATTATTATTATTATTATTTTAAAGTTTAGATTTGGGTAAGACATGTCTTCTTGCAAGGTTAGGGAAAATCACCAATCTCAATACTAGTTTATTATAGAATTACATACGTTTATCATAGAAGAAAATCCGAGAATCGAACAAGAGTAAGGGCTAGCGTGGGTAGAAGGTTTGAAAAGATGTATCAATTCTCATTGGCTAGAATTTTACATGAGATAGTTGTGTGAAAATTTTGTATCTACCCCCTTTACATTGATAAATTATAATTAGATTCCATCTATTTAATGTATATGAAAAGAGAAATAGACATAAATTTTTTAAATAATTGGATAGATCAGGTAAAAAAAATATGGTACTAACCTTAATTAGTTTTTTGAGGCCAGTGACCTCCAGGTATTTCAATAAATTTTAGTTCTTTGAGCTGATTATGAGACTAATTTAGAATCAGGACTCAATCACAATTAAAATTTTTCACCCCTTACCAAAAATATATTTAATAGGAATCAAATCCAACTTACAGTTTTTGCTTTATCCGTGCATAATTAGGCTAGTTACACATAAATTACTTGCACCGGCATAAATGGTGCAACTCGAAGTGCGTGTAAGGAGCATTAATTATCGTATTAATATTTATGAGTTTTAAATAAGTAAACATATGTATTTATTGTATGAAGCAGTGACATTGTAAAATAATGCGTACATTAGAAAACAGACATACTCATAAATATATATAAGATATTAATTACTATTTGATAAACAAGGAAAGCTTGGTTCAATGTGCTTGGGTGGACTGAATGTCTGAAATGGTGATGCTTTAAACGTTTCAGAGATGTAGTGTGGCTGGATTTGGAAGCGTGTTCACCGGAAGGATGGCGATCTCATGTTGTGTGGTCCATTTGGGCACGTTGGGTCAGTTTTCTTAGAGTGCTTTCATTTGTTGGCGGATTTCTAGGCCTTGTCTCCCTCGTGGCAATCACATTATTAAGTTCTTTGGGAGCTGAATGCTTGTGCAAAATCACCAAATCATAAAGAGAAAAAAAAAAAAAACATTATTGCTTTACATTATACATATTCATGGATGAGTACCAATGATCCTCTTTACATTATACATATTCATGCATGGATGAGTACCAATGATCCTATATTGATCAATTGGTGCTTTTCACTGGCTAGCTAACCAACCTATATATTTGTATACACACACATACATTTGGATGGTTATTTTGATCGAGGGCCCTATTTATATGTTGAATCAATTGGTTGCATGTTGCAACAGATCCAGATATATATACAGTCCATGTGGTTGCTAAGTCATTGATCATGACTATTCATTGATTGGGCATACAATTATAAGCTATGATCATATTCACTACTCATTCATGAATATAGCTGATAACTACTTGACATATGCTCAGTTCTAGTTATGGCTTGACAAATATCTTCTAACTAGTAAGGTTTAGTTAATTAATTATACTCTACTGTGCAAGGAGGATTGCTTGAATTGAACTATTGTGAGCTGGATTTATTTTCTGAAATGCAGAAATTTAAATAATAAAGTGCCTGATGGATGATCTTACTTAAAGAGAAGGGAAAGATCTTAGCCATGCATTTATTTAGTTGCGGATATTAATTTTAGAGACAATAAATGACAAATATGTATATTCATTCATGTTCCCATAAATTATTAGAACGGCTGTGCCCATTTCTAATTAGAGTAATGTTATATAGTTAAAGAAAATTTTAACTGAATTTAATAAAAAAAATGTCAAGATTCAAAGATGTGGTTATTGGATAATTAGTCGAATAACATAGATAACTCATATATCCAAGTGCTAAATATTAAATAAATAAAAAATGACAACTTAACGACAATTTTTTTTTTTTTTGGGTTAATATTTTCCTTCTAGTTAATATTTATAACATCATTAGAAAGAAGCTTAGTGTATTAAAGCGAACACACTGATTCAAAAATAGAAAGGGGAGCTCTTCTGATTGAAAGGAGAAATGGGGTGGGGAGACTATTGTGATTTCAAATGTGGATGACGAAGTCTCATAATCATATAAGTAAAATTATCTATAAATTTAATGTCTTAAGATTGTGAGTAGGGACGTGTTGACAAACTTACTTACTAAACATGAGAATGGTGTATGTAGTGATTAAGAAGCAGTGACCTGATTGTGTTTGATGCTGTTAGTGTGGCCTTGTATTGATTCGTAGCTGGACCTTGTGGTGGGACGGAACGCACATGCTTGCACATGTTACTTGTTCAACGTTATTTCAAAGTTTTAAGTACTCGTGATTTCAATGCTTGCTTCCAATTACATGAGGAAGCCCTTTACCCAAAGTAACTTAGTTTGTCCCCATGCCATCTTTTAAATTTAATTTGGAGCCATGTTCCCCTGCTACACTTAGACCCTTTTGTGCCCAACCAATTTTTGTGTCTTAGCCAGGCTCTCATCCGTTTTTATGAATAAACACAAACAAGTTGTGTACAATTTCTCATTTGCACTTTAGTTTTGCTTCGAGATGAAGATTTTTTTAGGCTGCAAAATTAATGGGGAGGATCTTGTGTCCTTATTGAGCCAAGTTTCAGGAAACTTATCCACATCCTGAGTTATTTTTTTACCTTTTAATTGTGAGTATAATAGCTCCAATTTAGTGAACAACATTCGTGACTGTATTTTTAGAGAATTTACTCATTATTTTAATTGATTACAATGGATACTTGGACTCATTTATACATCACATAATCAAACCATACATTTTATAAAAGAACAAAAAAATATCCATGGACATGTTTGATATTGTTATGTCTTGGAGCCCAGCAACTCTGAGCCCGCTTCCGGATTCAATTAGCCCGACCTTCTTCAAGTCGGCCTATAGAAGCGACAATAAAGTAACAATAAAACAAATTAAAAACAAAGATAAGGAGGAAGAAAACATCAAGAACTTTTAACATGGAAAACCTCTTCAATGTGAAGAATACAAATCATAGGACCAAGTCCAGAAAAAACTCCACTATGAATAATGGGATTATAAGATTCACTCTGATTCAATAATCAGAGGACTTCACCATCTAAAGGAAGGATATACTCTCAAGTGCCTCACACAAGTGTTTCTTTCTATAAAGGGGATATGAAATCCTACTCTATAGGATAGTTTTCTTCTTCAGCGATGGCGCTGGATATTTTCCTTAGAGAATCTTCGTCTCTAGCTTGCACTTTTCTCCTGCATGTTTTCTCTCTCTAATGGCTTAGCATCTAAGCATCTCTTACAACAAAAGATTAGGGCACCCATTAATTTGGGTCGGGTCCATCATGGGTCATGTACCCAACAAATCTCCCCATTCATGCCCATGAGGGAGGATATCCAAGCTCCCCCTCATCCAGGGTATGGGGCCGAGGTAGTCAACCTAGCATCTTCATAGTAATCTCCAAAATTACATGCTGGAACCGTCTTGGTCATCATGTCCGACTAGTTCAAGTTGGAATGGACTTTGTTAGGATGGACAAAATTTTCTTCTATCACATCTCGGATCCAATGGTATCGCATGTCTATTTGCTTTGACTGCGGATAGAATGTTAAGTTCTTCACTAAGTGTATAACACTTTAGTTATCACACTTTAGTACATACTTCTCCTGACTGTGTCCGAGCTCTTGTAAAAAACTCTTCATCCACACTAACTCCTTGCATACCTCAGTTGCAATAATGTATTCGGCCTCGGTAGTGGACAGGGCGAGACACTTATGGAGTTTTGACTTCCAAGAAATAGCTCACCGTACAAAGTTAGTCAGGTAACCTGTGGTCGACTTCCTTAAGTCGTCATCTCCACCCAGGTCGGCATCCGAGTAGGCTTCTAACTCGAGTTTTTCTCTCCTAAAGCACAAACACTTGTTCAATGTTAGGAATGTAGCTCCCATACTCAAGAGGGGGGGGTGAATTGAGTATTACAAGATTTTCGCAAAAGCCCCCTTCTAGTTTCTAAATAATCATTTCAAGTACACTTTGACATATGAAAAGCTAATTTATTTAATTTAAATAATTTACAGCGTGTAGTGACTAAATAACAGAAAAATAGATCAGGTAAATATTTGATGAGATATGAATTTAAATATACTCAAATGATTAATCAATGCTTATGCAAGAGATAAGGGATAGAGAGATTTGCAAACTTGATATATCCTGGTTCGGTCACTACCACTGTGACCTACGTCCAGACTGAAGTCGCTCGATCAAATCTTTCACTAACGGTCAAGCTTCACGGGTGCTTGACAAACCTTTACAAATTCCCAAGACTTCTGTCTCTTGGTAGACTAACAAGGGTTCACTCCCCTTTCCAAGACTTCTGTCTCTTGGCAGACTAACAAGGGTTCACTCCCCTTTCCAAGACTTCTGTCTCTTGGCAGACCAACATAAGGGTTCACTCCCCTTTTGATTCAAAATGTAAGATGAAGGTGATAAAGAGAGGATATGTACTCTCAAAGTAAAGATATTACAAATTGAAGAACTAGTAGGTGTATAGCCTAACAACAAAGATAAGCTCAAGTCTATGCAATGATCAAAATGAGTAATATGTGAGCAAAAGCAAGCTAGAATGAGTGATAAAGACCTGGTAAATGATCAATGACCGAATTGTGTGTATTTGAGATGTTAGGGGGGGGGGGGTTTATATAGGCACCCAATTCGAAAACTAGCCGTTTATAGCCGTTTAAAACAGTAGATATCTGGTATCCGGATATGTGATTATAGCCCTTTATAGCCGTTTAAATAGTAGATATCCGGATATTCATCGCGCACGTATCCGGATATGTGATATCCGGATATTCAGTATCAGATATCCGGATATTGGTATCCGGATATTCTTGGTCAAATATCCGAATATTTCATGGCAGTGACCTTTTTACACATTTTCGAAAATTCCTTTCTTTCAATATGGTTTCTATGACTTGTAAAGCATATGATTGGTTATGGAAATTAACTAGAAAAGTATATTTTATGTAAGTACTCTTTCCAAACCAATTTTGAACGATTTAAACCACTTGATTTGACTTTTCTTGACGGATGTATAAGGCCATGAATATGTAACTGTTATAATGCCATGATTCTCTTTTTTTTGCTTAAGTCATTTGAAAAACCTTTAGATGCATGTTTGACTTGTTAGTTCAAGATTCATTTATGCATTTGATGATGTGTATGACTTGAGCTTATGCAATGCTATAATACTATACACCTTTACACATTTTCCTAAGTCCTAGATAAATATACCATTGAGATCTTGGACTTGACTTGATGCTTGGCTTGCATGTTTCTTGATTTGATTTCTTTTGGATGTTGCTTCACCTTCAAGCAATCTTCTTTGACTTGTTTGTTATCATCAAAACTATGCTGACGTGGAATCATCAATAGTATCATCGTGGCAGCCACATCATCACTTTGATTCTTCAATCTTAAAAGTTTTTTTAATTATTCCTTGTTGCTCTTTATCCAATGATCTTGCCATTTTGATATGACATCACTCTTCTTGTGTGGCTACATCATACATCTTCAATATCCACATTGGTTGATGCTTTTTGCTCTTGATCAAAGTTTTTGATATGACATCACTCTTCTTGTGTGGCTACATCATACATCTTCAATATCCACATTGGTTGATGATTTTTGCTCTTGATCAAAGCTCTTCTCTTTTTGTTGTTGCCACTTTGTTATCATCAAAACATACCTTTTATCTACATTCAATGTGCCTATCAGATATTTGAATATTCATCTGACGGCATCCCAAGGTTCCTTTCCCGGGTTCGACAAAAACAAGCTTACAATCCCGACTGCATGAGCAAGGTCAGGCCTTATGTATATCATGGCATATATAAGACTACCTACAACTGACTAATATGGAACCTTTGACATCTCGTCTCTTTCTTCATCACTGGTTGAACCCTGCTTCTGACTCAACTTGAAGTGCCCAGCCAGAGAAGTGTTGACCATCTTAGATTAGTCCATCTTTAACCTCTTTAGGATTTTCTCTATGAACTTCTCCTAAGATTGCCACAACAATTCTTTGAGTGATCCCGAAAAATCTTCATCCTGAGTATCTGTCTTTCTGGGCCGAAATCCTTCATAGTGAATGACTTGCTAAAGGCTTTCTTGAGGGTATTAATCTTCCTCGTGTCTTTCCCCAATATTAGCATGTCATCTACGTAAAGCAAGAGGATGATGAAGTCGGCATCATATCTTTTGATAAAAACACAATAGTTTGCTTGAGTTTTCTTGAAAATGTGCTAAGTCATGAAGAATTCAAACTTTTTGTACCGTTACCGAGGTGCTTGCTGTAACATCTCGTTGGCCGCCATTGTGTTAACTCACATTATGGTAATAAAAGCGCTACATATTGAATTAAATAAGCAGAAGACTTAATAAAGTATCACTATAGCTTACCATCAACTACAGACTTAATTTTTTCTTTTTATCTTTCTTTCGTGTAATTGCCTTACTTCACTAAGCAATTTAGATTCAATTCTATAAGGCCCCATAACCATACAGAATCTTACTTGAACATTCACCTTATTAATCAATTATAAAGTATTCCCCCGAATATAATAACAAGTATTATTTCTGACAGAAACACATATAGCATAACGACTGTAAATTGAACATTTCTAGGGATCATATTCTCATAATATATTTTCACCTGATAGATAATAACTCAATATTTCTAAATTTATAAACATACAACAAACAGATGGCTCCATGCCATTCCATTACACTACACTTTAAAAAGAATAGACATATGTATATACAGATACAGATAGTCTTAGAATAAATATCCATTACTCTATCTGCTACAATACTTTGCTCTTTCCTCACTACACTGGTTCTTTGTCCCTTTAAATTTCCCTGCTACTGATGTACTTGTAATTTAAATTACAGCCCCTCGACAGGGTGAGAAATGAATCCCAATAAACTCTGGGTTTATGGAGCAAACTCTATCCATAAGCTCAATTTCTAGTGAATTGTTAAACACAGAACATAGATAACATCATACAGATATAGATTCTATATTCACATGCAGTCACATATTTTTCGTATTTATACAGTGATAAAATTCATATCCGCATACAATCACCAAATTCATATTCTTTTACCCATACACATTCCAACACATATTTTCATAACCATTTACTTTTTCTCCGATAATTTAGAGTCTCTTGATTATTCATCAAATCATCTTATATTGATTTAAAAACTCTATAAAACCATCAACAATACTGTTGTGCAATTTCACAAACAATTATTTAAATCACACAAGTACGCAAGTGCACGTGTCAATAAGTAATAAAGTGGATGTGTAAGTCCAGATATCGTTCCCACAAAGATTAAGTAAAGTTATAGCTCTAAGTGAAGAAATCAAAGTAACAAAGATAATTTGTAAGTGGCTAATGATTAATTTAACAATTAAGAAATAAAATAAACTAAGACTAATGATTAATTAACGAGAATGCAGTAACCAAATAAGTTTTCCAAGTATTCAAAGATAGATTGGGATCAATTTTCCTATTATTGCAATTTCAGCAGAATGCAATAACAATGCTACAACAATCATCCATTCAGTAATCAGAACACTAATGCATGCAAAGGCTCTCACCAACAATACATGTATACTAAGTTCCACATCTCTATGGCCAACATAGTTATGAATCTTTAAGATCAAGTTCTATATGATTTTATGGTGTGAATGATCTCTCTATCCACAATTAACTAATTTTACTTAGTTAAAACACAATGCTTAATAACATTCAGGATTCACCTATATCTCTATAGCCTAAATCCTAAGACCTTGCAACTCTCTCTCGATGGATCAACAAATTAGAGACAATTTAACACTTTATTAAACAACTAAAAGGAAAATCATGCAACAAAGTTTAAGAAAACTGTTTACATCATAATAAGGGTACTCTATCACCCAATCTTAACAATTTAGCTCATAATAAGGGTACTCTATCACCCAAGAAGCTTCTTATTCCTTTCACATTAATGGGTATGGGCAGCTTCTCAATCACTGAAACCTTAACTTTATCCACTTCAAGTCCTTCCTTTGATATCTTATGACCCAAGACTATGCCTTCTCTGACCATGAAATAACATTTCTCCCAATTGAGTATAAGATTTGTGTCTTCACACCTCTGAAGTACATCTGATAGGTTGGCAAGACATGAAGCAAATGACTCTCCAAAAACTGAGAAATCATCCATGAAAATTTCCACAAAGTCTTCCACCATATCTGTGAATATGGCCACCATACAACGCTGGAAGGTTGCTAGAGCATTACACAGTCCGAATGGCAACCTTCTAAATGCAAAGGTGCCATAAGGACATGTGAATGTGGTCTTGTCCTGGTCTGCAGGTGCTATAGCAATCTGATTATAGCCTGAATACCCATATAAGAAGCAGTAAAACTCCTTGCCTACAAGTCTATCCAACATCTGATCAATAAAAGGCAAGGGAAAGTGATCCTTCCTTGTTGCATCATTCAACTTCCTATAGTCCATGAAGATTCTATATCCTATTACAGTCCTTGTAGAGATTAACTCATTATTTTCATTCTCTACCACTGTAATTCCTCCCTTTTTAGGGACACACTGGACTGGACTCACCCATTGACTATCTGAAATAGGGTATATTACTTCTGCATCTAGCCATTTTATAACTTCTTTCTTCACAACCTCCTTCATCATAGGATTCAGCCTCCTCTGATGCTGTACAGTACTGCTATAGCCTTCCTCTAGCAAAACTTTATTTATACAAAGTGAGGGGCTTATTCCTTTTATATCATCTATGGTCCACCCTAATGTTGTCTTGTGTTTCTTTAGGACTTCTAGCAATTACGCTTCCTATAACTTGGTCAAATGATACGGAATTATTACGGGCAAAGTATTATTCTCCCCAAAATATGCATATCTCAAGTGATCAGGCAGTGGCTTAAGCTCCAGCACTGGTGGTTCTTCAATTGAAGGCTTTGGTGGTTGTGCTTTTCTTTCTTGCAAATTCAGAGACTCAAAGTGTCTCTCTTTGAATGACATCACTGGTTCGACATCAATCCAAGCTAAACATGCTTCCATCTCTTCTTTGTCAATTGCACCTTCTTCTGCTATGACAATCTCCAGTGGCTCCTTCTCAGTTTTTGGTTCCTGTTGTTGTAGCAGTGGTTCATCAGCATCCTCTATTGCAGAGCACTCCTCCATTTGACTTGGATACTTCATAGCATTTAACACATTAAAGGTTATTTGCTCATCATTGAATCTCATAGTCAAATCTCCTTTTTCAACATCAATAAGAGTTCTTCCAGTAGCTAGGAATGGTTTGCCCAAGAGAAGGGGCACCTCCCTATCTACTTCAAAGTCAAGAACAATAAAGTACGCAGGGAATATAAACTTATCCACCCTTACCAATACATTCTCAATCTTTCCTTCAGGGTAAGTGATGGATTTGTCAGCAAGCTGTAGGGTAACAGTGGTTGGACGTGCTTCTCCAATTTCTAATTTGGTGAAAATACTCTTGGGCATCAAATTGATGGATGCACCAAGATCACATAATGCTTGACTAACGTAAGTGTTGCCAATAGAATAAGAGATTGTGAAAATCCCTGGATCTTTCAATTTAGGTGGAAACTTGTTCAAGGACCTGTTACGTTCTTGGGTGAGAGCTATTGTCTCATACCTTTTGACTCCCATTTTTTCTTGACAAGATATCTTTCATGAACTTTGCATAGCTAGGCATTTACTCAAGAGCCTCTACCAATGGAACATTGATGTGCAATTGCTTTAGCACATCCATGAACCTTTTGATTTGCTTGTCATCTTGCTGCTTATGAAGCCTCTGAGGAAAAAGAGGCGGTGGTCTACTTGCTTTGTCAGCAGGCTGACTATGCTACTTCTTTGCTGCAGCATTCTGTCTGGACTTTTGGTCTGAGTGTCAACCTGTTGCTCTCCAACGTCTTCTTCCACAACAACCTTCTTTCCTGCATTCTGGCCTTCTAGCTCCTTCATCTTACGGTAGTCTTTTATATGGTCTGGTTCATCTACTTCTTTCTGACTCCTCAATGCTATGGCCTTGATTTGCTCACTTCATTCTCTTCTTGGATTTTTAGTCTTGCTAGGCAGTGTTCCTATGGGTCTTCTTCTCATGGCATCAGCTAATTGCCCTACTTGATTCTCCAAGTTCTTTATTGATGTTGATTGTCTTTGAACAATGGCATCATTCCTTGCCATGAAGTCCTTCAGCATATTCTCCAACGAGCTAGAGTTTTGAGCTTGCTGTCTAGGCTATTGGAATTGCTGCTCCTGCTGCAAGAATGGTGGCCTTTGCATCTACTGTGTTGGAGCATAGCCTGATCCTTGATGTTTCCCCTGAGAATAAGGCAAATTATTACCGCTCCTCCATCCTTGATTGTAGGAATTTGAATATTGATTGTTCCTATTATAATTTCCTGCAAAAAACACAGATTGGGGATTTTGAGGGCATCCATCATAGCTATGAGGACTATTACAGAAAACACATGTTATAGCATTAGAAATGTTAGAAATTGCATGTGCTTGTTGTGGCTGTGCTTTAGCATC
The DNA here is from genome assembly GCF_033153095.1 of Gastrolobium bilobum. Classification (NCBI taxonomy): domain Eukaryota; kingdom Viridiplantae; phylum Streptophyta; class Magnoliopsida; order Fabales; family Fabaceae; genus Gastrolobium; species Gastrolobium bilobum. Next base: position 187,299 of record NW_026898223.1, read on the forward strand.
AGTGTTCAGATTCAAAGTTTTAATAGTATTAGTCAAAGAGGATATGTGCGCTGATAGTGATGATATAACATCTAGCTCCAGTACTTCTGTAGCCTTCTGCTGTGCAATTGTCCTCTCGGATGGCCATTGATAATTGTTATTTTCCATCCTCTCCAGAATTTGGTAAGCTTCTGTAAATGTCTTGTCTAAGAGGGATCCTCCAGATGATGCATCTACTATTCCACGGGTTTGCTCATTCAGTCCATTGTAGAAAGTTTCCATCTGAAGCCATTCGAGTATGTCAGGGCTAGGGCATTTCCGAAGCAATACTTTGAATCTATCCCAGCTTTCATATAATGATTCTCCTTCTCTCTGCTGGAAAGATATGATCTCATTCCTTAGTTGAGCTGCCTTGATTGGAGGAAAGAATTTGACTAAGAATTTCTCAGCCAAATCATTCCATCTTCTGATTGAATCAGGGGCTAAAGTGCCCAATCAAGTCTTAGCCTTGATGGCTAATGAATAAGGAAATAGCTTCAGCTTTAATGCATCAGATGTGACTCTTTGCTTCTTGAAGCTATCTGCCACATCCATGAAATTCTTCAAGTGCAGATGTGGATCTTCACTTGGCATTCCATTGAACTGGCCAATTGTTTGCAGCATATTGAACATACTTGGTTTCAGGTCAAAGTTTGTTGCTGCAACAACAGGTTGTACAATCCCCAAATGGAGATTGTTGAGTGTGGGGACTCCATGTGCCCTAATAAGCATCTCAGCTCGTTCATCCTCATTCACAGATCCTTCTGCTTCCATGTCTGCAGTTCTGGGTATTGCTACACCTCTGTTCTGTCTCTGCCTCCTTCTCCTTGCTAGAAAAGTTCTTTCAATCTCTGGATCAAATGCAACTTCTGGCTGGTTAGGAGGAATGTTCATACACTAGCTGGAATATTTGATAGGACAAAAAGCAGATAAGATTAAATATTACTTCATAAAAAGATAATACCTTTATAATAATCTCTGGCAACAGCACCAAAAACTTGTTGTGCAATTTCGCAATCATTTATTTAAATCACACAAGTGCACGTGTCAACAAGTAATAAAGTGGATGTGTGAGTTCAGATATCGTTCCCACAGAGATTAAGTAAAGCTATAGCTCTAAGTGAAGCAATCAAGGTAACAAAGATGATTTGCAAATGGCTAATGATTAATTTAACAATTAAAAAATAAAATAAACTAAGACTAATAATTAACTAACAAGAATGCAGTAACCAAATAAGTTTTCCAAGTACTCAAAGATAGATTGAGATTAATTTTCCCATTATTGCAATTTCAGTAGAATGCAGTAACAATGCTACAACAATCATCCATTCAGTAATTAGAACACTAATGCATGCAAGGGCTCTCACCAACAATACATGTATACTAAGTTCCGCATCTCTATGGCCAACAAAGTTATGAATCTTTAAGATCAAGTTCCATATGATTTTGTGGTGTGAATGATCTCTCTATCCACAATTAACTAATTTTACTTAGTTAAAACACCATGCTTAATAACATTCAGGATTCACCTATATCTCTATAGCCTAAATCCTAAGTACCTTGCAACTCTCTCTCGATGAATCAACAAGAATAGAGACAATTTAACACTTTATTAAACAACTGAAAGGAAAATCATGCAATAAAGTTTAAGCAAACTGTTTCCATCACAATAAGGGTACTCTATCACCCAATCTTAATAATTTAGCTTTACTTGGCGGAAAGAAACAACAAAGAAAGAATAAGATTCCATAAAGCTAAAATAAAGAAAACATTGACGTTGCTGTAGCACTGCTCTCGCAGAAACCGTGAGCTCCACCACCATCAACCTTGCCTCAGCTGCCGGAATATTGGAACAAGTTACTGGGTTCAATGATCTCTCAATTGGACCCTAGCTCCTTCCTTTGATTTGCTGGATATCTCTCAGTCAAACCCTCAAATTCCTTCCAAGTGTTTCCCCCACTTTCTTTCTCTAAAATCTGACTTTAATTGGGTGTCTAAAACATGTCCAGCCGTTCTTGATGCGTGCAAGTGTCTTCCTTTTATAGATTATGATGTTTTGGGCTTTAATTAGCTCTTCATATTCATGCAAATCTCATTTAAATCTTCCTTGTGATTGATTGAGAATATGACTCTGTTTTGCTGTAATGCTGACAGAGCATGCTACTACATATCTTCCAAGAATCTTTCCAGATTTGTAATTCAAATCTGAATTGGATTTGTAATCGTTGAATTGATGAAGATTTGATTGTGATTTCTTGAATGTCTTTGAGCGCGTATCCAGATTAGATCTTTGATTACACGTTCAGAAGCTTCTTCCATCAATTTGGGCTTGGATCCATAGCTTGCTAGTGATGATGTCAACAATATGCATTGCTGACCTCATCTACACTGCTACAACACTGCTTTCCGATGCTACAACATTGACCTGCAGGCTGCAGTATTATAACAAATGCATTAAATGTTCCCAATGCTCAAATTATATCCAAATATCCATATTGAACATAATTCTTAATTAAATCATGAAAACATAGAATTCATGCATTAATCATATAAAATCAAGAGAATTATGTGTAATCATGACATCAAAACATCACAATTAAGCCCAAAAATAACTCTTGTAGAGAGTTATCAAATACCCAATATCTATAATAACGAGAATGATTACAAAATTCACACTAAAATGTGCTAGCAGAGATATAACCCATATAGTACACCATACAATCAAACAATCAACCAATCAATCAAACAATCAGTAACCAACTGGGCACAAATACGAGAACATCCATAAGAGATATTGTTCAAGGACCCCATTATATAACTCCATAGACATTCCTAGAGTGTTAACAACTCTAAGGCACCGCACCAACAGGAACTCCCTACTTGGAGACCTATCCGGTGGAAGTCCACAGAATATCTATCTACTAGTCAAAGATGCAGGTATATCAAAACATATACCAAACAAGAATATAAGTATATCAAAATATATATCAAACAACATCTAGGTAAGAATGCATGATCATACTCCATCACATATTATCAAAGATCACAAAACCAATCTTTTCAAAGGACATGATGGAGCACATAAAAGAACTAACCCCAGGACACACAGAAGTTTACACATAACACAACCATATGTACATGTATTTAAGTCAAACAAATGATTCACATTGCATCAAGCCTCTTCACATCTAATCATGATATAACAATCAATACATTAGAACTTGAACAATTGCATTACGACCATCAGTATATTTACACTTCATAGATAAATCATGTTTTATAGGTTATATACATAATTGTCCTATATGAAAGCAACTATTTCAAGTTCTAACACTCACAACAGTTATATCTATTCAGAAACCACAATCCCACTAATCATGATGGAACAACATGTTAGAAGAAAACTCCTAAACCAAGAACTTACATGATCAGCTTGCTCTGCTACCTACTCACAGTCCAAGATACTTATACACTTTACACCCACTTACTTCATTTGATTCTATTCTTTGATATCATTTATAAAAATACCATTAATTATCAATCAGACACATTACCTGTAATCTAAGCAATTAACATCTTACATGCTAATTTTATATTTAACTCAGTGACTCTCTTAACCACTTTGACAACTCTATATATCTTTACAGTTCATGTCGTACCACAAGTCTTAACATTTAATTTACCATTTAATAACTAGATCCTAATACTAGTTAGTTTGCACCACTAACTCATGTGAACATCTCACACTTCATTAAGGCTTAACAAACCTTAAAACCACTAGAATCATACTCAATTATTATAGCAAAGGATATTAAACATTCACTCGAATTTACATTCCATGTCTTTTAATTACCACAGCCGAATTCATATAAAACAAGGTTCATGAACTCGTTTAAACTTTTTAATTAACTATGTATAATTAACCTTCTTTACGGGGTCATGAAACCTTTCACCAAAAATTACGATATTTTACCATCTTAATCTAGACGTCTTAAGCTTTCCAACAATATATATAAGCCTTATTCTGATAAGTATAACTCAATATACGTCCGTTGTAAGCAAATGGCTCAATTCCTACGTCAGAAAAATAGGACAATAGATACTTTATTTTTCTGGGAACGTTTCCCTCTCTAGTTTATTTTCAAATTTTTATATCAAATACTAGACATATAGGGCTTTAATTTGATATAAGATTTGTCCCTTTTCGTTAAGGAAAGAAAGAGTTATGAATTTTCCAAACTTCATGTAACATGCTATCAACAAGACAGTTTCTGGTACTGTCTACCTTTCCTAATTCTGGGCATGATCCAGCACTCATAGAAATCTCATCTTTTGAGACAAGAAACTAGACACCTTAAGATTTAATTCGATACCTCCTACATCTCATTTCATTAAGAAATTAATGAGATATTCCCTTTCTAATCTGGGCTCAAATGTTAACATAGTTTTTAACAGCCTGTATAGCCTTTACTATTTAGTTCACGAATATTCCAATTCTGGTCAGTTTATACTGAATATTTGATATATTAAATTAGACTTGTGTACCTTTAATTTGGTATAAACCACACTCAATTTGGAGTCCTAAAACTCCAATTATAAATTTTTCAAAACAAAGGTTTGATTTGCCTTTATTAGGATTTGTTAACTTCTAATCAACTCAATCAATTTTCCATTAACTTCAACACTTAAATCCTAATTTTAATCACCTATAAAATCTAATTTCACTTAGGTATTTTATCAAACACCTGGTGTGCATCATTTTTACTCTCTTAGCCGATTTGTTCTTCTTGAAAAATATCAAACCCTTATGCTTGTTTTAAGCTTAATCAAGCATAGTTTGACTTAGAACCAACAATCAACCACCAAAGAACATTAAACCACTTAAAATAACGTTTTAGGACCATGTTTACACATAACCCTAATTAAGGTTGGCAAAAACGAGCCAACCCGATGGGTTGGCTCGTAACCCGCCAAAAATGAGCCGGGTTGGGTTGGCCAAAATGAGCTGCCAACCCGAGCCAACCCGACTCGTTTCAACCCGTGAAAAAATGAGCCAACCCGCGGGTCAAATGAGTCAGCTCGCGGGTTGAGTTTTTTTTTATAAAAAAATACAAAATATAATATACAAAAATGAACAAAACCCACACATGTCATCATTTTTCTTCTTTCTCTAAACTTAAGTCTCTAATCTTCTCACATCCCTACTAATTTTATATTGTTAGGTTATGCTGGCTCTGTTTGGTTCAAATATCTTACCCACTTGGTAGCAAGTGGTTCTGATTGTTTCTTTATGTTGATGCGAATTTGGTGTGAAGAAAATTCGAAACTAAAATATTTTGCTTTTATTTCTAATTTTGTAACCCTTTGTTTAAGCTAATGGAAGCCACATAGCTGGTGCTTTAATACTACAGGGACATTTAGATAGGCTGAAAACAAGCCAACCCGCGAGCAATTTTCGAGCTAACCCGCGAGCCAATTTTCGAGCCAACTTGCGAGCTATTTTTTCAAGCAAACCCACGAGCCATATTTTTGAGCCAACCCTAACCCGACTCGGGTCGGGTTGGGTTGGGTTTCGATGCTCACCGGCAAGTGTACCGATCGCATAAGTAATATAATCATAAGAAAAGTTCGTCTCCACAGGGATTGTGATCGTATATCAAATAATTGTTCATTTTAAGACTAAAGAGTTCAAATAGGTGTGTGAAAATTGTTGTGGATTTGAGAATAATAAGAATTAGATGTAAAACTTATTTTTGAATTTTTGTTTATGAGAAAAAGAACAGAAAATGATTTTTTGTAAATAAGAGAAAGCATCGTAGCTAGAGTGCACTTACCTTATGATCCCCACTTCTTACTTTGGATTCATTTACAATATTCATTTATATAATTACTCAGATAAATTATTATCTAAAAACATTAATAGTTAACCCTCAATTCCTTGCAAGGTTAACCCTTTAATCCCAATTGAAACCCCAATTCCTGCAATGTTTCTCATGACATTAAGCAATGAACTCAATAATTTAAGCATCTGCAATTAAATATACATCTATTCATAGCAAGTGTAAGAAATCGCACCGTTAATTAAGAGATTTAATTAATTAATCATGTGAAATTAGGAAATAATTCCATAATTGATCCTAATAATTATTATGAGGCTTTAATAATTATAATTAGTGAGTAAGAATGCTGATAGTCGCTTTTCGGAAGAAAAATGCAGATACCGGTTCTGCTAGTCGGTATAAATGCATACCGAAAAAGTATCCCGAAAAATTATAATAAGTGCATGATAATTATTAGAATAATATGTAGGACTTGTAAAACGAGTTTCAAGTCCAAATGATGAGAACTGGTGCCGAAAACTGGTAGTGGTTATGAAAAGCGCGTACCGGGAAGGTGCTCTGAAAAATATAAGAAAAATATGATAATTCTTGTAAAATTGAGTAGGTTAGGAATCCTGAGTTTGAGATTAAAATGCTAAGCTTAGCAATTAAAGTTAATACTGTGCGTTCATTCTTAAGTGGGCCTATATAAGGCCATGGCACACATTTCTAGGTCAGAAATGGTGCCTCCTACATGACATTTTGAGAGCTTGGCTGCTGCCACCCTTCTCCTTGGTCACCTTTGCTTGAGAAACCTCCAAGTCTTCACATTTTCTTCTTTGTTTCACCATCTAAACACTTGGTTGAGGGTGTGTGAGCTTTGTGAAGGAAGTGTGTGTCCATTTCTGAGTTGGAGAGGTTGTTGGTGAGGTGTTGAGGGGCTGAGTTGGTGTCCCTTTGGGTGAGAGCACTTGTTCTTGGCTTGTGAAGCTTCAAGAAGCCTTCTTTGTGAAGAAAGGACATAGCTTATGTTGCCATTTTCGTTCTTGGGTAAAGTCAGAACCTTGGGAGTGTCAAGTGAGCTTCAAGAGCCTCTTTGTTCTGAGTTTGAAGCTTGGGTATGTTGTACCAACCTTGTTCTTGAGTTTTAATGCTTAAATGAGATGTCTTGGCATGTTTAATGAGTTAAACAAGTAACCAACTGGTATGTGGACGTAAAAGAGTATAAAAATGCATGCTTTAACGTTTGAAAATGATAAAAATGGAAACTTGGAAGGATATCATCGCGAAATGCAGAAACTGCATTCTGTCGCGAAATATCCGGATATTTTCAGTGAGATATCTGGATATTGGATATCCTGATATTTCCAGTGAGATATCCGGATATTGGATATCCTGATATTTCGAGTGAGATATCCAGATATTGGGTATCCTGATATTTCGAGTGAGATATCCGGATATTGGATATCCTGATATTTCGAGTGAGATATTCGGATATTGGATATCTTGATATTTCGAGTGGGATATCTTGATATTAGATATCCTGATATTTCGAGTGGGATATCCTGATATTTCCAGTGAGATATCCGGATATTGGATATCCGGATATGACCCCGAGGAATATCCAGATATTCTGGGATTTCGTAGAACAGTAGTTGTGTTGTGTGTACAGTAGGCTATTGGGGGTTTGTGGACCCTAGATTGATGAAGTTGGACTTCTGTAATTAATGAACTAAGTCAGAATCATGTGATTAAGGGCTTATGGCTTTGTGTGAAGCCTTAAGACGTAAAACGTAATGAGAAGGCGTGGTATTAATATTTATGCTTGTAGTGCATGTTTATTGATTTATTATTGGTCCATATCAAATTGTGATCTGCTGTGTGTTGGACTTGAGCCGTGTGGACTCTTGGCATTGGATAGTGAGCTTGCAAGATAAGCTTTCGTGTCCTTGGTTTAGCCATGTTGTCGTTCCACCATGTCCCATGGAGGTATGGTTATATGCGTGATGTTTTCTTCATGTACTATTTTATTGAAATGCTATGGAGCTGTTAAGTGCAATTGCTATATGATATTTATGTGGTGTTTGCCTTAAAGGGAAACCATGGGGTGGCCATTTGGGGGTGGGTACAACATGGGCTGATACAACATGGGCTGGTACTGTGTGGGTAATAGACGTATTCCTGCATTTCTCTGATCAGTAGAATAGTTATAACCCACATGGCATGATTATCTGCTGCATTGCACTATTTTGGAAATTATATTGTTAAATTGCTTTTGAACTTATATTGCACATGTAAGTGAGCTTGGGGTGGAAGATCCTTGAGGACCCCTTGTCTTACTGAGATTTATGTTAGAGATCTCACCCCACGTTTAGGGCGCTTATTTCAGGTTCAGGTAAATGTTGGGGTTGAGATCTCAGGCGGCAGGAGGCCGGAGCTGAGTTAGATATTGCTGTTAATTATGCTGACTTGTTGGATGCTGGTTATGCTTGCTTCTTTATGCTTTTAGCTTCAGTTTATGATTGTATATCATCTTGTTGAGACGCTGTTGATTTGGTGAGCATGGGGATTGTCCATGACACATAGTCTTGTTTATGTCTTGTTTTATTTGGAGTTGTAATAATGTATCAGGATTATGGTCCGGACTACGAGTTGTAGATCCGTGATTTTAGATACACACTTTATTTATATATTGAGGTATTTCAGTAGACGTCTTATTGCAATTTACATACAGGCGATATTTTATGAAATTGATTAAGTAATCAACTTGGCTAAGTATATGACGTCATAATTGGAAAAGAAAAAGATATTCCGCAATTTTTATTAAGCGCAGCTTAATACGATGTAATGTTAACAAACCGGGTATACACGAGGTGTTACAGCATGCATACAAATTGTTGTCTTACCCCATTTCAAGACCAAAACCCCGATATTCCTATCTAGGTTCTAACCCTCAAACTATCCTCAACTATCAGATTGATCAATTCTAATAAAGAAAATATAAAATACGCACAGGGTAGAGATAAAGATAATTTATATAAACGAGTAAAAGTAAACTAATCCGTCGTAACAAGGGTTCACATAGGGTTTGTGACCCTAACTACAATAAAAAGAAACTAGCCAACCATTATCATGCATAAATATTCAATATTCAATATAAACCTGGTAAATTAAAAAGGAGAGAAAGAAGAAGAAGTAGAAGAACTCCAGAACCCTCTCTGAGCACCATCGTCGTCTCTCTTCAATAGAATAGGATTCGATCCCTAATTCTGTCATGAGGATCCTATTTATAAGCCTCACTTCTTTCTTCCAAAATTGCACTTCAGAAAACACGGTGTATCTTTCCCGCAAATCGACGCCAGTTGGCGCCGGTGTGGCGCAAGTTCACGCCACGCCTCTGTCCATTTGTAAAAGTCGGACCTGCTTTCTCGTAAACCGGCGCCAGTTGGTGCCACTAGGTGTCGTTCCAAAAATGACGTTGTGCAATTCGAAGACCGGAGCTAGTTGGCGCCATTTTGGCGCCACTAGGCGCCGTGCCACTGCCTATTTGTGCATTTCTTCAAGGAACCGGCGCCAGTTGGCGCCACTTGCAAAGCTCTGCTGTGAAATTCGTAAACTGGCGCGGGTCCGCGTCAGTGTGGCACCAGTTCGCGCCATAGTGCTGGAATTTGTAGTGTGCTACACCCGTGTGGAGTCGTGTCAATAGGCTTTTTATATTTTTATAATTTTCACTTCTTTTACCTGTATAAACACAACAATAGGTGAGAAATATCATTGAGATAGAAAGAATCAATATAATAAGCAAATATCTATTTAAATTGCTCTTTTATGACTCAGTTCTTATCAAATTAAACTTAGAAAACCACATCTGCCAGAGGCATATCAGGTTTTCTGGCTCGTTTTTTTTTCGAGCCAACCCTAACCCGACTCGTTTTTTTCGGGTTGAATGCGGGTAGGGTTGGGTCGGGCCGGGTTGGCCCGTTTTGCCAACCCTAACCCTAATCAACCATAAATCACTCGACACATCCATTTTAAACCATCAAAGTTTAGGAATATTATCTTAAGTAGCTTTCTAAACAACACTCCAACACTTTCCATGCTTAGAACCTTGAAGAATGCTTGAATTTCTACATTGCATAAATAATGGCAGCCACCTTTGGAGGAGAATATCTCTAGGTATAATGTTTTCCAAAATGAAAGAATAAAGGATTTTGATCACAAGATCAAGGGCTATAAGTTTTGTGTAATGAGTGTTTGCTAAAAAATGACTTAAACTCAATCTACCAAGCTTCCTCTTTCTTCCATGGTGTCCATTTTTTGAAGACAAAGAGAGAGTGTAGATTTTGATCTTGAACGAAGGAAAGAATGACTTAATGAGATATTTACTTAGTGTTTCAACTTTGCAAGCTATCTTCTCATTGGTTGATTTTCTATGCATTTTGCCTTGTCATCTTTTAATACCACATTCTAGAATACTTCATCCTTAAAGAGAAATGAGGTGGCGTGAAACAAGAAGGAACATGGTTGAAAATATCAAGCCAAACAACTTGATTAATAAGTTACTCACTTAGCCTACAACTTATGACTTTCAAAATGAATTCTCATTGGTTCATTAATCTTTAGGCTTTCAACATAAATTTCAATTGGTTCTTTATTTCAACCAAGACCTTTTGACACTTAAAATCACTTCCATTGGCTACTTTTATTGACTACTTGCTATGTCACAAAGTGTAACCAATTACATGAAACCAAGTGAGTAAATCTTTACATGTCACATTTGAATTTCAAACTTAAATTCTTTTGGCTCATTTATTCTTAAGACTTTCAACCTTAATTCTTATTGGCTAATTCCTATCAACATTTGACTCCCTTGACTTTAATAGTACAATGACACAAGGAACTCATGTAGTCATCGAATATGTATAAGAATTTCACAAGTTTTACTAACTTTCAAAGTCTTATTGATTTCATACACAATTTGACATATTTCAATTTATATTGGTTGATTAATTCCATACTTTGACTTAATTTTAAGAATTTATCTAGACATCATATGATGAAAATAAATTCACTTCTAAGCCATAAAATTCCATAAACAATTTAATTATACAATCCAAATTAAGTTTAGACTAAGTTTTACATATTTGCAAACTAGTCCCTAAACTTTAGCATAATTATACTTTGATCCCAAATCATTTATATTCATTCCATTAAGATCCTATTTGACTTGTCTGACATGAACTGTATCCTTCACTTAATTATCATGTAAATTACTTGATTTACCGTTCATCGTTTCCTTAAATTAAAAACTTATTTAATTTACTGTAACCTATTTTGACAGTTAGGGTTGTTATACTTGCTTCAGGCTGTACAGACTCTTATTAAGTCAGCATGCCATATGTTCTTTACCTGAAACTTCAAAACCTTCGGGTTTCTCCATGTATATTTTTTCTTCCAAGTCTCCATGAAGAAAGGTCGTCTTCACATCAAGTTGTTCAACCTCCAAGTCTAGAGTGGCCGTTATGCCTAGAACAGTTTAGATTGACGTCATCTTCACCACGGGTGAGAATATCTCATCAAAGTCTATGCCTTTATTATGATTGCGTCCTTTTACCACTATCCAGGCTTTACCTCGTCTATAGTTTGTTCTCCTCCACCTTGAGTTTCCATTTATTCTTCAAAGCTCGTCTGCCATTTGGAAGCTCGATCAGGTTAAATGTGTGATTCTCATACAAGGATTTCATCTCATATTGCATGGTTTTCTCCTACTCTTCCTTTTCAGCACTGGTCACAGCCTATTCTTAACTTTGAGGCTCTCCTTCTTCTGCAACGACCGTGTACTCGTCTACAGGATATATATATATATATGGGCATGATCAACTTACACCAGTCTAAAACTAATAAGTCTTGCACAAAATCTCAACCATTTATTTTCGTGATTTTAACGGTTATGATTTGTTAAAAATTAATAATTAATTAATGAATGTGACACAATAAATCATAACCGTTAGATTTATGAAAACCAAAGGTTAAAATTTGGTGTAAGATTGTGTAAGTTGATTATAAATATATATATATATATATATATATATATATATATATATATATATATAAGGAAAAACATTTCTCAAGCTGCTTCATAAGAAATGATCCCATTTTTTTCATCAGGTCGAGCGCTTCTGGTTCTGTCGGTGCTTGAAACAATTTTGTCTTCTCCATATTACTATATCTCTAGAGTCCAGGGATCTAAATTGGATCTCACCTGAATCGCCCCATCTATCTTCCAGAGGAGAAGTTTGGTTTCAAACTCCGATTCGAACAGGAGAAGTACGCCATGCTAATGTGCCTTGGATGATCTACTTTGCCGATCCCCCATGAAATGAGATAACCCATTTTTTATCCGGAATTGACCGACGCATTCTGATACGGACGAAAATATACTATAAGCATTCCATTAGTTATATATGAACGTTCGAACAAAAATACTTGGTACCTATCGTGAAATTTATGGACATTATCTAGTAATAAGAAATATAAAAAAACAAGTCCTATTGAAAAGACAATTCATAATTCATCATTGCTTAGATGCTTAGCCTTTGGTGTCCCCCCCCCCCCAATCAAGGATTTGGACCCCCTAGAATCGCTGATTATAAAAATGACTAAAAAAATGAAGAGAATTCGTCCACCCCAAAACTACGTCGTTTTGATTATTTATTTCTTTATATATATATTGATTTACCTTTGAATGGTTATGATTCCCTTTTTCTCTCTCTTCCTTTATCACCGTTGATCCATCTTTGTACGGTTATGATTTCGTAGCCGGAGATAAAGTTATCTCCAGCAGCTTGAGAAATGATAAGCCAACATATATATATATATATATATATATATATATATATATATATATATACATATAAAGGGTTAGGATATTTTTATATCGGTGTAAGAATAAAATATCTTAAACCAAATCTTGATCATTGATTTGTTTGCATTTAATGGCTCAAATATCTAATAAATCAGAACCGTTAGATATAAATAGGATCATGACCAAGGTTAAGAGTGTAACTTATACCGGTGTAAAATGATCCTTACTCATATATATATATATATATATATATATATATATATGTATATATATGTGTGTGTGTGTGTGTGTGTGTACGTATATAGGCAGAATCCACTTACATCGATGTAAAAATAATAAGTTTTACACAAAATTTTAATTGTTATTTTTCGTGCATCTAAAGATTGTAATTTATTGGGTCACACTCATTAATTAGTTATTAATTTCTAATAAATTATAATTGTTAGATGAACGAAAATCAACGGCTAAAATTTGATGTAAGACTTATTATTCTTATATCGGTGTAAATTGATCTTATAAATTATAACTATTAGATGCGCGAAAATCAACGGCTAAAATTTGATGTAAGACTTATTATTCATATATCGGTGTAAATTGATCTTATTATATATATATAGGGAACGGATCCACTTACCACCAAAAATGTTTACAACCTTTACAACCAACGTAATCACCGTTGATTTCCGTCAATCTAACGGTTATCATTTATTAGAAATTATTTGGTCGCATTTATTAATTAATTATTAATTCCAATAAATGATAGCCGTTAGATTGACGAAAATCAACGGTGATTACGTTGGTTGTAAAGGTTGTAAACATTTTTGGTGGTAAGTGGATCCATTCGCATATTGGAAAGCTTGATACGGGGTTCTGAAATTCGAAAGAGTAAACTAATTTTTTATATATATATATAAAGTAAGAGTTCGTTTTTTCTGCAGTTACCGTAGATAAGTTATTTGCAGAAAGTCCAATATGACTTCATTTTGGGGCGGAAATCATGATATTTTATAACTTTAATTTATTTCAGGGTTATTTTAATCTTTACAATTATAATTTTTTTAATTTTTTAATCTCAAAATGACGTTATTTTGAGAATAAATATAAATAATTTATCTGCAGTAACTGCAGAAATATTTTTTCTGCTAAAATAACTATGTTTAGTTCTGAAAAACTTGTACTAATTATTACAAGAACATAAAAGAGGTTCGGATAATCAATCAGTTAGATTTGATATTTTTGAAATCCGAACAATTTGTTAATGGAATTATAATATGGGTAGTAATTTAAAAATAAATTAATTCAAACACAACAGTTTTAATACAGTAACAATAAATATATATGTATACCAAATGCATCATGTTACTCCTTGGACGATATTTTGAATTGATTTACGGTTATTTTAGCTTCTACTGCTGCTCTGAACATAACTCAAATAGCGAGCAAATGACGTGACCACCGGCTTACAAAGTTTTAGGTTCAGCTTTCGTAAATGGTTTAGAAATAAATAGATTTTCTTAAAAAAAACAACACAGATCTTTAATCATTATCTCATAGACTAAGCAAGAGATAGTAAAATCAGCCACCCATTTTCTTTTCTGTGACGATTCTGTTTACTGCTAATAAAATTGTTTTTTCTTATACCCATCCTAATTATCTCTTTCTTCAGCTTTTGAATTTATAAATTCTGGGCAAAGCATTATATATATAAAAAAAATCTACAATTTGATTATTACTTTTTTTTTTCTATTTTCTTTTTTTAGTTTTAGTCATGATGAGTAGGTTGGTGACTCTGAAGCCACAATACAACCTCACGTTCTGAAATGGACTTTATAAAGCTTTTGGACTCAGCCCAGAATGTGTTTCGATATATGAGCCTTTGTAAGCATGAAATAAATGTGGACCATTGAGTTTCGTTTTCTTTTTAATAATTGGGGTTTCAGTTTTGTTACCAAAATGAACCATGTTCATAACTCCTTGTTGAAATGAATTAATGAGCTAATGGGCCTCATCCTACAAGCTTTCCATAGAATTTGTGATTTAGGCCCATGCAAGTTGAAAATAAATAATTTTTTTTTGGTAATAAAAAATAAATAAAATTTACTAACGATAAATGATTGCATTTTGCTCACGGATAAAAAGATTGATTTAAAGTTTCAAATCGTGAATGAAAACTACTGTTTCCTTATTATAATATAACAACCTTAGAACACATGTATTGCACAGGTTTTTTTTAATAATTATTTTAAATTCGTTAGTTTTTCTCTTATACATTTCAAAAATTTTAATTTATTAAGAAGTTTACATTGGGAAGTCGTTGGTTCAAACAAACTTCCCAACATTAAAAAAATAACGGCAACTGAGAATTAAAATTAGAAATGCGGTTATGTGGAAAAAAATCTATAAGTTGTAGAGAAGAACGGGAACAGGCTTTGAGTTTAAAACGTGTCATGAAATTCTTACGTGTACAATATTCACGCATTTAATATCTAGTAGTATGTTATAAATCCTCTTTAAAAATTAAGTCAAAGTTGATTAGAAATTTAAAATTAACTTTTAACTATTTCTTACCACACGTTTTTATGAAAAGTTTATGGAAAAAATGTTTCTCCAGTTAATGCATAAAAGTTATTTGCATTTGTTTCCAAAACGACGTCATTTTGGTATTGAAATCTTAAAAAATTATAAATATAAAGACTATTATAACCCTGAAATAAATTAAAATTACAAAAACACCATGATTTCTGTCCCAAAACGACGTCGTATTGGCTAACTGCAGATAACTTATATGCAGTAACTGCAGAAAAAATGAACCCAAAGTTTATATATACTAAAATATAGCAATTAATTTTAATGTTGGAATTTGAATTTTTATAGTAATTGATTAGAAAATTACACCAATTAAGATACATTTGTAAATATTATTTAGGATTTGTAAATGCTGGATTAATTGCAGATTAAAATCATTATTAATCATATTAATTGATCTCATATAATCTATTAGTATACATTTCAAAATGTTTGTACACATCGTAGTAATCTCAGAAGCAAGGACACGATTTTTTTGGGGAAAAATGAGTGTCGGACACCGACACGTTCCGACACGTGGTCAACTTTTTGGGACACGTTGACTAGGGGGACACGCAATTTTGACCGAATCTGACACGCGGTCAACGTATTTGAACACGTGATACGTTTTGATATTTTTTGTAAAAATAAAAACAATTACAATTTAAAAGAAAAGTAAAATATTTAATAAAAATTAAAAAATTTAGAACCCTATGTTCTCTCTTCACGCTGGACGGTGGAGACTGCTACTCCTTCTCTTCTTCGGACGCTGGTACTCTTTCTCTTCTTCGTCATCTCTATCGCCTCTCGCCTCATCTCTCCTTGATATAACACCCTACTCATGTACCTTAAACTCATGCCCAGAATTGAATGTATCCTTTTTTTATACTGAAAATAATCTTTATCTTTCTTGCTTTCTGAAATACAAGTGCTAGAGAAAAGCTCTCGTTGGATTTTGGAACTGAGAAGTGTAAAATGGCTTTTCGAAGAAGCAAAGAACCATGGGCACAATTCTGCGGGCGAAGGACACGTGTCGGTCGCACTAAAAAGGTTTACAACAAGCTAACGCCACGAAGGATTTTCAAACTTTACGTTATCTTGTTTTTTTAGTACATTTACATTATCTTGTTTAGTTTTTGTATTACTGTATTAGGCTTTGTAGTGGAAGATATTTTGGAGGGCCGTGGATTGATGGCGTATAGATTTCAAACTTATTCTTTCAACTATATCAAGCTAGGCACCAGGAACAGAAAGTACAAACTATTTTGCTTGGGAGCATATAAGTTACTCTTGGGATGTTCTATTATTTTTCTTAATATTTGTGTTATGAGATTTGAATATTTGATTAATTATATGACTTATTATGAGTTGCTATATGTATTAAATGTAAACTATATTATATATATTAAAAATATTATTTAATATCAAAACGTGTCTCAGCGTGTCGAAATTTAGCATTTTTTAGAATTAATGTGTCAGATTGTCGTGTCGTGTCCCGTGTCGTTGTCGGTGCATCATAGGTAGTAATAGACGCCACATGACAGAAATACCAACAAAAAAAAGAATGCTACATTATAGAAATGTAAGACATGCAGTAAAATCCAAACATTAAAAAAGAGAATTATAAGACAGAAAAGGAAATGCATGTAGCTTTATATATTATATTCAAGTTGATGAGTTATTAAGTGTTGAAAGGTGAATTACATGTCTATTTTAAAGTAAATAATGCTCTTTAGAAGATAAATGCTGTCATACTCAAGACTGAAATTGTGAAAAGATATACATGCATGTAGTAACTTGCTAAAATTTACTCTCCTGTGTATTTAAGGGAGCAAATTCAGCAATTGTCAAGGAAAGACAACGGACCAATTACTAAGCTTATTGATATACGTATACACATCAACTGATAAAAAGGAGTACTATGTCCTAGATTATCATTCCTACGCAGAAAAGTATGTAAATTAAACCATAATTGTTAGTATTGCATGATACACGATATATATCATACGGTACAGTATGATTTAGAATATCTGTGAAATATATCAGATGGTTGTATCAGAATGAGTCTTCTATTGGACCGTGTGTTGCTGTATAGTATGATACAAAAATCAAACCAAAATTGGTAGTATTCATATAAAAAAATCTGAAAAGTACCAATTAATTGGAAAAAGTAAATAAAGATATAATTTTGAGAATAATTGGTTTGAATTTTATTACTTATATATTTTGCTAATTGGATTCTTTTCAGAATTTGGATTTATATGATATTATATACTTTTAAATTATTTTTTTACTATGTTTATGTATCTTAAGATTCACGATACACGACCCAAAAAATTGTCCAAACAATACACGATACGTATTGTGATTCAACAACCTTGAATCAAACAATAAAAGCAAGTGTACGAAAGGAAAAACCAGAAATTGTATCAGAAACTAAGGGGGCGTTTGGTTGAGGAGAAATTTTTTGAATACTAGAGAAATGTAATTGATAGGGAAATGGTTGGAAAGTGGATTTGGTAGGAAAATGTAAAAAAAGTTGTTTGGTTTTACAAAATATTAGTGGGGAAATTGGGTTAAAATTGCTGAGTGTATGTTTGGTTGAAAATAAAAGTTTGATGGGAAAATAGATTGAATTTACGAAAGTAACCTTTTAATAAAATTTTGAAGGACCGTCTAACGTCTTCAAAATGTGCAACAACGTCTCCATCCACTTTGCTTGAGTCTCTCTGTCCTCTCTTCAGGCGGCAACCTCCAGCACCGGACGGTGAGTGAGCTTGTGGTTTAGTTTCTCAGTCAAAAGCCACAACGAATCTTGCAAATTAGGGCAGTGGTATGCATTGGAGTCGTGCTTTCAAGCTTAGGGTTTGTGGTGGAGTTAGGTTCCAGAGATAGTTAAAGTATACAATCTCAGTTCGTATCCTTCGGGTTATTTACTTTTCTCATCAGCCCATGGTTTCATATGGTTTATGGCTATGGAGTTAACTTCGATGTCAACTTTCTTTTTTATTCTTGTTACATTTCATGCGTGAACATCCGTGGATGGTTTTTTTTAAACAAGGTTCTGAGGTCTATGTCTTGATTATGCACTGTTGGGTTTCTTGAGTTTTATTACTGTTACCTGACCTCCCATGCTCACATCTGGGTTTCTTGAGTCAACTTCGGTTTGGGTTTCAGAATAAAGACCGAATGGAATGGAGATATTTGGGAGAGATGTAACCGAGGCTTGGGGTCACATATAGTTAAGAAGAGGGATATAATTGTCACGCTCTTCATCCACTTTTCCATTTCTCAGATTTTGACAGCAATACCACGTTAGAAGATGGATTCGTTAACAGTGAATTTGTCCCTCTTTTACACGCTTTTGTAAATAGATAGATAAATCTGCAAACCGGATAAAAGTGATTAAAACCGTGTACCAAACGAGGAGAATACAGAAACCCATTTCCATTTTGCTAGGCAAATGTTGAGAACTCCTCAACCAAACAGCCCCTAAGAGCCAAATAGCAACAACATGTATCAGAATGCAAATGCATAATATTAAATGTTTTATAGTTTTTCTTTTCCAACCAATACTTAAACAGTAGAAATTAAAATCAACATAAGTGAGATGAAGAGAAATAAGGTGATTAAGGCTGGTTGGAGCATACTTTCCCAATATCTAGATCCAATGTATAATCCAAATACCCTGAGGCAATAACAATTCTTCAGTCAGGCTCATAAATATGTTGGCATAGATCTATCTCATACCAAACTTGCTTTCTGGAATCTATTGCACAGATTGTACTTGTACAATGAAAGTCTTGGAGCGAATTTAGAAACAAAAACCAATGAACGAGAATATGTTGTATAATAATCCAAATAATTAAATGGTATAAATGGGAATTATTTTTGTAACTAAAAAGGGTTATTTAGATGAAAAATCTAATTTTCTAGCTAATTCACTTTTCGGAGCAAAAGCACAAATAACAAAAGTTTTGCGGTAAAAATACAATTATGTAAAGTCAGTAAGATCCTAAAATAAATGAAGTGTATAAGACACCCATCTTGGGCCTTTTGGGCCTTAAAATGACTTGAGTGGTTGGGGTTGTAATAGGAAGGGAAGCTAGGGGTGACAAGGTCTTTTGCTAGCGGAGATATTTTTGAAGAAATCCTAAATAATATTCTCTCTCATCTCTCTGTCCCCCTCCACAGTCCTCTTCTCCTTAAAGGTACCAAATTTCTTTTTTCCACTTTTGGTTTTCTTTGGCGGGAACAAGAGAGGGTGAGGAACAATCTCATCTTCTTTCTTCTTCTATGTATGTCCACTGTTGGAAAGAGGGACCATTGCTTCCACCATTTTTCCCTTCACCATGAGCCATGGAAAAACCCATCTTTCCTTGGCACATGGTATGCCTAGGACTTAGAAGAAGGAAGGGGCTTTATAGCTATTAAAGCTTAGGAACTCAACTTCACCTTGTTCGAAAGCCTTGAGGTAAAGATTCTTGGCATTCTTAAAGTTTCGTACGTTTTCACAAAAAATTATGGTTTATGGTTCATAGAATTTGGGGCTTTTGGTATTTCCGGTGATGGATATTGTATTAATTATTTAATCATTGTTATGATGTGTTGGAGTGTTGTTGGTTGTGTTGAAATTGGATTGGAACAATCTTTGAGCTAGGATTATGTATTTTTGAGATTTCAAGAATTTAGGGTAAGATTCTAGACCATGATTTTGATGATATTAAATGTTGTTATTTGATTATATATATATATATATATATATATATATATATATATATATATATATACGGTATTAATATTTCTCATGCTGTAGGAGATAACTCCTATACACTCATAAAAGTGGATGAGGGCCATGTAAAGAGAAGAGAAAAAAATGGATCCCACACAAATTTATGTGTGTGTAGAAGATAAAATTAATTCTTACAATATAAAAAGCACTCATATGTTGATCCAAGAGATCATCAATTTCTGGAAGTCGGTACTTGTTCTTGATAGTAACTTTATTTAGTTGTCTATAGTCAGTACATATCCCCTTGCTTCCATCTTTCTTTTTCTCAAAGATAATTTGTGCTCCCCATGGAGACACACTAGATCTAATAAACTGCTTAGCTGAGAGATCCTCAATCTGCTTCTTTAGCTCGGATAACTCCAGTGGCGATATTCGATATGGAGCCAAAGTAATAGGCCCTACACCAGGCAATAAATCAATGGAGAACTCTATCTCCCTCTCAGGTGAAAAATGTGAAATTTTCTCAAGAAACACTTCCACAAATTTCCTCATCACTGGAATATTCGCAATCTGTTCCTGAGTGCCGCTCACTAAACCTCCCAACAAGACATATTCGAATGCCCCTTCCCTTATACCCTTTCTAGCCTGAAGTATAGATATACAAGGACAAGAAACAATGACGATATCATTAGAGGATATGATAATTCTTTTTTAATAGCAGTCTATCATAGCACATTTTTTGGATAGCCAATCCATACCCAAAATAATCTCCAAACCGAACATGGGCAGACAGACTAAATCCATTGTATAATCTCGACCATTATACTGAAACGAAACATCTTTGCTTATATATCAACAATAGTGCATTTCTTCCCAGTGGCAGTAACAACCTCCAAAGGACGAAAAAGCTCATCCTTAAGCAAATGTAGTCTCACAACACTAGGACCCGTAATAAATGAATGCGTAGCTCCTAAATCAAACAATACATCAACATCACAATCATTAATATAGACAATACCTTTGACAAGGTTCGAAGCTCTCTCCGATTCCTGCTGATCCATGGTATAAATCTAATCTCTAGCTTGGGGTACTGCAACTGCTGGAGTAATAGTAGCCTAGGCATGTGAAGCCCTAACATCACGTTGAGGACAGTCTCTCGAGTAGTGGCCAGTCTTGCCATATTTATAACAAATAAGCTAGCCTGAGGAACAAGGTTCCCAATGTTCTCTCCCACAACCAGTATATGTCGGGGTAGCAATTATTCTGGCAGGAGTTCTTTTATGAGTGTCGATTTTCTTGAACTTATTCAATGGATGCTTAACCTGCAAATTTCTTCCATTACTCTTGTCAGCATACCTCATATCCTTCTAAGAAGTAGAACCGCTTACTCTTTTTGATTCTGATTGTTGAACATTGGAAGACTTCTTGTTCTTTGACATACCACACACTTCTTCTATTT
Organism: Gastrolobium bilobum; assembly: GCF_033153095.1. Lineage (NCBI taxonomy): Eukaryota > Viridiplantae > Streptophyta > Magnoliopsida > Fabales > Fabaceae > Gastrolobium > Gastrolobium bilobum. The sequence goes on from NW_026898223.1 coordinate 208,757, forward strand.
CCTTGCATTTATTGATTAAAGTATTGAAATCTCTAGATCCGCTACCAACTATCATTCAAGCCCCATTGCAACTTGGCAACTAGCTTTGCAGAAGTAGGCAATGACTTTTTGTAATTGGCATATTTTGCCAACTTATTAAACTTGGCAAGACACTCATCAAATGTAATGGAGCCTTGCCTCAAATTTGCGAACTCATTCTGCTTCCTTTACCTAGCCTCTCTACGAAAGTACTTGTCTAAGAAAAGACCCTCAAACAACTGTCATGTTATCTCTTGCCCTTGCATTTCCAGAGGTTGGTTGGTATTTGACCATCAATTATTGGCCTCTCCCTCTAACATATAGATTGCATACAGTAATTTCTGTGGGTGCTGACATTGTATAAGCTTGAAAATCTTATCCAAGGACTATAGCCATTTTGCAGCCACTAACGGGTCATAACTTCCATCAAAGGATGGAGCCTTATGCTTCCTCAAAGCATTCAACCTTCTCTCTATTGCCTCCTGCTCTACTATCACCTCTATAAGCAGCTAAGAATATATAACCTGGTGACTAGCCTTACCAGGAGCACCTTCTATATGGTGACTAGTTTCTCCTTCATAGTGGCCATCCCCATCATCTGCTTCACCCTTTGCATGGAGAGTGTGTGAAAAATTGGGTGAACGTCTGTTCTCTTCTCTTAATGCCTTCAAATCATTCATAATAGTATTCAACATGTTCTAATTAGCCGATCTATCAGCTTCTCTCTCTTCTTGTTGGGGCTGTCTACTAGCCCTCGATTCTTCTTGTATATTAGCCAAGGCGGCTGCTATATGATCTTCCTGAATATTTGCATTTGCATCTGATGCCTCACGGTTATCTCAGGCTCTCATCATAACGCTGCATATGTTACACAAATAAGTGAGTTAATTAAGCTCATATTTAGTGATCACACATGCATAATCATAATGAAAGCCTAAAACATCGATAAAGCATATCTTATAACATCACAGATATTGCAATACACTAAGGAATTTTCCTAGAAAGTTATATGATACCATAAAATATAACACCCCATGTGCACCTGATTTATTATCATGTGAATGGTATTAAGCGCGGTATATTTAATCAATTAGAAGCGCAAGCTAAACTTATTGAGTCACATATAAACTTATGTCAAAACTTGAATAAAATTTTTCCTTTCCTAATGTATTACAATTCACCAATTATTTCGTGTCCAATTAAACTATGTGATGCTTTCTTACACCCCACATCCTTTTTAAAATAAAACGGACTTTGCATTTGGAGGTTTTGGGGATTAATACCATATTAGACAAATGTACCTAATTGGCAGTTATCCATTCCATACATATAATCCAAACTATCAATTAGTTCAACCTAAAATCCATCCATGAATTACACCTAATAGGAACGTGCCTTTACTTTCTAGTCATTAATTAATCATGCATCAACTTCCAAAGGTGTAACATCCCTGTCTCGAGCCGGTTCAATTAACATGCATACGATATAAACAGAAACAACGGAAGACTTAACTTACGAAAATACGAGCTAACTTTTTCTTGTTCTTTAATCTTTTTTCACATGACATATCACATTACATACTTCTTCTAATTTAATTCTTATTTGACGGAGTCGAAAATCGGACAGCGTAACCTCTGTAAAACGGACACTGGGGATTTTCCAATCCCATTCTCAAGAGTTCCTGATAGACAGTTTAAACAATATATATCCAGAAGTACCAGTCATGTAATTATACTTAGATACCCATCCATGGGTGCATGCAGAACCTGACTCCGTGCCACTAATCTAACAGCATGCAATCCAATACATAAACATAACTGAATACCACATGGTCATATCAACATGCCTGAATACAAAGATGTACATGCATCAAACTGAAGAACATGTACAAGACATATACATGCCATATACAAAATAAAGGATCAATGTCATGATCCATCAAAGGCGGAAATACAAAACGACATGAATATACTTCCAAAAAGTAGTAGCCTACAGCCACTCAAAATCCGATCTGTTAACTGCCTCAGCCACGTGTCGCGTCCCTGCCTAGTGAGGACTCACCGGGAATCTGGGCACCTGAAAATATGTCCCCAACGAGGGGTGAGATTACAAATCTCAATAAGCTCCAGGTTTATAGAGAATTCTCCATACCCCTGGCTCACTCCTGCATGAAAGTCAGATACAGAGTATACGAATACAACATATAATATATATCATAACAGAACAGAGCATATATCCATATCATATCAGAGATGTCCGCCGTCATTCCCAAGGGAGGACCCCAAGCGGAAATCAATGCACGTGTTCCCGAGGGAGGACCCCAAAGCGGAACCAGACATATCAGAGATGTGCGCCGTCATTCCCAAGGGAGGACCCCAAGCGGAAATCAACGCACGTGTTCCCGAGGGAGGACCCCAAAGCGGAACCAGACATATCAGAGGCGTAAACCATTAGTCCCGAGGGAGGACCCCAAAGCGGACATCAGGGTACTATACAATCAATGGCCAGAGATTGTTACAGAAGTCATATTACAGAAGTCATATCAGAGCAAAACATATCATGTTATCAAATAACTCTATATGAATGCATCTATACAAAGTATCTAAATAACAATCATACAGTCCAACCATCGTTTACCAACCATGGTGGAGCACTCAAGCAGGAGAAGACTCCTTAAACATAGAGCTTACCTCTTGAAGCTGTATCAATCTGCTTACTTGTGGCACAAGTTACTTTTGTATCTTCAAGAGATTTCGATCTTTTCCAGTCCTTAGGCGCACCTAGCGAAAGAATCCAAAATACAAATCAATAAAATGCTATCATGCCTAGATTTTTCATAAGGCATACATTTTATTGTTTATCTTCCTTTCTTTATATTTTTTTCGAATGCTATGCCAATACACAAGTCTAGACCACCTTATACTCGTTAGCGTTCTTTAATTTAATCAAGTATTCCCTTAAGAATTTCAACATAAATCATGCCATTTTACTTCAAAAGGCAGCGGACATAACCTTAGGGAATCAAGGTATTTTTCAACCATTTTACAATCTATTTCACTTCTTAACTCATCAATTTTATACAATGAATTACAACACATTTTATTAAAATAAAATGTAACAAAATATACCCCTATACCACCCTCAAGGTCGAACACTACAAGGAAATAGGCAAGGGTTCTTTTCTTTTTAATTATTCTTTTTCTTCACTTACATGTAACTTACACATACAATTGCATGTTTCCATAAGGTTCCAACTTAATTTTTTTGGAGCATCAAGTCCCTCCAAAGCCCCACAAGGCCGAAACATAAGGGCATATTTCATATAATTTTTCCCATTTTAGCATTCTCACTACTTTATCAAATTTCCACTTAATTCCTACACATTAAACCTTCCTAATACTTAAGATAAAGTTTTGCACAACATCCTACCCTTCACCTATGATGGCTGAACATGTAGAGGAAGTCATAGGATTTTTTTTTTAATTTTTATTCATGTTAGTATCTAATTCTATACTACAACTCCCTACCAAACTCACACATCACAAACTTTCAATTTTTCCATCACAAGCTTTCCATCAAAATACATTTCAAATTTCAAAGCTTAAATAACAAAAATCAAACCATAAAAGTAGAGTTTTGTTACCTCCAACCACTTATCCAAGGTCTAGAAGGCATTCACCAAAGAAAGTTTCATCAAAAGCTCCATTTCTCACCCTCCATGAATAGTGAAACGAAAAGGGGAAAGGGAATATCTCCTCACACACTCAGTGATAGCTCAAACTAATTCGTGGGATGGATTCATTGAACCTTTTTCCATGATTTTCATGTATGGCATCATGCCTTTTGGTGACCAAATGAGTGAGAATGGAAGGATGAAAAGATGAAACCCTAAGTTGGCTTCTAAGGAAAAAAAATGATAGTAACCAACGCGCACGGAGAGGTAGAAATGAAAGCTTACGGGTTTCTTAAGGCTTTTATTTGAAGTTACTCTTTAACTGGGTAACAGCTTACCTATCTACACATCTCCATTCCCTACCAAACTTTGTATACTAGTCCAGAATATTTTTATGGTAATATTTATAATTTTACTTTTTACTTTCGGGTAACTTTATTTACCTGCATTTTTACTCCTTAACTGTCATTTTAACTCCTTTTTCACCAAAGGTGACTTTATTTCTTTTACTTCTAATTATTCTTCAATATTAAATCCACAATTACTAGTAAGGGTTATTATATTCACCCCACCTTTTAAGGATTTTGCCCACAAAATCAAACATAAGACATTACACATACCTGACGTCAAACTCATAATACTGCTGGAGAATTTCATTCTACTGCTCCCAAGTAGCGTCTGCAGAAGTCAAGCTTTCCCATTGTATCTTGACTATGAGAATAACCTTGTTTCTCAAAACTTTCTCATCGCGAGCCAGAACTTTCAGTGGTCCCACAATAATTTCAAATCTTAATTTACCTCATTCCAAGAGCACGTCCAACACCTGTAGTCGGAGACAAACAGATAAACACATGATTCCCTTCATAAAATTCAAGGGTTTATGTTTCACAATCTCTTTTACATATAATCGAGCCAACTGCACAGTTGAGAAACTCATCTTGACTGGAATGAAATGTGCAGACTTAATGAATCTGTCTACCATAACTCATATAAAATCAAAACTAGCATGAGTTCTCGGCAATGCTACTACAAAATCCATGAAAATACTAACCCACTTCCATTCCGGAATATTCAAGGGCTGCAGTAATCCATAGGCTTCTCATTCTCAAACTTATATTCGTCATTTTATTTCTCAGAGCTCATTTTAGTTCACTTTTATTCCCTAAGGAACAGTATTAACAATTCATAGTTGGGTTTCTGCACCGTTTTTAACGAAATGCACTGTGAATTACTAATTGTGCACTGTTTGCATGCAAAAATCGTAAAACTTCTAAACTTATCATTTTTGGTCCAAACATGACTTGTTTAGCATATATTGGACTTTCATATACTTATTACATTAATCTTATTACTGATAAAATAATTCCACTGAAACATCAATGTATCAGTCTTTCTACTGATAATATAATTCATAATTTATTGGACATCAGTCCTTGCACTGATAATACAATTTCAATTTCATTGTACATCAGTCCTTCCACCGATAATACAATTTACAAATTCTACTGGGCAGAGAAATTACACTCTATGAATTACACAAGGAATCTCCTTGATACATACCAAATGGAAAACATAATATCATAACTAATACTCTGGTTAACTATTCAAGGGCTCTCCCCAAGAATAGCTAACTGACATGTCTCACATGTCTAATGTGACTCCCAGGGTCGAGCCATAGGCAATCAACACAAACTGTAGTATGAAAATAACTCCCAGGGTCAAGTCATAGGCAGTCTACATACCAAAGTAACTGGCCAGGATTCTCATAACATACATCATCATTGCATCATCATAACATCAAAAATCATATAATATTTATATGAATGTGAATGAATGCACTTATACAACATATCAAACACTTATTCATAAACTAAGCAATATCTTTCTTCATACCAGATCACCAGAAATTTGGTTTCACGGCCTAATACATATGGGTAGCAATAGGATGGATAATGCACTTACCCATATGGGCCTCAGTTAACACCTCATCCACTATCTGACATTTCAGGACAATGATCCGATCTAATTATACTTAACACCGAGCTTATCAGTGAATAAAAAATCCCTTTCTTTCATAAACCGAACTCCTTCATCAAATAATTGAGCCTCTTTAATTCGCTCTATTAATGAGTTCAGTACTACAGTAGAAGTCAACAAATGCGGATTATCCTCTGAACTGACAGGAGTATTGAAATCTCTAAACTTTTCAATCAAATCATACTCTTAAATCATCAAATTAGCCCTACAGACCGCCTTCTAGCTTAAGGCATCGACTACCACATTGCCTTTACCTGGGTGATATTACAATTCAAAATCATAATATTTCAGAAATTTAACCTATCAGCTTTGCCTCATATTCAACTCTATCTGATCAAACAAATACTTTAAACTTTTGTGGTCACTGTAGACAACAAAATCGGCACCGTATCGAAAGTGTCGTCCGATTTTCAATGCGAACACTACGGCCGTCCACTCAAGATCATGTATTGGATAATTCTCTTCATGTAGTTTTAACTGCCGAGAAACATAATCAACCATCTGACGTTGCTGCATCAATACACAGCCTAATCCAAACATAGGAACATCACAGTATATTTCAAATTTACCTGCAGGATCAGGCAAAAATTAATACCGGAGTGTTACTTAACTTTTTTTTTTTTAATTCCTGAAAACTCACTTCACATTCTTGGGTTCACACAAATGGGTTCCCTTTACGGTTAACCGTGTTAAAGGTAGTACCATCAGTGAAAATCCCTCAATATAACGCCTATTATATCCAGCCAAACCAAGAAAACTCCTGATCTCTGTAATATTTTTAGGACGTTCCCAATCTAACACTACTTCAATCTTACTCGGGTCTACTGCCACTCCTTCAGATGCGATGGCATGGCCCATAAATTGTATTTCAGAAAGCCATAAATCACACTTGGATGGCTTAGCATACAACTGATGCTCTCTCAGAATCTGCAAAACAATCTTTAGATGCTCAGAATGCTTTTCCTTGCTCTTTGAATATATCAGTATGTCATCAATAAAGACAACCACGAATTGATCCAGATAGGCTTTGAAGATCCGATTCATATAACCCATGAAAACGGCTGGTGCATTTGTAAGCCCAAAAGGAATAACTAAGTACTCATAGTTCCCATATCGGGACCTGAAAGCTGTCTTCGAAAAATTATCTGTCTTTATCCGAATCTGATGGTACCCGGAGCGGAGATCAATCTTAGAGAATACAGTCGCACCACGCAACTGATTCAACAAATCATCTACACGCGGCAGATGATACTTATTCTTAATAGTAACCTTGTTCAACTGCCGGTAATCCGTACATAACCTCATGGACTCATCCTTCTTCTTGACAAAGATTACCGGTGCTCCCCACGGAGATACACTCGGTCTAATAAAATTCTTACTGGTTAAGTCTTCAATCTGCTTCTTTAATTTAAATAATTCCAGAGGTGACATTCGGTATGGAGCTAGAGACATAGCCTCACTCCAGTCAACTAGTAAATTGAAAATTCAATTTCTCTCTCTGGCGAAAAATTCAAAATTTCTTCTAGAAAGACATCTATAAAATCAAGGATAATAGGGATATCAGAAATTGACTTCTTATTGATGCCAACCAGACCTTCCAACAGAATAAACTCTGAATCTCCTTCCTTCAAGACATTTGCAACCCGAAGGACAGACCCGGAGACTCTCTCTCTTCATCGTTAGAGGAAATAGAAATGGTCTTGCTGCAATAATCAATCCTTACACAGTACTTAGACAACCAATACATTCCCAAAATCACATTCACAGAGGCAAAAAGCAAGACAATAAAGTCAGCAAAATACTCCCTGCCATCATACTTACACTTCACATCCTTCCATATGAATGATTCCTCACTAACATTCCCAACAGCCGTAATAATACGCATAGGGAATCTTATCCTCATCACAGTCAAATTGAATGCTTCATTATTAATTCAAACTCTAGTCGTCTAGCTGCAGCCCAAGTCTTCAGTAGTACAACCAAAATTGCTACAACAGGATCCGGTGATGGATCATCATTATTAAATGTCCTACGAGTCCTCCTTGGAGGAACCATATCTCTGCATATATTACACTAAGGAATGAGTTAGCTACGCTCACACTCAGTGATCACACATGCATTATACAACACTCCAAGAAAACACTCAAGAACTTCCAACTTCAAATATATTATGCTATATATCATATAACTCCCTAGAGCAACTGCTCTGATACCAAATGTAACAGCCCTAAACCCTGTAGCATGATATTGTCCGCTTTGCCCTCGGGCTCACGGTTTTGTTTCTTGGGACACCCCAGAAAAGGCCTCACACTAGAAGAGGTATCCACACCCTTATAAGGCATGCTTCTTTCCCCTCTCCAACCGATGTGGGACATTACAATATGTAACAGCCCCAAACCCTGTAGCATGATATTGTCTGCTTTGCCCTCGGGCTCACGGTTTTGTTTCTTGGGACACCCCACAAAAGGCCTCACACTAAAAGAGGTATCCACACCCTTATAAGGCATGTTTCGTTCCCATCTCCAACCGATGTGGGACATTACATCCTCCCCCACTGGGAATACAGCGTCCCCGCTGTACACACCGGTCCAGGGCCAGGCTCTGATACCAAATATGTAACATCCCCGTCTCGAGCCGGTTCAATTAACATGCATACGATATAAACAGAAACAACGGAAGACTTAACTTACAAAAATACGAGCTAACTTTTTCTTTTTCTTTAATCCTTTTTCACATGACATATCACATTACATACTTCTTCTAATTTAATTCTTATTTGACGGAGACGAAAATCGGACAGAGTAACCTCTGTAAAATGAACACTGGGGATTTTCCAATCCCATTCTCAAGAGTTCCTGATAGACAGTTTAAACAATATATATATCCAGAAGTACCAGTCATGTAATTATACTCAGATACCCATCCATGGGTGCATGCAGAACCTGACTCCGTGCCACTAATCTAACAACATGCAATCCAATACATAAACATAACTGAATACCACATGGTCATATCAACATGCCTGAATACAAAGATGTACATGCATCAAACTGAAGAACATGTACAAGACATATACATGCCATATACAAAATAAAGGATCAATGTCATGATCCATCAAAAGCGAAAATACAAAACGACATGAATATACTTCCAAAAAGTAGTAGCCTACAGCCACTCAAAATCTGATCCGTTAACTGCCTCAGCCACGTGTCGCGTCCCTGCCTAGTGAGGACTCACCGAAAATCTGGGCACCTGAAAATATGTCCCCAACGAGGGATGAGATTACAAATCTCAATAAGCTCCAGGTTTATAGAGAATTCTCCATACCCCTGGCTCACTCCTGCATGAAAGTCAGATACAGAGTATACGAATACAGCATATAACAGATATCATAACTAAACAGAGCATATATCCATATCATATCAGAGATGTGCGCCGTCATTCCTAAGGGAGGACCCCAAGCGGAAATCAATGCACATGTTCCCGAGGGAGGATCCCAAAGCGGAACCAGACATATCAGAGATGTGCGCCGTCATTCCCAAGGGAGGACCCCAAGCGGAAATTAACGCACGTGTTCCCGAGGGAGGACCCCAAAGCGGAACCAGACATATCAGAGGCGTACACCATTAGTCCCGAGGGAGGACCCCAAAGAGGACATCAGGGTACTATACAATCAATGGCCAGAGATTGTTACAGAAATCATATTACAGAAGTCATATCAGAGCAAAACATATCATGTTATCAAATAACTCTATATGAATGCATCTATACAAAGCATCTAAATCAAAGTCATACAGTCCAACCATACTTTACCAACCATGGTGGAGCACTCAAGAAGGAAAAGACTCCTTAAACATAGAGCTTACCTCTTGAAGCTTTATCAAACTGCTTACTTGTGGCACAATTTACTTTTGTATCTTCAAGAGATTTTGATCCTTTTCGGTCCCTATGCGCACCTAGAGAAAGAATCCAAAATACAAATCAATAAAATGCTATCATGCCTAGATTTTTCATAAGGCATACATTTTATTGTTTATCTTCCTTTCTTTATATTTTTTTCCAATGCTATGCCAATACACAAGTCTAGACCACCTTATACTCGTTAGCGTTCTTTAATTTAATCAAGTATTCCCTTAAGAATTTCAACATAAATCATGCCATTTTACTTCAAAAGGCAGCGGACATAACCTTAGGGAATCAAGGTATATTTCAACCATTTTACAAGCCATTTCACTTCTTAACTCATCAATTTTATACAATGAATTACAACACATTTTATTAAAATAAAATGTAACAAAATATGCCCCTATACCACCCTCAAGGTCGAACACTACAAGGAAATAGGCAAGGGTTCTTTTCTTTTTAACTATTCTTTTTCTTCACTTACACGTAACTTACACATACAATTGCATGTTTCCATAAGGTTCCAACTTAAGTTTTTTGGAGCATCAAGTCCCTCCAAAGCCCCACAAGGCTGAAACATAAGGGCATATTTCATATAATTTTTCCCACTTTAGCATTCTCACTACTTTATCAAATTTCCACTTAATTCCTACACATTAAACCTTCCTAATACTTAAGATAAAGTTTTGCACAACATCCTACCCTTCACCTATGATGGCCGAACATGTAGAGGAAGTCATAGGATTTTTTTTTAATTTTTATTCATGTTAGTATCTAATTCTATACTACAACTCCTTACCAAACTCACACATCACAAACTTTCAATTTTTCCATCACAAGCTTTCCATCAAAATACATTTCAAATTTCAAAGCTTAAATAACAAAAATCAAACCATAAAAGTAGAGTTTTGTTACCTCCAACCACTTATCCAAGGTCTAGAAGGCATTCACCAAAGAAAGCTTCATCAAAAGCTCCATTTCTCACCCTCAATTAATAGTGAAACGAAAAGGGGAAAGGGAATATCTCCTCACACACTCAGTGATAGCTCAAACTAATTCGTGGGATGGATTCATTGAACCTTTTTCCATGATTTTCATGTATGGCATCATGCCTTTTGGTGACCAAATGAGTGAGAATGGAAGGAAGAAAAGAGGAAACCCTAAGTTGGATTCTAAGGAAAAAAAATGACAGTAACCAATGCGCACGGAGAGGAAGAAATGAAAGCTTACGGGTTTCTTAAGGCTTTTATTTGAAGTTACTCTTTAACTGGGTAACAGCTTACCTATCTACACATCTCCATTCCCTACCAAACTTTGTATACTAGTCCAGAATATTTTTATGGTAATATTTATAATTTTACTTTTTACTTTCGGGTAAATTTATTTACCTGCATTTTTACTCCTTAACTGTCATTTTAACTCCTTTTTCACCAAAGGTGACTTTATTTCTTTTACTTCTAATTATTCTTCAATATTAAGTCCACCATTACTAGTAAGGGTTATTATAAAACGTACATGAGAAGGTAAATATTGAATAACATCATACATTCATCCTTAACATACATCATGAGTAAATTAAGGTTTACATACAATCCATATACATGTATCCCCAGATAACATATCAAATGATAATACCCTATACATGTTCCTCTAAACAGTATATACAAGTTTGTACAAAATATGTATAGTTACACACTATGTTCCCCAAAATATACAATCATCTTGTGAGAATATATACAACAAAATAGTCATCATAGTCTCATGCTACAAAATAAACACATCGACGACCTTTTTCCTTGTGATGCTCTAACACCATCAGTGTCTGTACCTAAAATATGGTCACCATACAGGGTAAGATAACAATCTTAGTAAATTAGGGATCACTGGAGGATTCCTCCACCCCTAAGTTCACTTAAGGTGTAAAAGCAGTAAAACAAAGATAATGCATCATATATATATATAGTGTATATCAATCGCAATTATACTGGCCAGATAACACTATATAATATACATTACACAAGAAAACCATCTTGCAACATACAAGGTAAAATAAAACATCATCTTATAACAGATATAAGGAACCATCATCTTTTGCCTCATACAAGGAACCATTATCTTGTGTGGCACACAATCAAAACACATATATCACATTTTAGTGCAATTATATACACCACATATAAACTAAAAATCCCTCGGAGTTTGGTGGAACAAACAAGGGATTAATCCTAAGGACCAGAAGCTTACATCTTGAATCTAGGTGCTATAGCATTTTTCTTGCCTACGCAATCAATCAAAACCCTTCAATCAATGTCACCTATTTAAAGGAAATAATTTCATCATCAATATATGGACAATCATACAAGCATATCAATATGCCAACACTTCCAATTCTAACAAGGTTTAGGTTGAAGATTTACCAATTTCTTGAAAATTCAAGAACCTGTGCTTAGTCACTTGGTGACACTAATGGAAGTTCCTTCATCATCACTTCACTTGGCTCACAACTACTAATTCAAACAAGCATAAACATCAATAATATCGTTCATTTCCAATACTACATATACAAGACATCTACACTTGATTTTTAGTCAAATATTTGAAAATGGAACATGTTATGGTTTCAATGTTTTTTCTTGGCCAAGACAATATTCCTAACACATTTTGTGAAGAGACAAAGGTTCATTCACATCCCAACATAATTAACCATGTTATCCCTGTTTGAATATACATCTATCCAAGACCATAAATTCAAAATGCCTAAGGTGATTTGTACATGGTTTTTCCTTCAAATATCCATATCATTTTAGGGCTATATCATCAATTATTCAATAAGGTTCCAATTACATTTCATACCATTACTTGAATTACAAGAAACCACACTTTTTCATGAACTAAAAACCCAAGTGTAACCAATTGATGATTTCATTACATTTCCATGACCAAGAACACATTAATAGTATATTTTACAAAGACATCAAGACTCATTCATATCACAACATCATCAAACTCAAACTTTTCCAATACTCAAATTTCAAATTGCATTTGAGAGATTTTTCATGATTTATAAGCATATTTTTTCAAAAGACCCAAGCCTAAATCACATGAACAATCATAAAAAAACAACCATTAAAGTTTATGTTTCTTACCTCTATACCAACAAGGAAGACAATTGGAAGGTTTCTCCAAGCTTGAAGGCTCCAAAGTCTCTTTCTTTCCCCACAAATTTGAAAGTGGTGGAGGCTCTGGGAGGAAAATGATCTCTCCACACAATGATTTTTGGAGGAAACTAAGGCTAGATTCTAGTTAGTTTGGTGATTTCCAATTACTTTCATGTGAAACACTAAGGGTTTTGATGTAGAAATAAGTGAGTTGTGTGCTTGAGTTCCTTGGCTACGGTGGGATGGGGGGGCTATTCTTGGAGAGGATGCCTGAAATTGGAGAGAGAAAGTGAGGGAAAAATCACTTGAATTTTTACCACTTTTAGTGTGAAAATACCAATCTACCCTCAATAAAATCTCAACAAATCCACCTCCAATCCAAGGATTAAGTCATCCAACATTTAATTTTGACATTCACCAAATTCACTTAATGATATGTCACTACAACATTTTAAAGTTTCGGGTAACTTTTGGACAATTACATTTTTACTCGGAATCTTCATTAATTGTACTTTTTCCCGAAAAGTAACTAATCATATAATTATATTTCTCATCTAATTATCATCATTCTAGTTTGATTCCATAATTTTATGGGCTTAGGTGGAGTGTATTTTACAGAATTAGTCCAATATCGAGCAGTTTTTGTCAAATTGCCATTTTATCCCTGATGAGGTTTTAACCCAAAATTTAGGATTTTCACTCAATTAACCCTCTAATTAGACATTAATATATAATTAATTTAATTTGATTACTTGGGTTATTATACAAAACAAGTTTGATTTAAGGTACAGAGGATCGAATGAGTATAATAATTGATGAAGATGTTGATTTCGTGAAGACCTACGATGAAATGCCTGATGAAGTTTCTCTTGATATAATCTCACCTTTAATTGCTTCGCATAAAATTGATGATTCGTGAAATGATGGTGGATAAGACGATTAGTATGGCCGACAATTGCTTAGAAGATTAACCATGAGTTTGATGATGATTTGACATGTATATTATTTAAAATTATATCCTTCATATCCATATTATGAATGATTACAATTAATTGGACGAAGTTCAGCTAGAACTATTCGACGAATTGCATGTTGTCGTTTGTTTCAATGGTCCTTGCGTCAATTACAACATCTGCCTATTCTTTACGATACCATGACTTATCGGGGACATTTGATGCATATTACACATTATGGACATCACTGCACTTGATACCAGAACTCCGCATCATGAAAGCTTGATATCTAAAAGTTATTTGTGGATCACAATTATACGTCTATGTTCTACTACAGATGCACAATTTTCAATTTATGTGTGTTGGGCAAGTGGCTTCTTACACAGGACGCTTACGGAACACCTAGAGGGGGGGTGAATAGGTGTTCTCAACTTTTTCAAAAATCTTTTTGAATTTAGTAAACAATTACACAATTTTTCTTCAATCCCTATATGCCCAAAATAGTTTTTCGCAATGCTAAGAACAATGTAGTAACAGAAAGCGTACCTTAGCAATTTATAGAGTATAAACGCAGCAATTATAATAGAATTAGTGTAACTGTCAGTCTCTAAACAAAATATTCTGAAATTAAATCAGAGAGACAATGGACACACGATATATCTTGGTTCACACCCACTAAGCCTAAGTAGGGTGCTACGTCCAGAGTGAAGTAGGTGCAGATATTTTATTTATCACAAGTGTACCAGTTTTACAAACACGCGTCACACATGCAATCAAACAAGATATCAAAAATCTTCCTAGTGCCTACACTGCTCCAAGCTCTGAGAATACTCTCAAGCCGAACCTACGAAGTTCACCAACTCCTCTCACAAGACCTTCACTCTCCCTAGTGGATTCTTGAGGCTCCAGGCCTTGAGACACACTCTCAAGCCAAGCACAAGGTCGCCAACCCACACGGTTGCACCCACACACCTAGGACAGATTTACAGCAGACAACTACTCCACTTTAACAATCAATACAGAATTTTCAGAATTGTAACAAGTGAAATAATCCAAAATTACAGTGTCCTATCACATCAAATATATCACAGTAATATCAAACTAAGCTCCACAAATTTATGCCATATGCAGAAAATTAATCCAATGACATATGTATTAAAATCTCTAAAATTAACGCACAAAGGAGCTTGGATATTACACAATTATTTTTCTAATCAATGGACACCAAGAAATCTGGTTTAAAAAGAATATCACAATTATAACCAGAAAAATCAGATTTGAATTTTATCTCAAAATTTCACATAAAATTCAGAATTAGTTCTAGATAAATCTTTTAATAATAAACCAAAAGAAATCTGAATTTTAATCACAATATACTTCAATTAAAACAGAAAATTCAGATTTAATATTCCAACAATAAAATTTCTAGAACAATTCAAGATTAGGTTTCTAAACAATAAATTTCAAACAAAAATCTGAATTAACACAAAGTATAACAAGGTGTAAAGATACATTCAGATTTAATATTTTTAATCAATATTTCCCAAAAATTAGAAACACAAATCTTACAAAAAGAGCATCAAGATTTCTAAGATATTCACATAAAATCAAAACAGAAAAATCAAGATGCAAAAATCAGATTCCAAATTTTAACAATAAATTTTTATACTAATGAACAACTCAAGAATTTAATATTCAGATTAAACAACTCAAAATCCCTAAAGCATATGAAATAACAGATCTGAAAATTTCAGCTAAAATGCTTCAAATCAAAGATTCATAAAAGATTTGAGTTTCTTGAGTATACCATAAAAAAGCCCCAAAATATGATATGAGTTGTTCTCAGAGTAACTCCAAATATTCAATATACGCATCCACAAAAGACCATTGATTATATGAGAAAGCGCATCGAAGAACCCAGCACGGAAATAATTTTCTTTTCTAAAGAAAAATGCAGAACTTCAAGCGAGAAGGATGAAGAAGTCGATTCATAGAAGAAAGAAAGATTCAGTGCAAATGAATGAACGCGAAGACGGAAGCTTGATTTACTTTTTGTGTTCACCTCTCTTGAATTTCTAAAGAAAAAATCACAGCGTCTTTTTCTTGTACCCTTTTTTTATTTTTGAAACTGATTGCAGAGCATTTGGAAAAGTAAAGTGGATTGGTAAAGTTAAACCTTTTATATTATTATATAGTTTAAGAGACTGACTCACGTACCTTTTTGTTTGAAATGTGAAAGTTTACTTTTTATTATTTTGTTTTCCAAAAGTTAAACTCACGTAACATTTTTGAAACCTGTAACTTCTTCTCTCTCTTTTTATTATTATATTTATGTAATCAAAACCTAAAACTCACGTGATACTATATGCTTTGTTTTAAAGTACTGAACCTTATTGGTTTATCAAATTGTAAAATCTATTTTTCATTTTATTTTAAAAACTATTTTTAACAAAATATTAATCATTTGTATTTATTATGAAATTAGCATGATATGCAATTATATGTATTGGCATGCAATGGAGCTTAGTAGATACTATATGATATAATATAGTGTGTAACAAAATATCTAAAAATATCTAACCACTTGTATCTTCAAACTCCATCTTCAATTTGAGACTTTTTGTAAATCCTTTGTCATCATTAAAATATGTATTCCATTATGCTTAAGAGGTCTTCAATGTGGCTGGGATAGCTTTTTCTCCTACGTTATTTCCTGATATAGTCCCCCTGCTTATAACTATACACCTTCCTAAATTTTCTATGCCTTTTGCCTTTTTAAAGGCGACCTATATGTATACTTCTAAAATTGAAGTATCATTACCAAGCATCTTGTCAGTTTCCTATAACTCATTTATAGAAGATACATGTAAGATTATCAATTAATTAGAAAAATTATATTTCAATATTTATGAAGGAATGTAATTTTGTCGCAAAATACAAGTGGAATTCTGTCACAATATCCGTTGCAAATCATCTCGGAGAATAATGTCGCAAATTCCATAGCAAATTGCTCCCCAGGTTTACAATCGATTTGCCCATCGTAAAAATTTCCAAGCAATAACACATCGCAACTTTTTCATTTTTGCGACAGAATTGATTTCTGAATTTGCGATGGAGCCACGATGAAATTTGCGTCTAATTTTTAGCGACCAAAATTTTGACATATTCCCATCACAATTGGTTTCCATCGCAATTTGCGATGGTTTAATTTCCGTCGTAAATTGCCGTCACAATTTCATCATTTTCTAGCAGTGATAAAGTATTATAATTTATGGTAAAGCAATTAAATCCCAGTTTTTGAATTAGTAATGACTATTCAGAACTTAGTATGTCGTTAAAGTTAAATTCTTTTATCTATTCTCTAGGACAAGGACTTGCACACTCTTTTGTGCTAATAATTATTGTTTTAAGGGTATGGAACCTTAGGGGAAAGTTAGATAAACCTCTCCTGTGCATTGAATTAGAGTCCTAACTAGAGTAGTCACACTTAAGGGTTGTTGAAGCTTTAAGCCATGGAATAATGTATTAATGAGTGAATGCGAACTATTTAGAATATAAATGAGTTAACTCGAGTTTAATAACACTTTTGAGAAAGAAATAAGTTGACTCACCATTTTATTTACTAAATTATCAAAATTCATGTGTCACTTGAAAGCTTGTGGGGTGATTTTCTCGTCAGCATCCATGTTTAACGGGGATGCTGCAGATCCATGATTACCTCCTATCTTGTCAACATTCATTTTTTATTATTTTATAGCAAAACTAGTGAATAAAAAAAATGGACTTTATTAATCTCATATTGTAAGAGAATAATTCTTTCCTACCATAGACACAACTATGGATAGAGTCTATTCACTTATAAAAAAAAAGCTACACAAAAATCGATGGATGTATAGAAAAGAAAACTTCTCTTCAACAATATTAGAGTAGTTTTTCCCAAAATTAAAAATTAAAATATATAAACTAAACATAGTCAGACAGAAGCTAACAACTAGCTACACTGTTAGCACTTAATTAATGAGGACTAATTTTCAATCAACTAATTCTCATTTGTTGTAATTAGCCTCATACTCAAAATCCCTTATTGGCTCCACTACAAGTTACATTCTCAAAATCCATTATTTGCTCCTCCACTTGTTACATTTTAATCTTGGTGCTGATGGTGGTATCCTGGCATTGAACTGCTACTCTCACCCATATGCAGTTCAGGCCTATATAACTCTTCATCTAACTCTTGCTTTGCCATTACATTTTGCAAATCCATGAATTCCAAGTGCCTTTGGGTTAACCAAGAAGGATGAGTCTGTGACTGTGTTGGGGGTGGTGGTGGCACCACTGAGGGGAGCTTTGAGAGTAAGGCCTCAAGGCTACTCATTGAGGGAGTTATCTTCAATGGTTGGTTGAAATGGTCATATAATTCAGCTGAAGGTGTAACACTGCCTTGGAAATGCCATTGCTCTGGGGCACCATAGCCTTCCACCTTATAAGGGTATGTAGAAGATGATGGGTGTGGTAAGAGCACACCTGGTATGCTCTCAATGTAGCTGAGCTTTTTTCTCAAGAGAACCACATAGCTCAGGTCTTCAATCACCTTGAGTGTTATGGACAGACAATGTAACAGAATGAACATGATATAAATGAGTACTACAATTGTATAATAGATTTTTGCAATTGAATATGTGAATGAGTGTGAGAGAGAACCTTGTGAATGGCTCCTAGTTGAATAACACCTTCTCTTACTGCAATAAGGGCTATGGTCTGCAGTTATACAATTGAATCAAATAAAGAAAGAAGATCCTTTCAGAAAGCTAAGGAATTACGCATATGAATATGAGTCATACCTTTATACCAGACTGAAACTGGGCTTCCCAAGTCCGAGGGTACTGTAAAAGAACATAACTAGTAAGGATATAGACAAATTTTTTCTTTTCTTTGGGAATCATATGTGTGAACATGAAATCATGCACTATGTACATGGAATACTCTTCGGTGAACTTTTGACATTATGAAATCGGGATGGATACGATATTTTACTTACCTATTTTCTTGTCTACTTTACCTACTCATCTTCAATATTATTGAATCAGAATTTCACTATTTCTCTCTCCTCTGGATATTCTGATCCAATGGTATTAAAAATGAGTAGGTAAAGTAGGCAAAAAAAAAATAGGTAGAATAACTTATTCCTATGAAATCACTAATTCAACTTTGATTGCGTTAGCAAGAAAATTTCGCATTTTTAATATTTACTATGTGAGCATAAGCATAAAGCAAGATGTTTCTTTTTATAATTCTCACCGATTCTGCTGAATTGTGCCATGATGACAAGAAGTTGATTTCTTGATCATTAGGTTCTTTGTATATCCACTTGTGACTGTGATCTGCAGCCACTTTCCCTATCAAACTGGTCCATAAAAATCAATTAACCTTCTTGCTTTTAAAATCTCACAACAACAAAAATATGGGGAATAATGACACTCAAATGGGTAATTTACTATTATTAATTGATATGCATACCCTTCTCCGTAGTTATAGATCTCATGTGACATCTTGAAGAAGAGCTCAGGTTGCAGCCCTTGGTAGGGTTGAGATTCACAGTTCCCATAAACCGATGATGAGGTGGGACAATCGCCAGAGTTAATTTCAGGTGTTGATGAGGCTGCAAAATTGCAGAAACCATCTTCCCAGACCAATATCCTGCATGCATATACATAAATGAGTTAACCAAAAAATACAATAGTCCTGCATGAAAATTTATAAATATATATTACAATGAAGCTAATTAAGACAGAAAATATTACCAGTTCCTTCTGTTTCCTCTGGATCTATCATAAGCCCCTTGACTTTCCCATCTTTGTATAAAAAAGATACAAGCATAGATAGTCAGCATATTCATACAAAATAGCTTTGAAATCTGTCTACATTTTATATACTTATGCTAGCTAGTATGTGCCTAAAATATCAAAATCTGTGTACATTAACATTTAGCTGGACTATATATTTTTCTCTCCTTACTTGGGTGGTGGGTAGTTTCTAGGCAAGATCCTCCAGAAGACTGCATAGACCCATTGAGAATTTTCATGGTTGCACAAGCTCCTGAGTGTGTGTTGAAGGAGATGTGTAACAGTTATTGGACTAAGATGTTCTTCCATCAAGCAAATCCTCACAATCAATTATGCAGGCCCTATCTGATTCCTTCTCTTCCCTTGCTTCCCCTTTACCTACCTATATCTTTAATAGTTGGGGATCTATAACATCTTATCCTCCTTTATATAACCCCACCAACAAGCAAATCTCACATTTATACCCCTCTCTCTTACATATACATTTGGGTGTGGTGAAATAAATGAATGATACCGTTTTCAATTTACTAAAAAATAATAATTCTTGTCCAATGGGTTTAGTCGTTAAATCCCACACTCTTTAGTCAGGTTTAACGGGGAGTGATTTTAGTGGTTCGCTAGTCGAGTTTAACGGAGAGTGATTTTAATTTTTAGTAGTCCAATGGGTGCCAAAAAACTAATCAAAACTGACTATTTTCACCACATCCGAATCAAAATTACGAAAGCTAAATATATATTGTAAAAAAAATTCTTAGGGCCCCACCACCTGTTTTCCTTCTGGGTTCGCAAAGGCTTCCCTCCATCTTGAAAAAATACTCACCCCAAGTTCATGAATCATCTATCATCAGCAAAGGCAGAAGAAGGTAATATATTATAATATTTATGGTTGAAACAACAGTATGATTTATGTGTTACACATGAGTATGGTTATATTCACAAACTACACTATATATTATGAGTAATATATACTATTTAAATATGTATTACCCATAGTACATAGCGTGTAGTGTATAAGAATTTATAAATATAACCTATCTCGCTGTACGTATATAGCTTCATATTTGTGATGACTCGTATCTCACATGCTTTGTTTTTATCTATTCCTATGGCTTACCGTTCTGTTTACTGAGACATAGAGGAGTTAGACAGCGGTCATGATTTCAATTTCGGCAAACTTCTCAAGCCACAACCATTTATTCAACTCCACCAGTAGGTCCAGCTCATAAATTTTGGTTTAATTTTTACGTATTTTTTTTTATTCATATTATAATTTTGTTCGGTTATTTGCTATATGCATTAGTAACTACCAAGAAAATGGGGACAAGATATTCCTTATAGGTGAAAGCGAAATATCAAACCTTAAATAACTGTTTGATATACTGCTACCTCACTGTGTAGTAACTACAAGTAAAAGTAATAACATGAGTCACAAATATTTGATCCTCTCCTTTTACTCATTTTGTGAGATTAATGACTCAGTTGATTGTGGGGGACCTAGCTACCATCATTCACGTAGGAGTCCATCATAAAGATAATTTGTGTCTTACTTTATTATAAGAAGGGCATTAAAATAAAATTATAATAATGCAGAAATCACACTATACTATTAAAATCAGCTCAAAATTTTTATTTTCTTTTAAATTTATTATTTTTATTCATCAAATTTAAAGGCATTATTGGTGATATCACAAGGTGTGAATATGTGTGTTACAAAACAGAGGGGGTTGATGGGAACTTTTGTTGACATTAGGTAGTGGGAATAGAATTATGATCACCATTCTGATAAAACTGCTTCACTTGTAAATGCTGGGTGTCATAGACTCTGCACACGCTGCCGGGTGTCAGATCATTGTATCCCTAATTTTTATACCTAAAATAAATGGGAATGATCTCAGTTATTATTTTTGTAAGCAAAAAAGAGAAAATGGGATTTAAAGAATTAAAGGGAAAAAAATTTTCCGACAATATTCATTATTGATTTGATATTTGTAATATAATAGAATACAATAAAAAGCATTAGTAAATAAGATGGATAGAAGGTTATCTTTAACTTAAAAACAAAAGTTTATATTTTTTTCTTAGCAGAACAAATGTATCTTTAAATTAAATTTTATCTTATTCTACCCTGTCAGTTTGAGCAAAATTGTTAAATTGTTTTGAAGATAATGGAACTTGGGAAAAAATAAAACCTTCTTAAAGATATTTGCAACTTGTTGATATGTAGAGATGTGATGTAATTGTACTTCATTTTGCAAAATTTCATATGTAATAAACTGTAATTAATCAATCTCCAAATGCTTGCATGGTGCAATACTAGATTATGTGCTAAGTAAGTAGCACTTAATTAAGTTATCACAATGCAACAAAGTAGGAGAAGAAATTAGATGGTGAAAATCATGAAGAAGATTATTTATGCTACACCCTTTTTGAGAATATAGATGCTGGCTTTGAGTTGTAGAAGGCAAGCATGAGCATGATCCTTGAATAGTTTATCAATGACTAATTGCCAAGCATCAGGGGCAACTTTGAGCGATGAATACTACGTAGAACTTCGAAGAAAAAAGTGATTTGAATCCAAGAGAAAACAAGAATTGTGTGTAAGAGGAGAAGAGGTTGCTCTACAATATGAATTAATTGTTTTCACAGCAACTTCTTCGAAGAAAAAGAGCAATACTGTTTGAGATATATAAAGCTGTTGAAACTTAGATGCAAACCACTTTGGTGGCTGCTAAAACTCTCCCTTTGTATCTTTGGGGTGTTTGGTAGAGGTTTTTGTTATAAATACCTAGGCAACTTCTATTGATATTTCAATTTGACCCTGTTTGGTACAAGACTCAAAAACATTTAACTAGGAAAATCCATTGCCCATCCATCTCTATTTGTTTGTAAAGTTTCAGGAAAAATACTGTTCCAAAAACTCAAATGAGAGATGGTATTTTGAACATTACTAGGGAAAGAAAAAAAGAGAGGTTGAAATGAAAACAAAATTGACCCTAATGGAGTACCTTTTCTCAATCTCTTTCTTCTGTGGAGATTCAAAAAGTAGAGTGGTTATTTTTGTAATTTTAACTTATTTTCTCATCAATATTTTATATTCAACCAAACATAGAATTAGAAAACTTTAATCAATTTTTTCAATAATATTTTATCCTACCAAACAACTTTTTTTTCAATTTTACCATCAAACTTACTTTTTTACCATTTTTTCAGTAATTGTATTTACCTGATAATTTTTTTTTCTCCTATGCTAAAACTCTTCCTTTATATATTCTTCCTAATCAAACTTTGTTGATAGGGGAAGGGAAGACTGTTTTTTTCTTCCCTTATTTTTTTATTTGCATAATCTATCACCCTCTTTCTAACCTACCCATGTGCAATTTAAAACATTTTTTTTTTCCTACAATTGATTAATTATGTTTTTTCAAATAAAATAGTATAAAACTGAATTAGTACCTTTCAAAGACAAACCATGTCATACATAAAATGACACTAGCTAGAATGCAATAGCATCCATGTAATATAAACTTGTGGTGAATAAATTCTCCAAAATAACACTTGTGGTGAACTTTTTAATTTTTCCATGCATGGATAATCATGATGAATTGCAGATAAGGAAATTCAACGACACAATATATACCCTTGAATTTTGATCTCTTTCCTTTTTCTCTGTCTTGTGTATGTACACAGTTGTCTCCAATTTCTTTCTATCTGCTGCATTGCCATATGTGCAAAATCTGTGAGTTACATAATGACTAAAAGGAAAATTCATCACTTCAATTATTTCCTTATTCTGACACAAAAAAAAGCTTTACAGGCCATTATGCTTCAGTCCATTTGACCATCCACTAACAAAGAAACTTTTCTTGCATTTCCTATCCACCCTGCTATATAATATTAATGATTTAGATGACCTAATAACCCAACATTTTACCCTCTTTCATTTCATCATACTAACATTGTTATTATCTTCCTGATTTCTTGGACGGGTTCTTCCTAACGATGCTTTTGATTCTTTCTCCGCGTGTGTGAAACAAGTATTAACGTTTAATTGTACACATATAATATAATAATGATATTTTGTAGTTGTATATTAAAAGAATTTGCCAACTGTTAATTTATTTATATCTAACCGTTTTGATTTATTTATTTTATAATTATCTGGATATAAGTAGATCAGTGACCAAGATTAGAGGTAAAAAATTGTATTCTTACACCGGTAATAATTACTCTTCTAAAAAAACATATTAGTATTTTGTAGTGTTTTTTTTTCAAATAATAAAATAACATTTTTGTAATAGGAGTGAACGATCGATAGGGGACAGAATCTGAAAATGGTGATGTAAGAAATAAAAAAGGTGCAAAGAGGGCTAGAAACAATTGAATGAGCTTTGATTTTATTCAAGATGGTCTCTAGTGGACATAACATATTGGTATTTTGCTCCTTTTAGAAAAACCTCAAAGTAGTTTAATATTTGAGAGGATGGATCCGAAGAAGTTAGCATGGGAGGCAAAGAATGGAACAAAGTCCTGGTTAAGGTAACAGGTGTTGAAACTTGAAGGGTGCCCCATCCTTGTCTTCAATTAAAGGAAGTGGAATCTCTGCCCTCCCATCCTTTCCAATGTATGTGTCCCATTTGATATATTTAAAAAGAAAAGGGAAAGAAACACTTAATCACATAGAAAGAAGAAACCAAACAATTAATTAAGAGAAATCATTGTTGCTGCCACCAATGAAAAGTTATATGAAGTACAATCCATTACAATTATGTATTGCAGATAATATATAACTATAATATTAAAAAAAAATTTCTTTTCTCAGACATTATCGGTTGACATTACGAAGAGAAAAAAAATAATGTTATCATTATAACTATATACTATCCGTAGTATATATTTATAATAGATTGATACATATAACTTTTTTTCAACAATGCAAGAGAAATGAAACCCATTAATTAATTGTTAAAAGTGTGTAGTTTCTATAATGTCTTTAGAACAATATAATTATTAATTAGAAGACAACAAAACATAGGATCTAGTAATGCATACTTCTAAGCAGGCAAAGATATTTTCCTCCACCTCAAAGAACTTGGGGTATGGAAGAAAAGACTAGGAAGGGTGTAATTAGATATTATTTTGGAATGTTTGTTGGCATATTACATGGTATAGTTAATGGCTAGGGTTAGAATTCCCACTCCTCCCCATCCCCCTTTTATATATAATCTAAAAAAGAAGGAGACACTTAAACTTCACACTTTAGCTTTATGATAAAAGGATACCCTAATTGGCTATCCGTGACTGATGTCTATCTATATCTAAATTTCAGTGTTTCTTGAAGTGATGAATTTTCTTATCCCCAAAACTATCTGATTTTGTTTTTGCCTTGGAATTTTATAACATAATATGTTTCCCTCATTTTCCAACATTATTTTTTTCTCCTTACTTCACATATACCTTGGTCCTCGAATCTACACGATCGACTTATATACCAAAAAATGCATATATGCTGTTCTATGTTATGAACTATGCAACAAAGATTGGTATTAACGTTAAATATGTCTACTTATTTATTTAGTTCGACTGCAAGTTTTCTCGGCGCATCAATAAGGTCAAGAGTTTGAGTTTCAATTTGTCTTGAGGAGATATAAAGTCTACAAGAAAATACTAATTGTGGCTTCTCAAGATGGGGTGTGTAACCGATTGAGTATATATGTATAATCCATTCTAAACTCTTATTGAACCACAAATGAAGGTTTTTCTTTCTTCCTTTATAAAAGCAAAGATATGATGCTATCACTCTTGTGAATTACATGAAAGTAATTGTAAATTCAGGACTAAAAAAATAGAGGACTTTGATCATTTTACTTCATTCATCTATATATTAAACACTTTAATGGAGAGTTGATGGAATGATGTATTGTGATAATTGTTATTATTAGAGAAATATAAAGTCATTAATTAGTTTTACTTAATAACTTAAGCTTTTGGGCAGCGTTTAAAAACTCGGGCCATCCATCGACTTGGCCAAAATTGTAACACCCTGTGTATACTCGGAATATTAACATTACATCGTATTAAGCGGTGCTTAATTAAAAATGCGGAATATTCTTTTTCTTTTCAATTATGACGTCATTATCAATTACCAACTTGATTACTTAATCAATTTCATAAAATAACGCCTGTATATAAATTGCAATAAGACATCTACTGAAATACCTCAATACATAAATAAAGCGTGTATCTACATGACGATATTACATCTCGTAATCCGGACAATATCCTGATATGTTATTACAACACCAAAAGACTCAAGACATAATCAAAACATAACAATACTATGTGTCATGGACAATCCCCATGCTCACCAAATAAACATAGTAAACAACCAGTCTCAACATAAAACTCCATAAACATAACTGAAGCTATAGGCATATAAACAGCATGCATAACCAGCATCCAATCATGGCAGCATAATATAATAGCAATCTAACTCAGCTCCGGCCTCCCGCTGCCTGAGGTCTCAACATTACCTGACCCTGAAATAAGCATTCCCCAAACGTGGGGTGAGATCTCTAAACAAGAAATCTCAGTAAGACAAGGGGTCCTCAAGGATCTTCCACCCCAAGCTCACTTACATGTGCAATATAAGTAAAAGCATTTATATCATTATCAGTTCCAAAACTATGTAGTGCAACAGATATCTATGGCATGTGTGTAATCACTATCTACTGGCCAGAGAAATGTAGGAATACGTCTATTCCCTACATGTAGTACAAGGAACACCGCTTGCACCTCACCCACAGCCTCACCCTCTTGTATGTTCTACATACTCAGGCTTACCGTATAGGTGGAACACCTCCATACATATCAACAAGGCACTAACATACAATAGCTCAACAGCATTTCCAAAACATCAAAAGCATGTAACACAGCATGCATATACCATATCCCCATGGGACATGGTGGAACCACAACATGGCTAAACCGAGGACACGAAAGCTTACCTCTAAGCTAGTTATCCAATGCCACAAGCTCAAAGTCCAATCACAGCAGATCACAATCTGATATGGACCAAATATAAATCAATAAACATGTACCACATGCATACAAATTAAAGACAACGCCTTTTCATTACGTTTTATGTCTTACAGCTTCTAACAAAGCCACAAACCCTTAATCATATGATTCTGGCTTAGACCATCAATTACAGAAGTTCAACTTCATCAATCTAGGGTTTACAAACCCCCAATAGCCTACTGTACACACAGCACATCTACTGTTCTGCGAAATCCCAGAATATCTGGATATTCCTCGGGACCATATCCGGATATGCAATATCTGGATATCTCACTGTCCATATCCGGATATGCAATATCCGGATATACAGGTTCACATATCCGGATATCGAATATCCGGATATCCCAAAACCCCATATCCGGATATCCAATATCCGGATATATGTTCGACAAATATCCGGATATTTCACGACAGAATGCAGTTTCTGCATTTTCGTGAAGATATCCCTTAAAGGTTCCCTTTTTACCGATTTTAAACACCTAATCATGCATTTCTAGGCGTGTTCAACATTACCCAACAACAAGTTATCATCTTTTAGCCTTAACATGCATCAAGCTTCCATTTTTAAGTCTTAAAACTCAAGTTAAAGGTTGGTGATCATACCACAGCTCAAAAACAGAGGATAGAGATGCTCTTAGAGCTCAACACAGCCCCTCAAGTCTGACTCGAGGATGATGCACGAAAATGAACAAGAAGGTAGGTCTTTCACTCAACAAGAAGGCATATTAGAGCATCAAAATGCCAACAAAAGGTCACACCCCTCAAGAACAGCAAACACAGCTCTTCAAACTGCCTCATACAGGTTCTTTAACTCAGAAACAGCACCACAATGCAGTCCCAAGGCCAACCCTCACCCTCACCAAGTGTTTAAATGGAAGAACAAGCATCAAAGGTGAATGCTTGCTCAAGAAATGGAAGGGAAGGAAATGGAACAATGTATAAGGTGCAAGTCAGCCACAAGTCACGTAGACAAAACTGAGTGCCTAGGGTTTAGGGCCAAGTGTGCCTATTTATAGTGATTTAACACATAAACGCACAGTATTAACTTTAATTACTACGCTTAGCATTTAAATCCCAAACTTTGGATTCTGAAACTACACATTTTTCCAACAATTATCATATTTTTATTATATTTTTCTGAGCACCTTTCTGGTACGCGCTTTTCAGAGCCAGTACCGGTTTCTAAAACCAGTTCTCATTATTTGGACTTGAAACTCGTTTTACAAGTCCTACATATTATTCTAGTAATTATCATGCACTTACATTAATTTTTCGGGATACTTTTTTGGTACACATTTATACCGACTAGCAGAACCGGTATCTGCATTTTTCTTCCGAAAAACGACTTTCAGCATTCTTAATCACTTACCATAATTATTAAAGCCTCTTAATAATTATTAGGGTCAATTATGGAATCATTTCCTATTTTCTCATAATTTATTAATTAAATACCTTAATTAACGGTGCGGGTTCTTACAGAAATCAGGGTTACGAAGTCACGAGGTCACTTCACTAACCAGGTTTTATACATTAAAAAAATATAAATACATATCACAAGTCAAACCACCAATCAAAGATTTAAAATATACTTAAACATAATTCAACCAATTATATCCCCAAGTCAATATTACACAAGCTAATCAAAGTATCAAACTATGAAAGTATAAAACACATATTCCAATGGAGTTAAGAAAAAGTTATATCATCAAACTCAGGCCCTCATTGTCCTTCTCACGCACCTATTACAACATGTGAAAGTAGATCCCCTTCCAAGAGACAACGACTGAGGATAGGAGGCGGCGCGACGAATGAACGGTAGGGACAGAAGAACCAGCACGACGGATGAGAAGGAGAAAGAAGACCGAAGAGGATATGAGGAACCACCACCACGGCAGAAGAGATCATCGGATCAGGTAGACTGAGTTTGGATCTGGAGAGAAGATCGGAAGAGAAGAAGAATAATAATTCAGATTTCATATCTAGTTCTAGATCTAAGTACCAGCCAGTTTTTTTTTTTTCTTTTTATACACCAAACAATGTCTTTTAGTGTATAATTTTTTAAAAAAACAAAGAATGGAATGACCCCCTCTGACCCGGAAGTCACAAGTTCAACGCGTGCATGGTCTAACTGCTAACCCCAACCCTCAGAGAGAGGGGGTTAGTGACCTGACGAGGTTGACCCGGGGGCGGGGCGAGTTTTAAAACACTGCTTTTTGGTTAAATTGGTTCTTTACATGGTTTTAGAGCCTCAATGAACAAATGGTCACTGGTTTGATCCTCATCGTCCCCCATTTTATTAATAAAAAATTAAATATTGTAGAGTTTCATATCACAAGTAAGTTGGGCTTGATGCTTTCATGTGAGGGAGCGTATTAGAGAAATATAAAGACATTAATGTAATCTCACCCAACAGCTTAAGCTTTTGAGTTGAATTGATTATTTACCGTTATAGTTTAAGAAATAAATAGGATGATTTTATAATTCACATGACTTATCACAAATTAGCCTGGGTTTAAGCGAATTTTATTCATTTTTACCTACAATTTTTTTTTTTTTTTGGATAATTACCTACATTTTTTGTTGTGGTTACTTTACCCGAAAATTTTTATAAGTGTAGGGTTGACAAGTATGAATAAAAAAGTTAATAACTAAATTCTGATAAAATATAAGCATTTAAATATAGAATCATGGATATTTATGAACCTGTTTCTTTTTTTTTTTTTCTTTTTTTAAAAATATTTCAATCGGTTCATTGCTTCGCAACTAATCCGATTCGGGGCAGGTCCAGGACTAAGGCTTTAAACCCCTCCCAAAAGTGATACTGGGGAGATTCGATATGAACCTGTTTCTTTAATTGCTTTATTTTCCACTCAAAATTTAATTTCAAGATAAAAAATGAATTAAGAAATAAATGACTAATTAAATTCCCATGGTTAAAGTCACCATTTATCCTATTGGATTCTGCATAGAGAGTTATAGGTATAATTCTGTTTTTCTTTTAGTTTAATTTTGACACAAATTTTCCGTGTAAATTGTTTTATATTATCAATTATATGCCGTTACATTATTAATGAGTTTAAATGTAATAATATCTTTCACTATTATCTATCAGTAAGGTTATATTTACAATCAGAGACAAGTACAATTTTCAATTTTTCATTTCATAGAATGATTCTCATATTTCTTTTTGTGATTTTTGAGAATTTTGGACTGAACTATATATACATAGGATAGAACTCAAAGATAACACAGAATATAACCATTTATTGAAACTATAGATTAAAAAAGATCCATGAAAAATAGTTATTAAACTTTATAGAATATCGGTTTCTAAAATTAATCACTAGTGATTTTTAAATTTAACATTAATCATAAACTTTATAAAATGAGATAGTTTTAAATAAACTTTTGAATTCTTAAAATCAACTTATGAATATATATAGTACTAAAACTAATAATATTAAGACATTCTATTAGTTAAGCATCTAAATTCATAAAAATTGAGTTTTAATAAATGCTTTTTTGCTGAAGAGCAGAAACCAGAAATGTGTCTGAAATGCTTGTATTGTATGTTATATAAGTTTCACATATTTCTCGAGGAATTGACAATGATGTAAATTACTCATACACTTTAAACATATATAGAAAATTAACTCTTTTGTTACGAAAAAGAACAAATATATTTTACTAATTAATGCAAAAGAATTCAGACAAATAAATATGCTATCATAAATTTATTATCAGGTTCCTGAAAACAAATCACATTCTGTTGATAGATTTATACCAATTTCAAAAACTTTATTATTCTTAATGTGTTGATAAAGAAAAAGAAAAAAATTTAACTCTCTCTCTCTCTCTTAGTGGCAGAGTCACGTATAACTTGGGTGTGATCTCGGCCCGGGTTACATTTTAACAAATTATATTTATTATATATAATTATATAATTAATTACAATTTGGTCCGGGTTAAAATTATAATTTGTCCCGAGCTACAATTTGTAGTTTGGCCCTATCTAAAACTTAAATATTTTTTATGAAAGATTTGAGTAAGTTGTATTAGGTTATTTGTTCAATATTCATTTGTATAAAAAAAATTAGTAAAATTAACAAATATTTAATAAAATTATAACACTTATTAGTGTTTTCTGCTCATGTGCTTGTGC
Organism: Gastrolobium bilobum; assembly: GCF_033153095.1. NCBI lineage: Eukaryota > Viridiplantae > Streptophyta > Magnoliopsida > Fabales > Fabaceae > Gastrolobium > Gastrolobium bilobum. The sequence continues at coordinate 239,581 of NW_026898223.1, forward strand.
TCTGTATTTAATATAATTTAAATATATTATGATATAAACAAACTAAAATTAAAATAATAAATACATATATAATTTTTTGATCGGGCTCAAATTGAAGTCCGGCTCCGCTTTCTCTTTTTGTTGTGTTTTTATATGGCTTTCGAATTTCAATAAATTTTGTGTGGGATGGATGTGCTTGATTTTTGTTTAGAATCTATATTTACGGCCAACAAATATTGGTGGATAGCTGTAAACAACGAAGTGGAAAGCTGAACCCATGTTAGGGGTCGAGCTGGATGCCACGACTTTTGATGAATCACAAAAGTGTAGTCTGTTCTTTTAAATAAAGTTAGGGATTAATGATTCTTATATTTTAAGAAATAATTTTATTTTTTATATATAGATAAAAATATGGAAAAAGTTATATTTATAAATTTTTTATTTACAAATTAAGTATTATTGGTTATACTTCAATCAGGAGTGTATGACTGGTCATACTTAATGTAATTTGTAAAAAAAAATTGTAAACGGATCCTTCCCCTAAAAATATGAGGTTTATATTCTTTTTTCTCTTCTCTTTACATGACCCTACGTACATAGGATCTATATACTTTTATATTTGTGTAAGAGATAAAATTATTTTCTATAAAATGAAAAATATTAATCGCATAAATCTAAGTATAAATGTTTAATGTATATTCAATATGTACAAAGGCAACATGTTTTGTAGTGAGGATAATTAGCTAGTGCTACTGCCTCCCTTTTCAGTGAGGATATTGCATATTAAGTAGTGAAAACTAACTAATCTAACTATATATATATATATATATATATATGTGTGTGTGTGGGGTTTACATTTCTGCAGCTGCTGTACGTGCAGCAATCAAATACTTGTCATATATATACTTGAAAACATTAAATGCGATAAATCATATCCATACAAAGATGAAAACATTAAATGTGGAGAATCATAACCATATATCTGTCGTTGCTGTACGTAAAGAAGCTACAGAAATGATTTTACCTATATGTATATATATAAATATATTAAGTGTCTGGTTAAAAATTTAAATCATACATATTTAGAAAACAAAGATATTTAATAATTTGAGAATACAAAGAATTTAATATATTTTCAGTAACTAAGAGAATCTCATATCTTTTTGTTAGACGATTATAAATACATTTTTTTATTAATAACATTAATATAAACGTTATATATACTATATAGTACTCTTTAATATAAAATAATAAGTTTCCTGTCAATTATCTTAAGGGTTCTTAAATATAAAATAGAAGTCTTGTTAACTATTGTCTTAAGGGTATTGGTGAAATAATATTTACTACTTATATTAAATTAAATTAATTACTTCAAAACGGAAATAATAAATATTTTTCGAGTTTTCATTAAATTACTTAGTTCCCATTTAATATTTTTTATTTTACATATTTCAAGTATACTAAGGGAATTATAAAGTTATTATCAAATCCCATTAAACAAAACTATGTAGAAAAAAGATTTATGTAATTATTTAATATTGATTTGTTTAATGTACACCAAGTGTATAGAAAAATTTCTCCATCCCTTGGTGTTTATATGTAGACGTTGATTGTTTTTAAGGTGTACTATCCTTAAAAATTTTAATATTTGATTGTTTTTAAGTGTTCATATAGAGGAATAAAACTATGATCTATTGCTCGTTTTAATAATTTTTAAAATAATCTTAAGTTCATTTTTAAGATATTAAATATTTACAATTTTCTTTTAATAATTTTATTTTTAATTTCTTAACTTGTATCCTAAGGATATATATTAATAAAACCACGTTTAAAGGTGATCAGTAAGTACATATATGTATTACTTGTTTCTTTTTTTTTTTTAAAAAGATTACAAGGAAAAGAAAGACAAGGATGTATTACTTGTTTCTTATAATATCATTTATTTAATTTTTAATAAAATAATATTAATATAATAACGTATCTATCTTGAAATCATGAGAGAATGAAACTGGTAACCTGAATATTAAGCTAATTAAAAAAATATTAAGATATTCACTCAGTTATCATTGTTTGTATAAATTGTATGGAAATGAATTATCTCATATGTGTAATCTAAGATGACCATGTTATGTGTAATTTAACATGATGTGAGAGGATCTAATCACGTCAAAGGTTATAAACGGTGATAAGAGATGAGAGAGAAGAAAATATTAGAATAGAAAGTTATAAAATTATCATCTTTGATTTGTACATTGATGATAAGATCCTTTCACATGACATGGACATGTCATGTTATTTAGTGCGGAGGTCTGTATTTTTAATTTCTCTTCTCCTTATAAGCAGAAGTAGACCAAATATATTTTTACGAAAGCTTTTATTATAATTTTTTTTCTTGTAAGTTGTAACGAAGAAAAAAGCCAAAAGCTCTTAAAAGGATGTTTTTTTAAGTTATATCAATTTTTTTAAATAAACAACTTTTAAATAACTTTTAAACTAAAAGTTTTGTATAATCATCAAACAGATTTTAAATTTATTTTAAAAGCTTTTTTATTTAACTTTAGTTTAAAAGTAATTTTTAATTTAAAAAAGAGATGTGTCAAATAGGCTCTTAATCCACAAGAGGATCAATTTCCAAATAGTATTGTAAGTAGAATCATTTTCAACTATTGTAATAGATAAGTGTGTCTGTGTTACACTTACATATTTTAGAGCAAGATAGTCAAAATTGAGATCTTATTTAAGATCGGAAGGAAGTTATAAAATCATAAATCGTGGGATTGACACGAATTGTAATAATCTTACATTTCTAATTTTAACAATAAAAAATCATTTATATATATAAATATACATGATATAAGATTAACTTGTAAAAAAATAAAAAATTATGTTTGCTTGTTCTCTCCAAATGTAAAAGAAAGATAATAACTTAAGAGGAAAAAACAATAACTTATAAAACAATTAAAAAACACAACAGTGGAGAGTGCAATGGAATAGAGGGACCCATTGGATAAAAGATTATAAAATTAGTGTACTAATTTTTTTTTAAAAATTTATCATATTTCTATTAAAATAAAAAAAGGAGATTATATTTACAATATTTTTTCATTTACAACCTCTTATAACTAAATCTTAACCATTGATTTTCATTAATCTGATTATTATAATTTATTGAGTCATACTTATTAATTAATTTTTAAATTTTAATAAATTATAACTGTCCAATTGACAAAAATTAACTGTTAAGATTTGATTATAAGAGATTATAAGCGAAAAGACATTATAAATATAACTTTTCTTTAAAATAAAATAATTTTTTTATTCCTATTACTATCCAAACATGTCTTGTAACGGGAACTCAAAAATTCTTTTATTTTAATTTTTAACGTTTCAACTAGTCACCCTCCTTGTCTACGTCAACAAAACCATGTTCTCTCTTTTCAAAAATTTCGTTAGTTATGTCTTAAAAAAAAATCATCTGTCTCTTAAATTCTCTATTTACATTTACACGCTCCAAATTTTCTCTCTTCACCATTTTCTCCCACTTGGCACAAGAAATCGTTACAAAGGTGAAGGGGAGAGTTCGTATAACACTTTGCATTTCTAAAACATATATTTATATATTAAAGATGGATTCAAGGGTAGGATTAGTGAAAATCCTGAAATTAGGGTTAAAATACAAAGGAAGAGCAAAATGGTAATTTGCCAAACACGTAACCCTAGGAATGTGAAATTGAGTAGGAGGTCTCAAATGGGAAAACTAACGCTAGAAATGGATTCAGAACGAAAAATTGAGTGGTTAGGCAAGTTTCTGGAAATTTGGTGAATAGTGTTTTTACCAGGTAAAAATATCGCGGTACAGTTGCACCGTAAAGCATGCCGAATGAATTTTGAGCTCTAGGATTGGATATAAGTTATAAATGGTACATAGAAATAGGAAATACGATTTCTGGTGAAAATTGATGGAAATTAGAGTATTTAGGGAAGCGTGCCCACAAAGCGCATAACAGCTTAAAACTGCGATTTCTCCGAACGAACGTAAAACTCCGGATTCATCTGATCAAGGGCAATTAAAGGACAATGGTTACTGTTAAAAATTAGAGTTTCTAAATAGTTTAAGAAATTATGGACGTTTAGTGGAATATGGGAGAGATTTGAATTAATTTGAATCGCGTGAGGTGGCGGTGGGACCCACCCCACTTAAGTGACAATATGACAACACATCCATGTCACTATTCATCATCTTTTTCTTCTCCCTCTCTCCTCAAAACCGTGCCACCCCCCTCCCCCCTCCATGGCCAAGTTCCTTTGATTTTCTCCTTCTCCAAACTCACTCAATACTAACTCAAATCCAACAAAGTTTGGCATCAAACTTTAAGTAGAGGACCTTCCAAACACATCCATGGTGTTCTTGGGGCGTGAAACTCACTAAATTGGGAGAAATTTCACATCTAAGTCGCGGCCAAGATTGGGATTTTGGAGATTTTGAGTTGTTGGTTCAAGCTCTTGATTGAGTATCACTTGGTGGAGTCCTAGGCCAAGCTTGTGGGTAAGTTTCAACACATTTCATTGGTTGAATCTTTTGATTTGAATTTGGTGACCTTGAGTTGGTTTGTATGAATTGATCTAGTTAGAGAGCTCAATTTGAAATTGTCTATTAGATGAAAGTGGCTTAGAATGATGTTTTAGAGTGATAGAAACTATAAAAATTATTCATGAATTATTTGGTAACTTCGGCAATTTTTGGAGTTGATGATCCATGACTTTGTGAAATGACTTAGTTGTAGGATTGTGTAATTAAGTTGTGGTGTATTTGTATGAGTTAATTATAGGATTGTAAGGTGTGTGAAAGTGTTAAATTGGATTGAATACCCTTTGATTAGTGAGCATGAACAATTCGACGTAGAGAGGGCATATAAGGCTTGATGTTGTAAAAATTGTATAATTGATGTTGTGTGGTTGTGTATGGTATTTAAATGAGTTGGATGTTGGTTGGATGCATGAGGTTTGGGGGTGGAACCATTGGATAGCCTAAGTGTAGGAATTGGCCTAAAAGAAGATAATTGGAAAAATGGTGTTATGATGGGGTTGGAAGGAAAATAGGACTTGAAATGGTGTTGTGGTAACCTTAGATTGCTAATGGTAAATTAAAATAAAATTAAGAAAATTGTTTAGTAAAAATTAGGCTTAGTGGCCGAAGCTATGCATGTGGGAGGGGGATGTTTTGGTGCTTTGAAATCTTGTTGATTGCACCTTGTATTGATGATCCTTGTGTGATCATTGTAGGTTGCCTTCCACGGAAGCGAACTTGGAGGTTTGAGCTTGGTGGGTTGCCTTTGGTCCTTGACCAAAGGGATTTTGGTAAGTTGTCATAATTATATGCATGGATATTTAAATGAGCATGTATATGTTATTGATTGGTTAAAATTGAAATGGGAATGTCCTATGTGTAGGCATTTCTTGTGGTACCAAGCTCAGTGACGAAGTAAATTGGAACTGTCAAGTGAAGGAGATTAATCAGGTAATCCTTTGGTACTAGGGTTTAATCCCTGTGTGTGCTCCACCAAGCCCTTTGAGGGTAGTGGTTGGAGGTGTATGTTGGTAATATAATATAACATATTCATGCATTATTGTATGTTTAGTGCTATATAGGATGTACTGTGTCTCTGGCCAGTAAAGAGTTTGCCTTTGGGCGTTACGGACTTCCACTGGATAGGTTTGCATGAGGGAGTTCCAGTTGACCTGGGATCGTGGCGTATCATCCGTAGAGGAGCACACTAGGAAGTCTCGGGTGTATATGGATGAAGGGTGCCTTGGTTGATGTTCTGGAAACTGTAACATCCCGAGCGCTGACGAGGGCAGGGAGTGATCACCGGTGCAAAGAGGCACGGACAAGGAGCGGCTCCTGACAGGCTTCCAGCGGGGGGTTACAGGTATGAATGAATCGAATCGACACCTGAAAGAGGGGGATTCCAAAGGTTGTGCAAGTATAAGACTGCACAGTTTGGGATAGCTTATAAGAATTAATTGGTACTATCTATGCAAACAAGATGCATCTGCTTTTCGGTAGCCCGGATCGGAAGAACTCCACAGTTAAGCGTGCTTGACTTGGAGCAATTCTGGGATTGGTGACCTCCTGGGAAGTTTTCCCAGAAGTGTACGAGTGACGAAAAAGCACACTGTAAAGTCTCGTGTTAGTATGTGGGGATAGTCATTGATTCTTGAAGCGGCCAGGCGTTACAAGTGGTATCAAAGCAAGGCCTCTCTTCCAGTACGGTGTGGTCGAGGACGAACCAGGCGGAAGCTGGTGGGCATGTAACATCCCGAGCGCTGACGAGGGCGGGGAGTGATCGCCGGTGCAAAGAGGCACGGACAAGGAGCATCTCCTGACAGGCTTCCAGCGGGGGGTTACATGTATGGATGACTCGAATCGACACCCGAAAGAGGGGGATTCCAAAGGTTGTGCAGGTATAAGACTGCACAGTTTGGGATAGCTTATAAGAATTAATTGGTACTACCTATGCAAACAGGATGCATTTGCTTTTCGGTAGCCCGGATCGGAAGAACTCCACAGTTAAGCGTGCTTGACTTGGAGCAATTCTGGGATGGGTGACCTCCTGGGAAGTTTTCCCAGAAGTGGTACGGGAGCGGCGGGCAAGAGGCCCGTAGGATGAGCATGATTGTTTAGTGCCCATTTTGCATTTTGTGGCCATTTGGCCTAGGCTAGACTTAGGACATGAACATTGTATTGAGCTAGGACTATTCATATTGTCATCTTTGTTCAAGTCACTTTTTGGCTAAGCTTAGTTATGATTTATCATGTTCATTTGAGAAATTGTTATGTTGTAATTAAAGTTGTAAATTGTATTATGTTTCATTGGAGAAGTTGTAATTTGTAATATTGAGACTTTGTGTAATATTGAAGCCTGCTATATGATGAAAAGGAAATAGACCTATTCTAGGATATGATTTATGTTTTATGCCAAAAGAATGCATGTAATGGAATTAATATGATTGAAATGGTTTAAGATTTGATAATGTAATCAATGAGTTGTAAAGTAAGCTTTTGAAATAAATTTTGAAGGGTTGTAAGAGCACCAAGGCATTGATGGTTGTTGAGTGCCACCCATTTTTATTTGGTACAAATTAAGGATATATAACACACTTTAAAAGTGGGATATGTTGAAAAAACAAAGGAGACTCTAGCAAAATTTCTATAAAAGGGCAGATTTTGAGTGAACTTTGGGAGATCATATCTTCCTCCACAAAGGCCCAATAGGGACGTGCCATACACCATTGTAAAGCTTGCGATGTCAACCACCTTGTGTCGAAATTTGAGAATCATAGAATTAGCACGCCGCCCTGTAGAATCCAGTGAACATAGACTGCCCAAAATCCCCTACACATAGGGCTGTCACTATACGATTTTGGGAAAATTATTCCTGCTTCGTTTCTTGGTCAAATTAAGTACATGATATGTCAAATTGAAGCTTAAGGTGTCTAGTTTATTGTTTAAAAATTTCAGAGTGATTGGTGGAGTTTTTTGTCCGAAATCTTGAAAAGAGTGAGAGCTCTTTGGAGCCCTGTTTGAGGTTGGCTGGCAGATTTGCTTGTCCAACTTCAAACGGTGATATCCAGTGCAAACAAGAACTTTTGGAGCGTGTGACAGCTCATTGGAAAGATAATTAAGTGTAGATTAACATAATAAAATATGAGAGGTGTGCGGCATGCGAAATTTCCGCAATGACCAGAATACCGAACTATGTTCGAATAGGTAGAAACCATAAAAGTGATATTTTGGCTAAGTGGATTTATGGGAACCCCTTAGTGACTTGAGAGGAGTGTTATATGATATCTAGGTATTTTGTTTATTATTCCGTAATGAGTTTTCAGTTACGGTCATAGCTTTTATTTATTACGCTTTATTATTGTTTTAAATGCTCGCGTAATAAAAAGGAAAAAGTTTACTCGCATTTTTATAAATGAATTGTTGTGATTATAACTGCGCTTAATATCATAATCAATGTTAACAATACCGGTGTATAAAGGGCTGTTACAGTTCAGCTAGTTTTGAAAGAAAATATGCTGTCAGAAATGAGTGAGTTTTATATAAAAGAATTGTTCTTTTTCTGGATCGTTTGGCACGATGAGATCGTGCAATCCCATTGTTTTTACAATTTTACACGGCAATCTGCAACCATCTTGTTTGAAAGAAACCCTACATACAATTTAGATCAACCAAGGAGGCAAAAATTGTAAAATCATGCGATCCTGCAATTGTGAGAAATATCACCTCAACTTGATTATTAGTGCTCAATGTAATAGTATCTAATAGTCTCTCCCTTGATACAAGTCCTAAAGGTATATATCAATAAGAAACATGGTACGAACACGAACAAAAAATCTACTACAGTAAGGCATCCAACTCTCAACCACGTACTCTATTACAAAAATATTTTTTTCTATTAATTAATTAAGATTATTGTACTCTACAAATAGTTATAAAAATAATTATCTAACAAGATATAAATATGTGACCAAACAAAAATACCATTACATAAATAAACTAAAGAATAATTTTCCAAAGAAAGTTTATTGTTGGGCTTTTCCTCCTTAAATGCTACCAAGGCCCAACAATGCCTTTGTGGGGCTCAAAAAACTCAAAAACTTAGGTCTCAAGAAACTATAATCTCAACTTTTGATATTCTAGAATTTCCCTTCCTCTCCTATATATATAAGCTTGTGTTATATGAAAGGTTAGGGTTAGACAATTTGAGACAATTTTGAGAGTACATCTGGGGAGAAACTTGAGTATTATACCTTCTTAGGAAAGTTTGAGAGAATACTATCATTGTAGATGATGTTTGAGTGTATCACTATTAGTGAAATTTGATATCTTGTACTTATTATTTTCATAGTGAAAGTTTGATTCTAGACCAGTGTCATAGTGAAAGTTTGATTCTAGACCAGTGTCCCGTGAATTTTCACTTCTTCACATTGGAGAAAGTTTTCCCATGTTAAAATATGTTGTGCTCATCTCTCTGTCTCTCTCCTCTGCATTTTTTGTTTTTCTGCTGCATTGACCGACCTGATGACTTAAACCGACCTCTGATTGTGTTGAGCTTCGAGCTAGACATTTGACTTTCGCAAAGGCTTCTTAGCCGAAATTGAGAGACCGAGTTTGTGCCAACAGTTATTTGAATGAGTAAAAAGTTTGCGACTTGTAGTTTCTCCAAGGTAAGAGAAAACCTCCAAGGCATGCATTGCCAATCGCTATCCCAATAGAAGCATATTGTGTACGCTCTAGTAGCCTTCCAGATTTCAAAAGGGATAGGTGAAAACTGTGAAAAAGAAAGAGTACTCTTGGGTTAGTTTATTTTGTAATTTGAATAACATCAACAACAAAAAATTAGTTACAGAGATTCTTTTTATTTTTTCAAAAAATAAGTAATGTCTACCTATAAATTGTGCATATCCAAACATGAAGATCCAAAAGATCACACACTACTAGAAAAGTCCAAATTTTCGACGGAAAATTTCAAGGGAAAATTTTTCGTCAAAACTAAAGACGGAAATTTCAACAAAAAACATACTCTGTCGAAGTTTTCGACAGAAATAATATTTCGTCGACAGTTTTTGACGGAATTCAGATTGCGTCAAAAAATTTCGACGGAAAAAAAGTTCCTCCAAAAATTATTAGAAAAAATAAATCAAAAAAGTTATATTTATAGATTTTACGACGGAACTCAGATTCCGTCGAAGATTTTCGACGAAAAATGAATTCTGTAGAAAACCATTAAAAATAAATAAATCAAAAAGAAATTATATTCATGGATTTTTCGGCAGAAATCACATTGTGGCAAAAAATTTCGACAGAAAATGAATTCAGTCGAAAACCCTTATTAAAAAATAAATCGAAAAAGAAATTAATTTTATGAACTTTTCGACGAAAATCATATTCCGGCGAAGATTTTCGGCGGAAATCGAATTTCGTCGAAAACCCTTATAAAAAATAAATAAAAAAGAAATTATATTTCTGAATTTTTTGACGAAAATCCTATTTCGTCGAAGATTTTCGACGGAAAATGAATTCGGTTGAAAATCCTTATAAAAAAATAAATTATATTTATGAACTTTTCGACAGAAATCCTATTCCGTCGATGATTTTTGACGAAAAATGAATTTCGTCGAAAACCCTTATAAAAAAATTATATTTATGAACTTTTTGACGGAAATCATATTCCGTCGAAAACCCTTATAACAAAAAAATCAAAGAAGAAATTATATTTATGAACTTTTCGACGGAAATCATATTCCGTCGAAGGATTTTGACAAAAACGAATTATGTCGAAAAATCATATAAAAAAATAAATCAAAAAAAATTATATTTATGAACTTTTCGACGGAAATCTGATTCTGTCGAAGATTTTCGACGGAAAACGGATTTCGTCGAAAATTTTCGACAAAAAATGAATTACATCGAAATCCATAATAAAAAAATAAATCAATAAAGAAATTATATTTATGAACTTTTCGACGGAAATCAGATTTCGTCGAATATTTTCGACGGAAATCGCATTCCGTCGAAAACCCTCATAAAAAAATAAATCAAAAAAGTTAAGATGGGAAAGGATATAGTTACCACCATAAAAGTTTACTACTCTTACAACCAACATAATCACTGTTGATATTTGTCAATCTAGCAGTTATAATTTATTGAAAATTATTGGGTCACACTTATTATTTAATTATTAATATCTAATAAACCCAATAAATTATAATTGTTTGATAATTACGAAAATCAAAGTTGATGAAGCTAGTTGTATAGGTGGTAAATATTTTTGGTAGTAAGTATATCATGCCTCAATTAAGATTACACTTATTTGTGACTTGCATGTTTTCTAAACAATTGTTGGTTTAGGGTTTAAATTTTTGAAGAGCCTCCTCAGGGTTGCTTAGATAGATTGTACAGCGACACCATTGGTGTTTCCTAGTCAAGGCGGAATGCCTAGTTGTTTTTCTGTTTTTTGTTTTTTAATTTCTTGTTATTGTCCAAAAAAGAACTTGGTACCGTTGCAATCTTCCTGTTATTGTGTAGGACCTCATTTAATCAGTTTCATATCACAGGCTCGAACTGTACAATTGCAATCTTCCATGACCGTTACAGATGGTTATTATCAAATTTCTTAGTGGACTATGAAATCAGGATTGCTACATCATTTGACTTTTTCTATAATTTACAATTGATTGTGTTGAATCATTTTCAATTTATTTACTGATCATTTCAAAGCCATAAATGTTCAATTCTACTTAAATACATTTTTTATGGATTATGCATATGAATTGTTTTTATTATTATTTTTCAGAACTTGGTACTACGGGGATTGAAATTTTAGGATAAGATTGGAGAATGTGCTTATTGTCAAGGAGGCTGATACATAATTCAATTTTGGTTTCTTTGGATGAGCAATTGGAAGACCGCACCACAAATAATCAGTGCCAATTTTAATTCTTTGGATGTCCAAGCATTTTGAAGTCAGTTTTGCATTGTGTATTGATTTATTAATTTTTATCTATTAATTTTTTAAGGTTATAATGTATACTTATTGTACACCACTCGCTAACTGTATAAGTGTTTTTTTAATACTTATCCTAATATCATGATATGAATTTTTGTTCATTTAATGTAATGATTAAGTAGATTTAATTTTGATATGTTGTTTAATTTGATTATATTTTTTCGTCAAGTACATTATAGAAAATTGATATTAATTTTGTAGAGAGAAATTTTTAAAAAAAAATTCTAAATTTTTTTAAAAAATTTCTAAAATCTTTTGACGGAATTTGTTTTACGTCAACAAATTTTACATCAGTTTTCGACGGAAATTCATTGATTTTCCATTGAAAATTTTCAACAAAATCCATTTTCCGTCGAAAACCACCACAACAATTTTCGACGGAATTCCATTGATTTTCCGTCGAAAATTTTCCACGAAAATAAATTCCATCGAATTTTTCGTCGAAAATTTTTGACGGAATCTTTAATTCCGTCTAAAAATGGGTTATTGTAACACCCTGTATATATCCGGTAATGTTATCATATCATTGTATTAAGCTGCGCTTAATTAAAATTGCGAAATATCTTTTTCTTTTCAATTATGACGTCATTATACTTAGCCAAGTTGAACACTTAATTCGTTTTCGAAACATTGCCTGTATGTAAATTGCAAAATACAGCTAACTGAAATACCTCATTAAATAAATAACATAAGTATGTCTCTAGTCACGGAACTACAACACGCAGACCGGACAACCTACTAAGTTATACAACTCAACTCAAAGAACTAACATAAAGTGGCATGGACAAACTCCATGCTCACCCAAATAAGGCTTCAAGCCCAACATAAGTCTCAACATCAACAGCATAATAATAAGGCGAAAAACATAAACAGCATACAATCCAGACATGTCAGCATAAATATAACAGCAATATCATCAGCTAAGCTCTGGCCTCCTGCCGCTAGAGGCATCAGCCCCCATATTACCTGAACCTGAAATAAGCGCCCCAAACGTGGGGTGAGATCTCTAAACAAGACATCTCAGTAAGACAAGGGGTCCTCAAGGATCTTCCACCCCAAGCTCACTTACATGTGCAATATAAGTTCTAAAAGCAGTAATTCAATATCAGTTCCAAAATCAGTGCAATGCAACAGATATTCATGTCATGTGTGTTATAACTATTCTACTGATCAGAGAATTGCAAGAATACGTCTATTACCCACACAGTATCAGCCCATGCTGTATTCGCCCACAGGATCGCCCCATGGCCTCCTGTGTAGACGTCACACCACATACATATCATAAAGTATTTGCACTTAACAGCTCCATAGCATTTCAATAAAACAGTATATGAAAACACATCATGCATGTAACCATCCCCTCATGGGACATGGTGGAACAAATAATGGCTAAACCGAGGACACGAAAGCTTACCTTGCAAGCTAGCTATCCAAGCCAATAGTTCACAATACCTCAGAGTCTACAAACAGCAAGATCACAATCTGATTGGACCAACAATATTAACAATATTTTTGCACAACAAGCATATGATTTAAAAACAACGCACTTCCTTTACGTTTTACGTCTTTAGGCTTCTCACAAAGCCATAAGCCCTTAATCACTTGATTCTGACTTAGTTTAATTATTACAGAAGTCCACATAAGTCAATCATGGGTCCACAAACCCAAAATGACATTCTGTATGAACAGTACCGTCATTATTCCGAAAATTCCCAGTATATCCGGATATTTGTCGGGGGCATATCCGAATATCATATCCGGATATCCATATTCGGATATCAGAAGACCCCATATCTAGATATTTCGCGACAGAATGCAGTTCTGCATTTCGCGAGATATCCTTCCCAAAGATTACTCATTTCATGCATACAGAAGCCCAAACTTGCGATTTAAGGTGTGTTTAACATTACCCAACCTTAAGTTATGCTATTTAATCCATTACATGCATCAAGGTTCCACTTTTAAGCATAAAAACTCAAGATCATGGGTTCAACAACTTACCAAAGGTTCAAAACGGAAGCAAAGGCTGCTCTTGGAGCTCACAATCAGCCTCCAAGGTTCTGACTTTGAAGGTGCACGAAAATGGCACACAAAGATGAGTTCTTTCTTCATAAAGGTCACTCCTTGGACCTTAAAATGCCATAAAAATGGCTCCCTCAACCCACCCCAAGAAGTCAGCACCTCAAGCACAAGAGAACAGCACCACAACTCAGAATGGAGCTCACCACACTCACCATGATTGTTCCCACTCACCCAAGGTGTTAAAATGAAGAAACAACCAAGAAGAATGGTCTCTTGGAGGTCTCAATGGAGGAGAAGAAGGTGCAAGGTTGCTGCACACAAGACTCAGAAATTTTCCACGTAGAAGGAAAGGTGGCTGACCTAGGATCATGTGCAAGGTTCCTTATATAGCTCACTTAAGCCATAATTGCACTGTATTAGTGCTAAATTCTACGCTTAGCATTTTAATTCCAAACTTTGGAATCTGAACCTACTCATTTTTCTAAGATTTGTCATATTCTTATTTTATTTTTTGCAGCACCTTTCTGGTACGCGCTTTTCCATAGCCAGTATCAGTTCTAGCACCAGTTCTCATTATTTTGGTCTGAAACTCGATTTACTAGTCCTATATAATATTCTAGGAATTAACATGCACTTATTATAATTTTCTGGGATACTTTTTTAGTACGCATTTATACCGAGTAGCAGAACCGGTATTTGCACTTTTCGTCCGAAAAGCGACTTTCAGCATTATTAACCACATTCTATATTTATTTAAGCCTCATAATAATTATTAGGGTCAATTATGAAATTATTTCCTAATTTCACATAATTAATTAATTAACGGTGCGGGTTCTTACAGTTATCAACGAAGGAAAATTCGACGACTTGAGTTGGGTCAAAAACTTCATTTTCGACAATATTTATACCATTTTCGACAGAATTTTTCCGTCGAAAAAATGGACTTTTTTAGTAGTGACAGCCACAGTTCCTTATATTATCACTCTTATTTGTTTTAAACATTTCAATGTTGTAAAAAGTAGAAACCGAGTCTTTCAATCAACAAAAAGAAGAAATCGAGTCTTTCAATCAAGAAAAAGAAGGGGAGAAAAAAATATGGATCTGTTTGAATTTTGTTTTCGAAAATAGTTTTTTGATATTCAAAAAAAAAAAATCTATTTGTTAAACTTAAAACCTGTTAGAATATATTAAATATGATTAGATATGATTAGTCTGTAATTATGTTGATTAGTCTGTAATTATGCTGATTGTATTAGTCTGTTATTATGATGATTGTAATTAGGTCTGGGCCTTTCACTTAAAGTCTATTAGAGTCTCTATATATTGTAACTCTCTGAATTAGATCAATAAACACAGAATATTATTTCAAATGTTCCTCTCTTCTCTCTCACTCTCTCGTTATTTAACATGGTATCAAGAGCCTAAGGAACTTTGAAATTTTTTTTTTCCCGGTGAACCCACTGTTCATCGTGATTTAAATTTTTTTTTTCCAGAGCTGTCTCCTTGTCACTTTCCGAACGCTTCTCTCTCCCCATACAGCTTCTGACTCATCCAGAACCACCGTCCGGTCACCTTTTCCGGCGATCCACATACTGTCGTGCTCGTCTCAGCCGCGCGGTTCCAACGCCACCGATCCCGTCTGATTTCAAGGTCACACGCGCCCTCACGCGCGCATGACAGTTCGGCCACTCTCCTTCACTCCGGCGGCGCGTGGAGGCTTCTCTCCGGCCGTGGCTGGTTGCGATCTTCTCGTCTCCTTGCGTAGGTTCTGGATCTGGTCTTGTTTTGGTGTTTGGACCTCTTTTTGCATTGACGTACAGATTCCTCTTCTACCGGTTAGTTGTGTGATCTGTCCTTTCTGATTTTTTTTTTTGTTTTTGATTATGGATCCTCTTGTCTCCAATGTTTCTGTTTCTGGGACTTTGGCTGAACAAAAGTCGGAGAAGCAAACATCAGGCCCACCTACTGCATCCATTGCAACCTCTGGTAATTCTTTTGTTGGCATCTCTCAGTTGCACTCTATAGGCCCTTGGACTCTTGATTCTGGGGCTTCTGATCACATTTCTGGTAATAAGTTCTTATTCACTTCCCTTTGTACTACTGGTTCTTTTCCCACTATTACTATGGCCAATGGGTCTCTGGTCCAATCAAGGGGGATTGGCACGGTTCTTCTTTTACCCAATTTATCTCTGGATCATGTTCTATATGTGTCTGATTCTCCTTTTAACTAACTTTCTGTTAGTCGTGTTGTTTCTTTTACTAAAACCTCTGTCATCTTTCAGAATCGGAGTTCGAGGAAGGAGATTATCAAAGGATGTGGTCTCAGGGCCTCTATCAACTAGTTCCCTCTTCTTCAGCCTACTCCACTGTGGATTCTCCTCTTACTATCCATGCTCGTCTGGGCCATCCTAGTCTTGCAAAGCTTCAGAAGATGGTTCCCCATTTATCGTCTCTTTCTACTTTAAATTGTGAGTCTTGTCAGTTTGGGAAACATACTCGTAGTACGTTTTCGAGTCGTCTTAGTCGTCAAGTTGTTTCTCCTTTTTCTGTGGTCCACTTTGATGTTTGGGGACCAAGTCGTCATTCTTCTACTTTGGGTTTTAAGTACTTTGTTACTTTTATTGATGATTATTCCAGATGCACTTGGTTATTTTTAATGAAAAATCGGTCTGAGTTGTTTTCTATTTTTCAGTTATTTTATAATGAAATAAAAACTCAATTTGGTATTCCTATTCGTACTTTTCGTAGTGATAATGCATGTGAGTACTTATCTCATCAATTTCAAAAAAAAAATTCATCTCATGGCATTCTTCATCAAACATTTTGCCCTCATACACCTCAACAAAATGGTGTAGTCGAGCGCAAGAATCGCCATCTGGTTGAAACCACTCGTGCCTTGTTAATTGATGGCAATGTTCCATACACATTCTGGGGTGATGCTATACTTACTGCATGTTATCTCATTAATCGCATGCCATCATCTGTTCTCAATCATAAGGTACCTCACTCTATTTTATTTCCCCATCAAGCTTTATATCCTTTAACTCCACATGTGTTTGGTTCTACGTGTTTTGTTCATCATCTTGGTCCAGGTTTGGATAAATTAGCTCCCAAGTCTCATAAATGTGTTTTTCTGGGTTATCCATGGTCTCAGAAGGGTTACCGTTGCTACTCTCCCACTTTACGTCGATACTTTATCTCGGCAGATGTCTCTTTTTTTGAATCAGTTCCCTTTTTTGGATCCTCTACTACTCCTGTGGATACTGATTCTGTACAGTCATCCCTCCCAGGTGACCTTCTTTACCTTCTGCCTTTACCCGTCCATGTTTCTGACTCTCCTTCTATCACCTCTTCTGCTGATGAGATCGAGCATAGTTCGTCAGATGTCTCTGTGGACCCACATTCAAGTGCATCTCCTCCCACGACTTCGGTTCCACCTTCGGATAGTGACCTTCTCGTTGCTCTTCGTAAGGGTACTCGTGATACTCGCCCTCCGGCCAGGTATACAGTCAATATTAGTTATCATCGTCTTTCTCCATCATACTTTGCTTGCCTTTCCTCTTTGTCCTCTATATATGTTCCTAAGACTACAGGTGATGCACTTTCACATTCGGGATGGAGACAAGCTATGATTGATGAAATGAGTGCTCTTCATCATAATGGCACGTGGGATCTGGTGCCTCTTCCTTCTGGAAAATCTGTAGTTGGTTGCAGATGGATTTATGCTGTTAAGGTTGGACCTGATGGTCAAGTGGATCGTCTTAAAGCTCGCTTAGTGGCGAAGGGTTTCACTCAATTCTTTGGCTTGGATTTTATTGATACTTTTTCTCCTGTGGCAAAAATATCTACTGTTCGTCTTTTTATTGCCATGGCTGCTATTCGCCATTGGCCTCTCTACCAACTGGATATTAAGAATGCTTTTCTTCGTGGTGATCTTGAGGAAGAAATTTATATGGAGCAACCTCCTGGATTTGTTGCTTAGGGGGAGTCAGGTCTTGTTTGTCGTCTCCGTAAGTCTCTCTATGGCCTCAAACAATCTCCACGAGCTTGGTTTGGTAAATTTAGCAGTGTTGTTCAACTTTTTGGCATGACTCGGAGTGCAGCTGATCATTCTCTCTTTTATCGTCATTCTGCTTCTGGATCTATTTATCTGGTGGTATATGTGGATGATATTGTCATCACAGGCAGTGATCGGCATGAGATCACTCGATTGAAACAACATTTATGTCATCATTTTCAGACTAAGGATCTTGGGAAACTTCGATACTTCTTAGGAATCGAGGTGGCCCAATCTAAAACTGGTGTTGTGATATCTCAGAGAAAATATGCTCTGGATATCCTTGAAGAAACTGCTCTGATACCATGTAAAGAACCTTGGGATAAAAAAAAATTGCCTGGACGGTTTCCAGATCAAGTGCTGAAGCAGAATACCGCTCCATGGCGATTACTACTTGCGAGCTCATCTGGCTTAAACAGCTTCTCAGAGAGCTTGAGTTTGGAGACACTGGACAGACAACTCTTATTTGTGATAATCAAGCAGCTCTGCACATTTTATCAAATCCAGTGTTTCATGAAAGAACCAAGCATATAGAAATAGATTGTCACTTTGTTCGAGAAAAGATTCTTGCTGGTGAAATTAAAACTAGTTTTGTACCCTCTGATGAGCAATTAGCAGATGTGTTTACAAAAACTTTGAGGGGTCCTCGAATAGAGTTTATATGTAACAAGCTTGGTGCTTATGACCTATACGCTCCAGCTTGAGGGAGAGTGTTAGAATATATTAGATATGATTAGATATGATTAGTCTGTAATTATGCTGATTAGTCTGTAATTATGCTGATTGTATTAGTCTGTTATTATGATGATTGTAATTAGGTCTGGGCCTTTCACTTAAAGCCTATTAGAGTCTCTATATATTGTAACTCTCTGAATTAGATCAATACACACAGAATATTATTTCAAATGTTACTCTCTTCTCTCTCACTCTCTCGTTATTTAACAAAACCTATTTTATAAAAATAGTTCGAAAAATTATAACTGTATTTTAGTTTTTAGAATCAAAAAAAAAATTAGAGAATATATCTAAGTTATTTTTGTTTTATGTTTTGAATTTTAACTTAAAAAAATACAGAAAATACATATTTTATTAACTATTTTACGAAACAGTTAAAAAAAAATACAACACAATTATACAGCCCCATTATTTCCGACATTTGGACATTGCCACTCAAACCGTACATATAGTACATATATTCGAAATGGGTGGAATAATGCACTTTCTAGCTATCAATTAGGCCACACCCACTACGAAAGCACCATTTGATAATACGGCAACCCTTTTTGCTTATGTTAGTCGAACTTCAAGTGATTGATAAAGCTTTCGGTAATAAGTAGCAACCACACTAGCTAGGGATTAATTTTTCAAGCAATTGGATGATGCAGATATTGTAATAATTATATGCAATTAATATGAAACAGTTATAAGATGCTCAACTCTGATCAAAACCCTCCTCTCTCTGCTAGGCTTAGATAGATTTTTTCGCTGAGCCCATAAGCCAGAACTACTATACAGCAAACCTATTGTTGTCCCATTTGTTGGACAGTTAGGAAAAAACTGGTTGCATTATAAGTAGGTGAGGTCAACTTCTAGGCTGTAATTTTAACCTGTTACTTAAACGTGTTTAGTTGTTTTATCCTTATGAAGCATATGCTTCCTTTCAAATTATTGATTTGTCAAATGTAATTAATTGTATTGTGTATCTTGCATGGCATGGTTTTTTATTAGTTATTTTAGTCCTGAAACATATATAAGGGAGAATAATGTGTAAATATATACCTTGCCTAGGTTAAGGTTTTTTTTTTTTTTTTTGGAATATTTCAATTGATTTATCGCTTCGTAACTAGTCTGATTCGGGGAGTTTTGGGATTAAGGCTTTAAATCCCTTCCAAAGACAATATTGTGGAGGATCGAATGCATGCTGTCACCCCACCTGTTAGTTTGAGGTTTGGAAATAGAAGGAAATTGTAATATAGTGGGATTGGATTATGTCATGTGATATAAAATTATGTGAGATGATCTCAGACATTTATTAACACAATAACCATTGAATTTCGAGAGTCACAATTCCTAGGGTGGATGAAGAGGCAGAAATCCATTAGGACTTTGGACATCAGTTAATATTTACACAAAAAATAATCGTTATTTTTTTCTCACTCTCTATCCTAATATGTTTTTCATAATGATTGGTTTATCTATATTAATGGTTGATATCATCTCACACAGCCTCATATCTCACGAAAAGATCCATTTCCATAGTATAGTATATCAATGATAAATGACGGACTATTGACAATTAAACTGCCCTATTAAGTGTGTTCTTAATTTGTCATATAAAGCAAGGTTGAAAATTTGTTTTAGTAATAAGTTGCTATACAGTAGCTCAGACGAGGTCCAATAGAAAGATGGGATATATCGGGAGCTAGGGAGCACTTGATGGTGAGAGTTAACTTATTTTGCAAATAGAGAACTGAAAGGACTTATAATGATAGAGAGATTCTTAACAACCAATTCAACCCAAAGTCTTGGATATGGTACAAGTTCATTATTGGTCTGATTTGTGCGCACAAGTCCATTTTTTGATCTACCTCGTGCTTTTATTAATTCCACCTGAAAGTGGAGGCGGTGAGAATCGAACTTTCAACCCAAAACCTTAAGGTTTTGGGTGAGGCTAAGTTAATTATTTTATATCTCTTTAACACACTCTCTCATGTAAGAGCTCTTTGGGCTTGAAGAGTGGATATAGCACAGGCTCATTTTTGGTCTGCATTGTGCTACACAAGCCCATTTTTTTGGTCTGTCTTGTGCTTTTCTTAATTTCACCTGAAAGTGGGGGCGGTGAGAATCGAACTTCTGACCTCGTGGTCCCTGAAGCTCTGATACCATGTTAAGAACCATCTCACCCCAAAACTTTAAGGTGTTGGGTGATGGTCTTTTTAATGATTTATATATTCTCTAATAGAGATGGAATAGGCATTTTTAGTTGAGGACAACATGACTGAGATATGTGGGGTTCCTAAGAGATAGATATTAAATCATTCACAGATAAAATGCCCTCCTTTCCCGCTTTTCTCTATACAAATAAAGGGTAATATTTCTCTCAAATTGCATAAGAGAGATATATTTTTTTACACTCAGATAGTTACATTGATAATTGAGTTATTATTTTATTTTTTTCTCTCTCTTGGTGGGCCCCGCAATTGAATGTAAGTGTAAAAAAATAGTTCTCTCTTATCCAACTTGAGAGAAATATTACCCACAAATAAATGAAGGTCCTTCTCTTCTCTTCAACTACGTGCATTTCTATTGGAAATTGGAAAATTGATAGTTGTAGATACGTTCAGGAAATATTTTTTGTCAAAACTTTTCCCTGAAAATATATTCCGTTGCAAATTTTAATGAAAATATTTTTCATCAAAAATTTGGACAAAAATATTTCCATCGAAATTTTTGACGAAATTTAAGTTCCGTTGAAATTTTTTACGAAAATATTTTTCATAAAAATTTGATGGAAATGTTTCTTGACAAAATTATTTTTTGTCGAAATTTTTTGATGAAAATGTGTTTCGTCATAAATATTTTTCCTTGAAAAGTTTGACGAAATTTTGATTATATTAAAAATTTTGAATGAATTTTTTTCTGTAAAAAATTTATGTTAGTGATTATGGCCAAATCTTGTGCCGTCTTTAATTTCATGTTTAGTTTCAATGGAATTTTTTTTCATCTCTATTTTTGATATAATATGATTTTCGTCATTATTTTCGACGAAATATTTTTCATCTATAAATTTTGTCGGTATTTGAGATTTTTCTAATAATGTCACATTAAAAATGATTCATATTTATGTAATTTTCAGATTTTAATGCTAAGGGTAAATATGTAATTTTCAATATTTTTCCTCTCAAATCCCCCAAATTGGGGAAACTTTAATTTTAAGGGTGAGAAGAATTTTGGAGGATTTTGCAAAATTCCTTAATTTCCTTGCTCCCTTTTTTTAAACTCACAAATAAGGGAAGAGATTAATAAAACCCTTACCTTCCTTTTATTTCCTTCCTAAAACTAACTCCCAAACAAAATTTAAAAAAACTCTAACAAAACCCTGCAACTTACAACTAATTTCCCGCAACAACTAACCAATAATTTTATTTGATTATATTTTTCTCCTTTTTTTTCATCTTTTAGTGTTAAGAGGGTAGAAATAATGCAATTCAAATCACTATATTCTAAACAAACCCCTTTATCCATTGTTGTTTTGAACATAAGAGGACATCAAAGAATGTCATTTCATATCACATACATCTCATATTCCTTTTAAGTTGTTAAATAAGAAAACCCCTTTACATGTACAATGGACGGCACATGTGAGCTGGGACCTAAGAAAAAATTGGTGGGACGGAGACCAGAGAAAGAGAAAAAAAATTAAGAAGAGAGGAGACAGAAAGAGAAAAAAAAAAATAGTCTATGTGTCAATTTATTAATGAAAGGACCATGATGATCTTAAATCATATTAAAAAATTTCGACACATGGGGGTATGGCTATAAAGTAATTGAGAAACTCATTGTTTCTATCTGAATAAAGAAGAAATAAAAAAAAAAATCAGATATGATTGATAGTGGTAGCATATTTCTCCAGAGTTCTCACACGATGTATAGTATATAGGCTGAAAATTTTGTCAAAACGCATCATGCCCCTAAACCTGAGTTCCACTTCGGTGATGATAATGATAAGGACGTATGTTGACGGTTACGCGATAAACATAATGATGAGTGCTACGGGGTTTTAGGGATTGGGGTACGTACCTTCACATGCATATTTGTTGTGTTGTGTTGTGTTACAGTGTTATTATATATTGATATTGGGACCCTATTGTACTATATAGGTGATAATATACATGTCTATTTATTTTAAAATAATTTAGAAATTATAAGTTTGTACATATTATTATGGACCTATATAAGACTCATATAGTTGAAGACTCAATAAAGGGTAACTATATGACAGCAATATAATAGTACATCAGAGCCCATAGATCATTAAAGGTCCAGAATTCATACACCCAAATATACTTTATAAATAGGAGACAAATTTGCAAATATAACATAATCTCTCACTTATTATTATGTTGTCTGTGTGCACACACAATACTTTATTCTGTTATCAATTATATACAATAATCAGTTATCTCAAATTATTTCATTCATAGATATCTTATCAAGAGTATTTGATTCTACACATATTATAATAAGTTATGAACATGTTGTCACGTATAGCAAAACTCAATCCAATAAAACGGCAAGTTATTGGTTAGTCACTGCCCAAAAACAGACGTGACCCAATTCCATTCTGACCATCCCACTTCCTGCTTGTCCTCAATCATGGGTCCCTTATGGGACTATATTGCACTGGAGGCCGAGCAAAACAGCTATATCTGCTCAATTACCTAACAAAAAGAGAAAATCTCCTTCAATTATTGGAAACTGTAATTCAAATTGGTTGGACATCTTTCCATGCAACAAAAAGTCTCATGCTCATTGTGGGTAAATAGCTTCGGCTGCTTATTAGGGATTTATGACCCAATTTACATTAGAGTTTGTTTGTCATATTTTTTTTAAACTAAGTTTTTTTAAGCTTGAGTTAAAAAAAATCTTAAAAAATAAAGTTAAAAATTATTTAATAATTATATAAAGTTGTTCCTAAGATTTTGAAGGGAGTGAAATGAAATAATTTGTTATTAGAATAAATTATTAGGGAAAAAATTTATTAATATAAATTTAGAATAAGGATAAAATTAAAAAATAAATATGAGAACTCTATAAAACTGACATACATATTAAAAAAAAATTGTCTTGAGAGCTTTATTTTTTTCTTTTTTTTCTTCATTATAAAAAGGCTGTTTTCAAAATAAGAACTTTTGCAAAATTATATTTGGCTGAGCGTATGCTTACAAGGAGACGTGAATGTAAAAATAAGAGCTCTCAAACAAGTATAGAGTTTGGTCTAGTATATTTAATGAAGTAGAACCAATTGATGCCATGAAATAAACTTGTTTAGAGAGTAGGTCGTAGGCCTATTTTTGCAAGGCCTGACCCATAAGTTTACATGTCGATTTATATTATTTTATTTATTTTAATTAAATTAAATAAAATAGTTATTTAAATAATTTTAATAAATAATAAAATTATTATTTTATATATTTTTTTATATATTTTTTTAATTCTTAGTAGATATTAAAAGGCTTAATAAGCTTAAACACTTCAATAAGTCTAGGTCAAGTCTTTCGATTTTTAAATACACGTGATGTTAGGTCTATAATTTAACCTACATCACACCAATAGGTTCATTGTTGTTAAAATCTCGATTTATCACTATAATTTTACGTTTTTACTATTTTTTTATCAAAACGATTTTACTAATATTCCAAACGCTTTTACGTTTTTACGATTTTTTTACATTACGATTTTACGTTTTATGATTTTTTTAATCTCCATCCGATTTTATTTAAGATCTCGATTTTAACAACATTGAATAGGTCAGTTTCTGTAGATCTAACATATTTAGAACAAAACCTAATCTGAAGCTTATTTTACTGTAAGAAAAATAAATATATATATAAAAACATCAGTTTCGATCGTTGCAGAATATGTAAGGAGAAAGTATCGCTCTAGCAATAAGCAGGATAAAAAATGGGCTATAATTAACAACCAAATTTAAGTCTATTTAATTGAGATAATGGGAGCTAGTGAATCAAACTTTCTCAAGGCTATTTAGTTGAAGAAGTGTAGAGAACCATTTTATAAACTTAAAAATTATCAATAGTGATTTTGAATTATATACCTAATATATAGGACGCATTTCAATACCACTCCACTAGATATTGTGTTCAAGTTTTGAATATCTTTGGACAGAGAAATATTATTGACACACCAAAATAATCGTATCATGTTTATATAAACTTTATTTTATTTGAAAAATAAAAGGTAAAATGAGTGTGTATTTGAATGGAAATGCATTGTCTGAATCATCATGTCATATAAAATATTTCAGCCATCATTTACAAATTAACGGTAATAACTTTAATGATAAAATTCATAAGAAAAAACTCATGATCAATTTAGTTGCTGAAAGTTAATCTACGAATAAATGATTCAAATAAAAAGACGGAAAAAAAGTATGTGCTTTTAAATGGCACACAACCTTATGTCATTTGAGTGTTTAACCTTATATATGTCTTCCCGGTAAGACATAATTATAATATGAAAAAAAAAATTTCTCTCCTCAGTTACTTCAGCCGACATGAAGAGAGAAAAAGAGTAACTTTTTATAATATAACTACGTCTCAATGATAATAGTATTAAAAACTAAAAGACATAACTTGTACCCTTTAAAAGGACACAAATTGTGTTCTTTAAAAAGACAGACACTTAACCCTAAAAGGACAAAAGGATTCATTCCCATATTTGAGTACCGGAATTAACGTTTGTCCTTTTAAAAAATATAACTTTGTGTCATTTTAAATCTTAACCGTTGATTTCCGTCAATCAACGGTTAAGATTTATTGAATTTCATTGCGAATTAATAATTAATTAATAAGTTTGACCCAATAAATCCTAACCGTTAATTGATGAAAATCAACAGTTATGATCTAAAATGACACAAAGTTATATTCTTTAAAAGAAAAAACATTTTTCCTTTGAATATTTATCTTTCTTGTTTTATTATTTAAAAAGAAAGTGTTATCTGTATAAAAAAAAAAAAAAAAACTTAAGGAAAATGTATAAACATTATTACTCATCATTTGGATAGTTATTACTGGTCGTATATCATGGATGGGAACACAAGGTTAGGCCACCATGAAAGAGAAGATGTCCTACACTGTACTATTGATCTGTGTATGTGTTTTTTTCCCCTATCCTTTATACGAAGCATTCAGCTATGGGAAAAAGAGGTGTTGTACTTGGTACTAGTGGCCAATGACAATGAGTTGCACTGAGTAATCACTATCTCTGTGAAACTCTCAAGCATCCGTATACTAGAGGAACATGTACTAATAGTAAACGACTGTCACTCAAACCATCACTGTAGGGGGGAAGAAGGGAAGAGACAGACTCTCCCCCGCACCATGTGATTTCACGTGGTGTTGTCAACATGTGTGGTCACGTGCCATAATGCAATTGGTAAAAACCTGCACCCATTCACCAAACTCGGCTTTGCGTTTTTTGCACCAAGAACTCCACTAAAAGTGCAACTAATCATCACTCACTCTTCTCTGTGAGAAACATAAAGAATTGCAATATTGCCTACCACCATAAACCGTACATGTCCATGATGATTTGCATTTAAGTTTTGATGGTTTTAAGTTTTTTATTGCTTTGCCTTAACCTTCTGGGATTTATTTGAGATTACAACCAAAAAAAAAAAATCTTCACAAGCGAATGTGAGGTGGAGGAAATTTTTGTAAGCAGTTTTATTCTTACATAATTGCAAAGAAGAGGCTATTTTTGGATTCAAAATCATAACCTTTCTTTTATGAAGGAACAATTTTACCACTGCTCTAGTTCACTCCCCTTTTTATTTGAGATTATAACCAAAATCTTTAAAAAAAAAATTAGTTACTCTTATATTGTATTATCAATGGGCTAAGCGATAATTTATTATATTAAATAAATGAAACTACCACGTCTTAATTCAAAACTTTAAAATTAAGTTTATGGGTCCTCTAGTTATGGTTATTACTTAATTAATGTTAACCAATGTGAATTTTAACCACTTGCACTTAAATTTCAAACACACATTTTACATGCTCTTGAATTCAACTAGTATAAACTTGAGAGGAGAGGCGACCAAGCATATTATTTCAGTACGTAGCGTTCCAGCTATTCCAAGCAAAAAAATTAATACACAACTCATGTAACTGTCATATTATAATTATGTACTACATATAATATATAGTTATAACAATAAAATCATTTTCTCTCTCTTTCTTCAGATATTGTCAATGGAAGTGACGGAGAGAAAAAATAACTTTACTATTATAATTATATACTATCAATAATACATAGTTATAATATATAGTTGCAATGAATATTTCAGTGCAACTTCCGAAAAATGCTCTCCAATCCAAGTATGAGTAAACTTGTGGGGCCAACTCTCTGAACTTACCTTTTCCATGCCATAGTTTTACTAGGCCTTACAGCTTCTTCCCGCTCATGTTATTTTCCACTGCCATCTAAGACATGGCATTTATTCAGATGTAAACTTATAAGAGTAGTAATTAACTTTTTTCCCATAGGAAATAGCTCCCCACAAGTGGAACTGTGGTTTAAAATGGAAAGGAGCTCTTCTTACGTGTAGTTCGTTAGCAAATAATTGGTTTACTTCTCATTCACCCGAAAGTCTTGAAACACAGGTATGATTGTTTTTTGTGACTGAATTAATTTGAGTCTGAAAAACCATATTTTTTAAAAAAATATAAGAATGAAATTGTGTATAATTTATCTCCGCTCCTATCCTCACAAGCATGGTAGTTAAAATTTCAATTTATTATTACAATTTTATGTTTTTATGAATTTTTTTCATCAAAACAATTTTAACAATATTCCAAACGCTTTTACGTTTTTTTAATTTTTTTACATTACAATTTTATATTTTATGATTTTTTATTCCCCTTCCATTTCATGTAAAATCTCGATTTTAATTTTTAACTACCTTGCTGTCTAATGAACATTTGTGAACGGTCCTTTTATCTCATGTGCCCATGGTGGGGCTACGGGTTGATCCCATTCACAGCTGTAAGTTTGTCAAGATGAAAGTGATTGTGTCGATAAATAAATTAAAAGGTGTGTGTTAAAATATCAACATTGTGACTTGAATTTGTACTTGGATAACTGATTATTCTGGCTCCGAGTTAAATTGTTCGTGATCATAGCTTCCAAATCAGTGGCATAAGAGAAGAACCAATGTACTGTGCTAGAATCAATGAAGCAAACCCACACAACTCTGATTCTTTGCTTCAATTTCAACTTTTTATCATGTTTGAACTACATAGTAACCTTTATATGTATTAGACAAAAGCAAATGAATAAATAATGCTATTCATATAATCCACTACTAGAAGAATCCTGTATAGCGAGGGAATTGCTATAAAAATTCCGTTGCTAATTTCATCATCGCTACTACTTTCCCTCGCAAACGATTTTGCGAGAGAATTTGCGAGGGAAAGTAGTAGCGAGGATGAAATTAGCGACGGAATTTGCATAGCAATTCCCTCGCTATACAGGATTTTTCTAGTAGTGATCACTCTAATGGACTGTGCACATATCTTAGAACATGTTACCATATATATTGATATCAATGATAGTTTATGTATTCTAATTAAAATAACCGTTATGAGAAAAGAGAGGGAATAAAGTCTCTCATCTTGAGATAAAACCTCCGAAAGCAAGTGGGTACAGAAAATCATGGTGCACACCAAAAGATGTGGAACATTTTTCATTTTTATTCGTAGTAGATTACAGACAGCAATTAATGTAGGAGCAATTGCATCTGCGGAAGCGTATGATACCATTGTGATTTGAATGTATAAGGATCATCATGGTTTTATCATTTACCTCTTAAATGGCGCAGATGTGAGATGATGTTGTTCTTCACGCTTGAGTCCTTTGCGTCATAACACGAACTCACGAACTGTTGTGGTAAACCTTTCAAGCTATCTCTCGAAGAGGAAGGAGAAGTGTGTGGGCACCAATCAGATTTTAGCTTGCCTCTTTTCTCTCTAAAAACCTTGGAGGCTAATGACTTAAGTGGTACTATTTATATTGGTTCCAAGAAACCCTAGCTCATTGGACTCTAGGTTTCTTGGGCTCTTCTTATACTAATAGCCCATTTGGGCTTTAGTAAAAGAGCAAACCCAACAATCTCCAACTTGCCCTATTGGATACAAACTTAAGTCAAAAAACCCACGACCATGTAACCCATAAGTCATCATCTATCTGAAAAACACATCATCCCTTGTCTCAAGCTAGCTTGGGGATCTACCATCTATTATTAACCAAGGCTCCTGATAATCAATGAATGATTATCTAATTCGGTGCTACTCCACTAAAAGCCCGAACTTGAACTCCAAGATTAACAACACTTATAACATGAATATGCATCGCCCCTTTATAGAATGTCTATAATTGATTGACAAGTTTTCTGTAACTCAATCAATTATTTATTCCCTTGAATATGATAGTTTCTCTTGTGGATTACATGCACTGGCCAGTGTCTTTAATATCCAAGTACCGAAACATATCAGGGGGACATATCCTACAAATTCCATATTGTTTATCTCATAAATACCGATAATCAAATAATCGCACTCCCAAAATACCGAGTTATTGGCCGTCAATAGATCGAACCTCACCCGTTGGTAAATCAAAGAATGAAAATTATTTGATTACCTATTTATAATAAACTCAGGATTAAGAGCAATTACATAACTATAGTTAACTGGAATTTGATACCTTATGATAGAAAAACAAACTTAATCAAATCTCTCCTCACTACAAGAAAACTGGTATTTGGAGGCTGTTAAATTGAGGCGGTTTCACTTAAACCGCCTCCAATTGATATATAGTAGCAGTTTTTCCGGTGGTTTAATTGATTCGAGGCGGTTCACATGAAACCGCCTCCAAATATAAACTAACTGCCTCTATTTACCATTCAGAGGCGATTACATTAAAACCACCTCTAATTGCTACCTTTAGAGGCGGTTAAACCATAACCACCTCCAAATGTATATTAGACGCAGTTAAAATAATCGCCCTCATTAGCGGTTTTAATATAACCACCTCTGAATGGTAAATAGAGGCGGTTGGTTAATAACCGCCTCTAGTACACATTTGGAGGCTATTTCATGTGAACCGCCTCAAAATGTATACTAAAGGTGGATAAAATAACCGCCTCCAAAGTATATTTAGAGGCGGTTCATGGTGTATTGGTCAGTGACATTCAAAGAGAAAAATCTCTTTGTTTCGCCGTTGGATCATTCTCAAATTTGATTAGTGTGTTCTTCTCTTGTAATACTTTAATCTGACCGTTCAGATTTGTAAGTTGAATTATCTGATGTTATATATAAATTTTCAAAGATGACTCTTACACATTGAAAAAAACCATCTCACCTTCACTTTGAAGTCCCACATTGGATGTCACTTGTTTCTCCTTCTCCATTCCCTTCTATATAACAACCCACCCTAATAAAAATTATATTAACTTTTAAAAATATTTTTAAAAAAAAAAATTATATTAAAGTCGAAAATTATATTAAAAATGAAAATTTAAAAATAAAAATTATATTAACTTTTAAAAATAACAATTTTAATATTTAAAATTTATATAATTTTAACTATTTAAATGCGGTTACACGTTATTTGGAGGCAGTTAATATAACCGCCTCAGATTGTCTTTTGGAGGCGGTTAAAATAACCGCCTCAGATTATCTTTTGGAGGCGGTAGTTGAGGCGGTTAAAATAGCCGCCTCAGAATATGATTTGGAGGCGGTTATTCCAGCAGTTTTTTAAAACTTTCGTATTTTGCCTCACGACAGTGATAAACGAGGCGGTTTATGAACCGCCGAACCAAGCATTTAGAGGCGGTTTGAACCGCCTCAAAATGCCAATTTAACCGCCTCTAAAAACCAATGAACTTACAATGATTCGGACAAAACCATTTCATAAAATATTGCAGCCTAAATAAAGTGCCCAACTTTGTGAGAAGCTATGATCATATACTCCACAATTTGATCTAGACCTTGATGTTTGTAAATAGTGTGCAAAATAAATGAATAATACCTCTTTAAAAACATTCAGAAAAAAAATTACAATGTCATAATATCTTGCTCAAAGAGCATAAAATTAACAAAGTAAAATCCAATCTCCTAAAGCTACAGCAAATCTGGAACCCTACTGAGACCCATAGATGTAACATGTCTCTCGAACACACATTCAGGCAAACTCTTGGTAAAAGGGTCAGCAAGGTTTTCTTCTGATGCTATCTTGGTTACCACTGTATCTCTTCTTTCAATGATGTCTCGAATCAAGTGGTACTTCCTCTCTATGTGTTTCTGTCTTTTGTGACACCTCGGTTCTTTGGATTGTGCTACTGCCCCACTGTTATCACAGTAAAGAGTGATGGGATGACTAGCACCCGGTATCACTTGAAGATCCGAAAGGAACTTCTTCAACCATGCAGCTTCTGATGCAGCCACATATTCAGCCTCTGTGGTAGAGTCAGCCACACACGATTGTTTGATACTTCTCCAACAAATGGCGCCGCCATTAAGATTGAACACATATCCTGAGGTTGACTTTCTTAAGTCAATATCTCCTTGGAATTCTGAGTCCGTGTAACCAATGGTTTCAAGACTCCCACTAGAATAGACCAACTATAGTCTCTCGTTCTCCGAAGATACTTGAGAGCCGCTATCCAGTTTTCCTCTCCAGGATCAGATTGGTATCGACTTACTACTCCCACTGCATAGCAGATATCTGGTCTGGTACACAACATGGCATACATGAGACTACCTACTGCCGAAGCATAAGGTATCCTACTCATGCGTTCTCTCTGTCCAGGAGTCTTAGGGGAATACTCTTTATAGAGATGAATCTCATGTCTGAAGGGTAAAATATCCCTATTGGAATTCTCCATGCTAAACCTGGCAAGGATTTCGTCAATGTAAGTAGCTTGGGACAATGCCAATATCCTATTCTTACGGTCTCACAAGAGTTTAATACCAAGAATATAATTGGCTTCTCCAAGATCCTTCATATCAAAATGCTTGCTAAGCCAGGTCTTTATGCCTAACAATACCTCTGAATCATTTCCGATAAGGAGTATATCATCTACATAAAGCACTAGAAAAGATATTGCACTGCCTTGGATCCCTTTATACACACATGGTTCATCAAGGCTTTTCTCAAAACCATAAGATTTAATGGCTTGATCAAACCTAACGTTCCATGATCTGGATGCTTGCTTGAGTCCATAAATAGACTTTTGCAACTTGCATACCATGTGTTCTTGCTCTTTTGCTATGAACTCTTTTGGTTGTTGCATATAGATATCCTCTTCCAAATTACCATTTAGAAAAGCAGTTTTGACATATATTTTCCAAATCTCACAATCGAGACTTGCTGCAACAGCTAAGAGAATCCGGATGGACTTTAGCATGGCTACCGGCGAAAAGGTTTCTTCACAGTCTACACCTTCTATTTGGGTGTATCCTTTTGTCACCAATCTAGCTTTGAAGGTATCAACATTCCCGCCCGATCCTCTCTTTCTCTTAGAGATCCATTTACACCCTATGGGCTTTATCCCTTTAGGTGCTTCTACAAGAGACCAAACTGAGTTTAAATACATAGATTCCATCTCACGATTCATAGCTCCTAGCCACTCTTGAATATCAACATCTTCTAGTGCCTCGTCATAACTAGTGGGATCACCATCTTTTTCAATAGTGACTTCCTGATTTGATTCGCCCAACAAGAGATATCTTGCAGGTTTATGAACCAATCTCCCACTACGAGTTTGTCGCACTTGATGTTGTGCATCTACAGGAGGATCCAATTTTGGTGGATCAACAATTTCTTGATGACCCCCATTTGGTGGGTTAACCAATTCTTGATTTTGTTCTTCAACAAATGGTTATTGCAT
Source organism: Gastrolobium bilobum (assembly GCF_033153095.1). Lineage (NCBI taxonomy): Eukaryota > Viridiplantae > Streptophyta > Magnoliopsida > Fabales > Fabaceae > Gastrolobium > Gastrolobium bilobum. Next base: position 271,907 of record NW_026898223.1, read on the forward strand.
TTCTATAGGTTCCATTTGTTGATCATCATGCTGAACTTCTGGTTCCTCTGGTTCCAGTGTATGTTCACCTTGAGGTATATATTCCCCTCTTTGAACAACCACAGGAACAAAAGCTGGAATCACCTGAGGTTGAGGTAAAACTTGATTTGAGGCAAGTTCATCAAGAATAATCGTACTCCTTAGTTTGAAATTTTCCATATAGTCCTCCTCTAAGAAAGTTGTGTGAGTACTCACTAAGAATTTCTTATCTTTTGGACTATAAAATAACCAACCTCTAGTTCCTTTAGGATAGCCTATAAACATGCACACTATTGTACGATAGTTCATCTTGTTTGGCTTCTGTTGTAAGACATGTGCCGGAGCACCCCAAATCCTAATATGGTTCAACTTGGGTTGGTACCCTTTCCATAATTTGGTGGGTGTCTTTGAAACAGATTTGGATGGAACTAAGTTCAATAAGTACATGGCAGTTTGTAAGGCATATCCCCAGAATGAATCAGACAGAGTCGAGTAACTGAGCATAGACCTTGCCATTTCTAATAGGGTTCGATTTCTCCTTTCAGCAACTCCATTCTGCTGGGGTGTCCCAAGAGAAGATAATTGTGAAACTATCCCCTCCTTGGTCTGGTAAGACCTGAACTCTCCAGATAGGTATTCACCACCTCGATCAGACCGAAGAGTCTTAATTTGAACACTTAGATGATTTTCTGCCTCAGCCTTGAACTCTTGGAATTTTCCAAAAGCTTCAGACTTGTGAAGCATCAAGTACACGTGTCTAAATCTTGAGTAATCATCAGTGAATGTGATGAAATACTCATAGCCGCCTCTGGCCTGGACATTTATTGGTCCACATACATCAGTATGTACCAACTCCAGCTGAAGTGTGGCACGATTTCCTTTGGCCTTAAAAGACCGCTTAGTCATTTTACCCTCCAAACAAGATTCACATACTGGTATTGGTTCAAAAACCAGGGATTTTAAAATCCCACTCTTGACCAAACCTTGTATCCTATTTGAGTTTATGTGACCCAATCGTAAATGTCAAAGATAAGTTTCATTTGAAACCTTTCTTTTCTTAGATAAATGAATATGCTCATCGTCTCCTAATTCAACATGATTAACTTCATGGGGTATAGGACTAAGGAAATAAAGACCATTAAATAATGTACCAGAACAAATAAACGAAGATGAACTTCTTATTAAAACTGAGGAATTAAACTGAACTGTCAAACCATGTTTAACGAAACAACTAACAGAAATTAAATTCCTCTTAATATCCGGAACAAATAAACAGTCTTATAAAACCAAAGTTCTATTATTATCAAATGATAAAACAACTTGTCCTTCTGCTAGTGCAGACACAAGCGCCTCATTTCCAAGCTTCAACACTCTTTGTCCTTGACTGATAGGCAAACTATGCTTGAACCACTGCAAAGAGTAACAAACATGGTTAGTGGCTCCTTAATCAATGATTCATTTATCGTTGTAATTCTCCACTAAACAAGCCTCAATCACAAGTAAATTACCCATACCTTGTTTGTTCATACGTAGGCAATTTTTCTTCCAATGCCCATTTTGTCCGCACTTGAAGCACTTACCTTTTGGCTGCTTCATTGCAACAGGTTTGGCAACTAGAATACCTGATCTCTTCTTTTTCTTATTCTTGTTACCCCTCTTGGTTTTCCCCTTAGGTTTAACAGAACTCTCAGCAGCAAAAAATGCATTTCCCTGCTTGACCAGAGACTGTTCAGCACTCTCAAGCCCATGCATCAGCTGAGTAAGATCCATATTCAACTTGTTCATATTATAATTTATTTTGAACTGGTTGAAGTATTCAGGCAGTGATTGTAGAAGCAGGTCAACTTTCACCTCCTCAACAAATTTGATCCCATTGTTATCCGCTTGCTTGAAGTTTGCTATCATTGCCAAACAATGATCCCGCACACTCGCTCCAGTCATAACGTTTTCCATATTGCGCATTCTGCCTTGCTGAACTACTAGAAGTAGAAAATATGTCATCAAGAGTCTTGAGCATTTCTGCTCCACTCTCAATCATGCTCACTTGTTCCTGTAGATGATTGGCGAGACTAGCCAGAATGTAGTAGCGAACTGAAACATTTGCCTTCTCCCAATTTGAAAAATTGGTCTTTGTTGCCTCAGACGCATTTTCAGCCAGCTGGGCTGGCTTTCGAGTAGTCAGGACAAAGTTGAGCTTTTCATATTGCAGAACAATATCCAAATTGGTTTTCTATTGTTTGTAGCTTTTACCATCCATAGGTTTTTGACTCAAGATAGTAGCTAAAAGATTGAAAGACGACATTTTCTGAAAAAAAAATATTCAAAGCACACAGATTACAAACATAAATCGCAATAAACAAATTAATCGCAAGTAGATTCTAATAACTACTCATTGTTTATTGTTTAACAACCCTTTAATTTATCTTTACAAGGCTTACGTTGGGCAAGTCTCTTGTAAAAACTAAAATTGTTATTTGGGCCTTCGGTGCCATTACCAGAGCCTCGTTGGGAGGGTTAATAACTTTACCAAAGTTGAATGGAGTTAACCATTGTTTAATTTCAAAATTATATTTAGTATCTAAGCATTGCTGACGTTGGGTCGTACAATTCTTTACTAAAATTTTGAAATTATTAAGGTCCAATCAAATAAAATATGACCATGCTTATCCGTTGGGGCTTCACATGACCATTTTATTAATGGACCCACAATTAGAGCCCGTAGGTTTTAAATTAATTATTACTTTAAAACCTTCACCCATTCAATATTTTTTTTTAATTTTAGAATTTTCTAATTTCCAAGAATTTATTTAATTTGAGAGTAACCTTTGTTTGATTTCAAAAACTATGTAAGTAAGAGCGCCGATGAACGTGCATCACTTAGCTTATCTGAACTCTGAAATCATTAAGGTCCTAAAATCCGATCATGATAGGCAGCATGTGCTCCACACAATCATGATACATGATTGTGGTGTGCAGCGTGTGTTTAACACATGACCATTTTAGAAGACCCATAAATTACTCGCAAAATAAAAGAATTCTCTTAGGAAATTTTTAAGATTATGTTCTTAATTTTAATTGCGCAAAATTAATTAATTTAATTATTAATCTAGATTTTTAACAAAAATCATAATAATTATTAATTAATTTTTAAGGAGAATTTAAAATCAAAATAATTCTATAATAACTATCATACTAGTCGCTGAAGACATAATAGCTACTATGCTCATGTAAACATACAAGTTATGCAACAATATGGCACCTCCTATTCTATATGGCCTGTTATCGCAATAAAGCATGTTATCAAACATATAAATCATCCAAGCATACAATTAAGGCAATTAATTATAATAAAGACCTTAATCCATGGTTTCCTAAAAAAAATAAAATTACAAAGTAATCAAATAAGAAACTTTTGTGGCTGATTAGCTCCTTTCCTTATAGTCCATAGGTTCTGTTTTAAGCCCCTTTATGGTAACCATGAGCCCAAAAGCCCAAAATACCAACTTGTGGCGAGAAACCCTAAGTCAACATTTAGGAAACCTAGTCGTGACGTCCATTGCACCGTCACCCGAACTCATCTCAGCACGAAACTCCAGGCGAAGGACCTCCTTGAAGAGACGAAGTTGTCGCCACCGGAACTAGCTCAATTGGACACTCCACGCGCCGTATTTGTGCCGGCGAGTGAGGCCCACGCGCAGCCACTTCCGACGGCGCGTGGGGGCGCGTCCGGCAGAATCTGGCAGTGCTTCGACCACCTTTCTTCTCGCTGTCTTCTTTCATATGATGTGGTTGGTTGTTGAAATCGACCACCGGAAGGTCACAAATGTAACACCCCGTGTATACCCGGTAATGATATCATACTATCGTATTAAGCTGCGCTTAATTAAAAATTGCGGAATATCTTTTTCTTTTCAATTATGACGTCATTATGCTTAGCCAAGTTGATTACTTAATCAATTTCATAAAAACAATTCTTGTATGTAAATTGCAAGACAACTAACTGAAATACCTCAATATAAAATATAAAGTGAGTATCTAAGTCACGGCATTACATCACGTAATCTGGACAATATCCTGATACATTAATACAACTCTAAATAAAACAAGACATAACAAGTTTACGTGGCATGGACAATCCTCATGCTCACCAAATCAACAACATAAACGACCGAGTCTCAACAAGATAATCCAAAATCATAAAATGAAGCTAAAAGCATAAAAGCAGCAAGTATATTCGGCATCCAACATGTCAGCATATAATATCATCAATATCTAACTCAGCTCCGGCCTCCTGTCGCCTGGGGCCTCAACCCCCACATTACCTGATCCTGAAATAAGCATTCCCCAAACATGGGATGAGATCTCTAAACTAGAAATCTCAGTAAGACAAGGGGTCCTCAAGGATCTTCCACCCCAAGCTCACTTACATGTGTAATATAAGTTCTAAAAGCATTTATATCAATATAAGTTCCAAAACTATGCAGTGCAACAGATATTCATGCCATGTGTGTCAATACTATTCTACTGGCTAGAGAAATGCAGGAATACGTCTATTACCTACATATAGTACAAGGAACACCGCTTGCACCTCACCCACAGCCTCACCATATTGTATGTACCACATACTCAGGCTTACCGTATAGGTGGAACACCACATGCATATCATAAAGGCACTAGCATATAACAGCTCAATAGCATTTCCAAAACATCAAAAGCATGTAACACAGCATGCATATGACCATACCCCCATGGGACATGGTGGAACCACAACATGGCTAAGTCGAGGACAAGAAAGCTTACCTTGCAAGCTAGCTATCCAAGCCAAGAGTCCACAATCTCAAAGCCCAAACACAGCAGTATCACAATCTGTTATGGACCAATAATACATCAATAATCGTATTCTACAAGAATACAACATAAAGACATCGCCTTTCCTTACATTTTACGTCTTAAGGCTTCTAACAAAGCCACAAGCCCTTAATCACATGATTCTGACTTAGCTCATTAAAAACAGAAGTTCAACTTCATCAATCTAGGGTCCACAAACCCCTAGTAGCCTACTGTACACACAACACAGTTACTGTTCTACGAAATCCCAGAATATCCAGATATTCCTCGGGGACATATCCGGATATCAATATCCGGATATCCAGATTCCCATATCCGGATATCAATATCCGGATATTTCACGAGCAAATATCCGGATATTTCGCGACAGAATGCAGTTTCTGCATTTCACGAAGATATCCTTCCAATGTTCCATTTTTAACACTTACACACGTTAAAGCATGCATTTTTAGGCACATTAAGGTTCATACAACTGTTGGTTACTTGTTTAACTCATTAAACATACAAAGACACCTATTTTAATCATCAAAACACAAGACCAAAGGTTCAACACTTACTCAAGGCTTCAACTCAGCAAAGGAATGCTCTTGGAGCTCACAACTAGTTCCCAAGATTCTGACTTGGAAGGGTGCACGAAAATGCACAGCAAGGTGGTTCCTTTCTTCACAAAGAAAGCTCTATGAAGCTCCACAAAGCCAAGGTAAAGGCCCCTACCTCACCAACAAGGAACACAGCCTAACCACACTCCCTCACAGCAGCTGGATACTCAGAAAAAGGAGTCTCACTCACTCACAAGGCTACTCCCCACAACCACAAGGTGTTTAGTTAGAGAAACCAAAAGTAAAAATGGCTCCTTTGGTTCAAGAGAGTGAGGGAAGGTGAAGGTGACAAGAGGAGAAGCACTCAGCTGCTGGAGGACCAGAAACTCACGCTCAAGACAAAAGGAATTACCCTAGGATCATGTGCCAATCATATAAATAGCCACTCAAGCTTAAAACACACAGTATTAACTTTAATTGCTACGCTTAGCATTTTAATACCAAACTCAGGATTCTTAACCTACTCAATTTTACAAGAATTATCATATATTTATTATATTTTTCGGAGCACCTTTCTGGCACGCGCTTTTCATAGCCAGTATCAGTTTCTGGCACCAGTTCTCATTATTTTGACTTGAAACTCGTTTTTCAAGTCCTAAATATTATTCTAGTAATTATAATGCCCTTATTATAATTTTCTGGGATACTTTTTCGGTACACATTTATACCGACTAGCAGAACCGGTATCTGCAATTTTCTTCCGAAAAGCGACTTTCAGCATTCTTAATCACTTATCATAATTATTAAAGCCTCTTAATAATTATTAGGGTCAATTATGGAATCATTTCCTAATTTAACATAATTAATTACTTAATTCTCTTAATTAACGGTGCGGGTTCTTACAGCGAACATGTTAAAACAATGATGAACGCGCTCTTTGTCCATCTTCTTGATCTTCTTTTATTACAATTTTTGAATACAAATCGAAAAAGATACAAAATTGAAATAAGAATTCAAGGAGGAAACCTATTCATATGGGATTAGCCTCCTTGTTACAACCCAAGGAAATACAAGGAAATTTCTACCTTGGATTAAAGCCAAAACCATATAAAGAATAGATTTTTATTGAAAAGAATACTCATGCAAATATTTGAATAACAAATATAGAATCCTAGGTGCCATATTTTATAAAGCAAAACAAATTACATGATAAACGTAAAATAAAACTAGATCTACATCCAAAAACACAATCCGGCTCTGATACCAATTGTAGGAGCAATTGCATCTGCGGAAGCGTATGAGACCATTGTGATTTGGATGTATAAGGATCATCATGGTTTTATCATTTACCTCTTGAATGGCGCAAATGTGAGATGATATTGTTCCTCACGCTTGAGTCCTTTGCGTCACAACACGAACTCACGAACTGCTGTGGTAAACCTTCCAAGCTATCTCTCGAGGAGGAAGGGGAAGTGTGTGGGCACCAATCAGATTTTAGCTTGCCTCTTTTCTTTCTAAAAACCTTGGAGACTGATGACTTAAGTGATACTATTTATATTGGTTCCAAGAAATCCTAGCTCATTAGGCTCTAGGTTTCTTGAGCTCTTCTCATACTAATAGCTCATTTGGACTTTAATAAAAGAGCAAACCCAACAATTAGTACAACCATTGACTCGTTAAAAAGTAAAAACTTTGGACCCCTTTCTAGTAGGATGAAGCATGGTTGTCTAATTCTTGTAACTTGTGACATGGAGGAAAAACCCCTAGACTAGCTAGTACTATATCTAATCATTAAATCATGGGAAAAAGAATTCTTATGTTGTAGGAGAGCTCTCTTCTCATGTTAGTGAGAGTTCGTTTTACGTGCAATAATTTTTTTGTTTTCTTTATTTTTTATATGTGGGCCCCACCATAAATTTGAGTGTGTAGGAGATTTCTTCCTCTCCAATAGCATGTGAAAAACATTCCCCTTAAATCATATACTTGCGTGATCGATGTTTTAATTCTTGATGCAAAAACTTGAGTACATGGGTGATGATGGGTAATTCACATTAAAAAAGTGGTTAAAGTAATACTCATCGCAAAAAACTCATCATGATTGGAACAAGCAAGGCTTATGATTTGTAACTGGGACATAGCTATGATAATACTATGGCTTTGAAACAGCACCTTAACGTAACCTATTTAACTGAAATTTTTAAAACTTTTTCTTTTTTTGGAAATAATTAATTCAATTCAAAAATATATTTTAAGCCCTTAGGTGAAATTACATATATTATTTCCTTTAATATAGTCAGTCCTTTAATTTGGATTCAGGGAATCATTGTAATAAGGGTTTAGAATTTAGGGTTTAGAGAATTATTATAATAAGGGGCGAAAACTAAGATGCATTTACTAATATAAATACACTTTTAACAAAAGGACTGACTATTAGAATTAATAGTTTGTTATTAGTAAAAAAAATATCATTTTATATATATAATAATAATAAATATCAAAGTTTGGAGAGGAGTGACTGTTGACTTTGGCTCCTCCCTGAGTTGGCCACTGGTTAGGTGGTCTCCTAAAAGGTGAATTATGTGTAGGTTTTTTTTTTGGGATTATCATGCACTTTAACTTAATTTTTTAATAGAAAAATAAGGACGGCAAGAATCAAATTCTAAACCTTTTGAATTATATAAGCTTTAATACTATATAAAAAATTAATTGAATGCAAAAATATGTGAAAACATAAATATTATTTTATATTCTTAATAACCTAACCATTTTATGAGAAAAATATTATCTCTGTAGCATGGAGATATCCCATCTTAGACTAATCTTCAGGATGGTATCCTAAACACGTGGCAGGATTGCTTTGCTTATGTCTAGTCGCGCATTTTTACGCATGACCTCCTTGCGAGCATTAGTACATTATTTTGATAAAATATTTAGAATTTAAATCAATTTGGAAAAAAAAATTCCACTCTCAATACTATGATCAAAAGGCCTTGCTATTTCCATTCCACCACATGGACTTCATCTTTACCTTGTGTGCTTGACTATTTGAGTATTCACGCACATACTATATATGTAACCATCATTGCTAGCCTGTGCTTTTAAAAATACTTTTTCTAAAGAAAAGTGGTTCAGTTATACTTTTTTTTTTTCCTTCATTTTCTTTCTTGGGGTTCCAACAGGTTCCCACTGAACCCCATTGCATGGAGACAATTCATGTCATTTTCAGGTCACTATTAGACTACTACTAAGTAAGTCCAAAGTTGTACTCCATATAGTTGTCGGTGCAATGCCCTTAGTGGGAATTGCATTTCATTTGTGCACTGTGGTAGGGGATATATGCATGCGAAACAAAGTAAGTCATTAGAATAAATAATAATCACATTAACCAAAAGTGCATAATACTGGCACGATATGATGATCCAGGATTCAGTAGTTTTTGTTGTAGTGTAGATATTTCCAGTGCACCATATTAGAAATCAACTGACACTTATTAACCTTATTTAAGATGATCTTTCAATCCAACATATAGATTATGAATGTAATTTTGTCGGACAAGAAAACTTAGAAGCAGTTTGACAACTCTTGATTTAGAACTGTTTAAGAGAAAGTAATCATATATATATATATATATATATATATATATATATATATATATATATATATATATATTATTTTGTAAATAGTTATATCTTGAATTTAATTTGCTTCAAATTTACTTTGAATTAGTTTTTATCTATTTTTTTTTTAAATATTCAAATTCAAAAAACTTAATATGCTTATTGATCATTGGATGAGTGGGTAGCCCTTATTATTATATCTTAACAATTAGTCGCTTAGATTTGATTGAAGAAAAAAAATGATTAAAAGGAAAGAATATATAAAAATTGGACTAGACAAAAAACTTGTCTATAAAATAGTTTAGTTTCAAAAAAACTAGTCCCATGACATTAAAATTTCTCGATCTAAGAAAATAAATATTATACATTTCTTATATTTGCTAAATTGAAGAATTATTCAAACCGTAATAAAAGATTATATGTGTAGAGAGAAGGGACTTTTTATGTTAAGACTAGGCATATTCTTTAGGTTTAGTCATTGATTAAATTACATTCTACACTCTTATGAGGGATTAATATATATTTTTAATGTAAATATCAGATGATATTTTTCTCTCTCGTCAACTCTTAGCAATCTATCGACGGCTAGTTTAAACTTTGTTTGTGGTTGTTGAGGCCAGTTTTAAACTTTTATTATTGACTTTTATACTTTAAGAGATGAAGATTTTGGGTGAAACCCCAAAACTAAAAATGGGAGTGTTCAAAATTTCATTTCATATTTTAAAGTATCAAAATCAAACGCAAGATGTTCAAAATTCACCGTGGGTTAAATGTCTATCATGTTGCGTAAATAATTTCATTTTCTATACATACATAAAAATTTGTGAAACTCATTTTTTTTTTCTCTCTATTCTTTTCACATGACCCCACATGAGTCCACATACATTTATATATATAAAATAAGGGGAAAGTACTTCTTATGTGACTGCAGAAGGAAAAACTTGCAGCAACACAGGATACGCGTCCGAATCCTTTTTTTTTTTGTTTTTTTTTTTTTTGATAGAATCCGCACGTGTATCCTAGGATCCGCACGTGTATCCTAGTGTTAAAAATTTGCTGCAATTTTTCTCATCAGCAGTCACATGAGAAGCGACGGACCCATAAAATAATTTTATCCACTACAATACAAGAAACATCAAACTCATAGACCCGTGTGAGTCTAGAGAAAATTAACTATTTTACCAATTTCTAACCAAAGTACAAGGCATCCATAAGCTATGTTCACCAAGCCAAATTGCCCAGTATTGTTGGCCCCAAAGAACATATTGTCTACAGTGCCTACCTCTTCCACTGCTGTGAGAGTTTCAAGTGCTTTATCCATTGCATTTGTAGTTTTGGTTTCATCTCCAGATAATTTGTAAAATAGTTCAGTTACGGAAACGATTTAGGAAACCAAATAAACAACACCCCTGCAATGGCATTGCCTCCATGAACAAGCACAGGGACTTTCTTGAGTAAGACACGGCCCATACCAACCTAGAAGGCTTCCAACCAAACCAAACAAACAAAATATAAGAATGGGAAAAAAAAAAAAAAAAACATAAAGTTGTGGGAAAATTATTAGGTTATATTATAGAGAGAGAGATTGTGAGACCGATATTTGTTTTTAAAAAACAAAAAATTAAAAAGTGCAGATCCCACAATCTTTATTTCTATAACATAACTTAACAACTTTCCTACAACATTATATTTCTATTTCTCTGTAAGAATCATAAGAACTTTTGATCATCATAACCATCTAGATTATCCAAACATTGCAGTAAGACCGTTTTATTAACATCATTATCAAATAAAATGATTCCCTCCTTTAATTGTTGTAGTATTACGTATATCTCTTGGCATTGGGGATGTGATTTATCTTCAGCATTGAAAGCATGCACTTTATTTTTCACTTCTATCCAACTCCAACCAGGAACCTTCTTCACTCCCCTTTCTCGCATCAGCCTTGTTACACTAGCCTTTTCATCCCACATCTTGAGACGCCCATACATGTCAGAGAGTAGAACATAAGTGCAGTGCTCCTCAGGCTCCAGCTCTAGCAAAGTTCTAGCTACATGACTAGCTAAATCAATATCACCACAAGTTCTACAAGCACCTAATAAAGTCTTCAAAACCATTGTGTCGGGTTCAAAAGGCATTGTTTCAACCAAAGCTTTTGCCTTCTCTAGATAACCAGCTCGACCATAAAGATCAATTGCACAAGCATAGTGCTCCATTCGAGGTGGAATACCAAAATTAGACTCCATAGACTCTATAAAGTTGCAGCCTTGTTCCACTAGCCCATTATGACTACATGCAGTTAGAACTGCAACAAGGGTTATATGATCAGGTCTCACCTTTCTCTCTCTCATTAAGTAAAAGAGGTCAAGTGCAACGTTTCCTAGCCCATGTTGTGCATACCCAAATATGATTGAGTTCCAAACAATTGCATTGTCTTTAGAAGTTGCTTCAAAAGATTTCCTAGCATCTTCTATGATTCCACATTTAGAATACATGAAGATCAATGAACTCTCGACATATTTATTGGTATCAAAGCCTACTTTAAGTGACAAGACATGAACTTGTTGACCTAGTTGTAGTGTTGCTAAATCTGAGCACGATCTGATTACAGCTGAAAAAGTATAGTGGTCGATTTCTATGACCAGAAATCTCATCTGTAAAAATAACCTCAAGGCATCTTCACTCAAACCAACTTGTGCGTACCCTGCCAAAATGGAGTTCCAAGTGCAACAATCTTTGTGATCCAAGGAAAAGAAGATTCTTAATGCATCTTCCATGCACCTATTATTACATCTGAGATACATGGCAATTAAAGCATTCGAAATAGGTACAGAATCTTCAAGTCCCCTTTTTATTACAAAACCATGCAAAGATTTTCCATGGCTTTTATGCTCTTGTACAGAACAAGAGCTAACAATCCCTGTATAAGTATAAACATCAGGCTCAAACCCAAAATCTTGCATATCAATGAAAACTTTAAATGCAAGATCTTCTTTCTCATGCATCAAGTAAGCAGCAAGCATAGAATTCCAAGTAACAAGATCATGACACCTAACAGCACCATCAAATACTCTCTCGGCATCTTGCAGAGAACAACATTCTGAATATGCCGTGATAGTTGCATTGCAGACAGTGTTAAATAAATCCAGCCCATGCTTCACAATTTTACAATGCAACTGCATTAACAACCTATAAAACTCAAAATCATCAAGCAATGTCAAAAGCGGAGACATTGTACCATCATCAATCCCAACACCCTCCATTTCCATACATCTTAGTACCCAAAACGCCATATCACAATCACCAACTCGCGAATAACCAGCAATAAGCGCATTCCACGACACAAAATTTCGTACCGGCAAGCACCAGAACACATTATACGCTTCATCAACTCTCCCACACTTGGCATACATGTCCAGAAGGGCACTACCAGAAAACACATTCCCTAAAAACCCAATCTTGAACATAACAGAATGCAATTGTTTCCCGAGCTCGAGCTCGCGAGCACGGGCAACACCTTTAAGAATGCTTCCAAACGCTTGGCCATCAAGAGGAAGTGCAGACCTTCTCATGGCACTAAGGACTTGCCATGATGCTTCCAGGTGGCCGGAGTTTGCATAACCGGAAATCATGGCGTTCCAAGACACAGTATCTCTGTGGGGCATTTGATCGAACAGTTGGTGAGCAAGAGTTAACTGTGTGCATTTTGCATAGGCAGTAATAATGTTATTGGCGATATAAAGGTCTGCAATGGACCCTAATTTGATTGCTCGGCAATGGGTTGCTTCCAGCCCAAGCAAAGTAATAGGTGAGCTCCAAATAAGGGAGAGCAACTTCTTCATTCATGAGCTTATCAATGAGATTACAGCGTGTTTGCCAATGCACATGATTTCATTGCCCAAATGGAATTTAAATTCAAACACCGAAGATCGCGGTGGTCGCAGGGGAAGACATATCAGTGGGGAGAAAGAAGCCAACTACAATGAAGAAAAAGAATATGAAAAAGATTTCAGTAAACAAGTTTTGACATTTTTGTTCTGGGGTAGATATTCTTATATTAAAAGTCTTACACTCAATCTTGACCATTGATTAAATTATATTCAATGGCTCACATTATTAAAAAATTAGAACCTTCGGATATAAGTAAGATCAACCGACAAGACAAGACAACATTACTAAAAAGATTTCAGTAATAAATGAACAGTTAAAAGAATTTTTACATGAGTTTGACAAGCCTAATATTTTAGGATTCGTGCAAAATGAGGTATAGGCACATAAATTCTCAAACTTTGTATAATGATATGTACCATCTTAATCATAACATTAATATAATTAAAGTTGACGACAGGAAAAATTCACATAACTGAAATAATACCCATAGTTGATAGTATATGGTGAAAAATTCCTCTTGTTATAAGAACATCTTAATTTTATTATATTTTATAAAGATTTGATTAGAATTTGTTCGAGATGAGTTATATTCACTTTATATAATGAACTTACGTAACAATATTGAATTTACTTATAGCACATATTAGCGGAAACAGTCTTCTAATTTATATACATGTTATTTACACAGATATATAAAAGTCTTATTTTTTTTATATATTCACAAGTTTATCGATTACTCGATTAGTTCCATTTAAGCATTATGGGATCCATTATAAGAGGTTGTTCTCCCAAAATTATTTTCTCCATTCCTAGGTTGGAACTTGAGATTTCTAATTGAGGAAAACAAACTCCTCACCACTTGAACTAATGATTATTGGTATAAAAGTTTTACTTTACTTATAGGACTCATCCAATGAAACTCATGTTATCTATATCCTTCTATTACTATCTAGAATTGTGCTTTATTCTAAATTTCTAACACACACCACCCTTAAATTTGACATATTTAGCCAAAATAATGTAAGAGTCTAGAGCTGTCAAAACGGTTCAGTTCAGCCCATTTAGCACTATCCTGTGTGGGATAGGGCTAACAAATCCACAATAATATAGGCTTGAATGGACCAAAAGCCTTATGGTTTAGGACCCGCTCACGAGCCTTCCAAAAAATTAATATTTATTTTTTTTGTAAAAAAAAGCCCATACTTGATTATATTAAGCTTTTTTGTAAAAAACTTCCAAACATTAGATATTTCTCTCTTAATAATCTCAACACTTCGAAAGACTTTTCAATAGGAGTTTCAGAAACAGCTTCATCATCCACATTCATAGTCTTATTCACATACTACATAATACAATTTTTTAGTTCCTAAACATTAAATCAAACAAAATTATAAAAAAAAAATCAGAACAAATATTTCTATTATGCTGATCGTACAAAAAAATAACTGGGAAACTGTAGAAAAATCATGATGGGCGACTAAAAGTGCAATTAAATAATTTCACTTTAGAAAAGTATATCTAAAGTCAAACAGGGGCTAAAGATAATTTTTTGGAAAATGCAGACATCTGTCCAAAAGCCAAACAGAGAAACCATAAGTCGTCGCCATATATTTTAGAATAAATCTTTGGTACTATTGTTGTACCAAATATTCAGTACATCTCACCAATGAAAATATTACATGTTAGCTAAAATTCTGTTTTTTTGTCAGATTTTTTCTCTCTCCTCTAATATGTAATGCTCTCATTAATAAGATACACTGAATCTAGGTGCATCATAGAACCAAAGATTTATTTCATATTTTATTACCACCTAAGCAATATATGCATTAACTCAAAAAAACTAATACAACACAGTAAAAGCAAATATAATTACCTCCTCCTTTGCTTGGCAGGACGATGGTTGTCACCATATTTCTCCGACGTGCTTCGTCGTCGTTCGCAGCATCTCCGACCATCTTCTCTCTTCGTTGCCGTCGCGGTTGTTGTTCTATGCCTTAATCTCTTCTCAGCTTCGTTTCTTTCTTCTTCTTTTTATGTTTGCCTCTGTTTCGTTTATTTATTTTTTTCTGCCACTGTTTCTCATTTGTTTATATTTTTGTTTTCTATTTTTAATTTTAACCAATCCCTGTTTGCCTCTATTTTTTTTATTTCTCTGCCTCGATACCTTTTTTATTTATTTTTTTCTTTTAAATTTTTTGCCTCTGTTTCGTATATTTGCTGCCACACGAACACACCACACCACATGTATATTTGATAAACCAAATGTGGGATAAACTAAATTACATATTTTTGATAAATCAAATCAGAATTATTTGACCAAATTTTTTTTTTTTTTCCTCATGTTTGTCTCTGTTTTGTTTTATATTTACTGAAAAAAATAAAATTAGTCCAGTAACAATTATTTTGCTTGTTGGTTGAATTAAACTTGTTTATTATATTATTTTATACGCATATAAATATAAGAGTAAATACCATTTTTCGTCCCTGGAAATATTTGCGAAACACAATTTAGTCCCTCAGTTTAAAAAAGTCACATTTCAGTGTTTCATTTTTGAAAAAAAGGGCCACGTTCGTCCTTCCGTTAGTTGGCATCTAACGGCCCAACTAACGGTGCACATGTGGACCGTTACTTTGCTGAGTCACTGTTAAGTATGCCAGCATGGAAGTAAAACGACGCTGTTTTGAAGGTGCCTTATGTCTTGTTGGAGTTTTGAACAGCTGAAGGTTCTATTTAGTCCCTGACAAATTTATCGAGGCCCTATTTGGTCCTTAACACTAAAAAATCACCATTGCAGCAAACATTTCAAACCACCATTGCAGCAAACCAAGGCTTATGCTATTGGCCAAGGCTTATGCTATTCGATCAGATTTCCCATTGTCAACAACCACCTGAAACCAAAAAAAGGATTACAACAATCTTTTACAATATATAACGAGCTTTCTACAGTACATATGAAGTGCCAATATGGATACAACCTTACCCAATGAAGCAGTAACCAACCCCTTTGAACGTCTAGGACATCCAATGACCAGTGCCCAGTACCTTCTTTGTAGGATTCTCTTTTTTGTGTCAATCTATTTAAGGATCAAATGGAACAAGGTCAGAAAAAAATGAAACAGATATAGCAACTTGAGATTGTGACCATAATAGACCAATGCTCTGGAGGTTATATCATCCAGGTCAGCCAGCATGAAGCATTTGATGAAAAAGTACAATTATCACTCACATCATCTGACGCCCTGGAAGTTTTCTCGCGGAAGATGGAATGCAAAACTGCAGCACTTGTATGTGTCCTTCCCATCACCAGAATGCCAGAACAGTCTCTGTCCAGTCTATGTACCTTAATATATACAATCTTGTTCAAGTATCAATCTAATATCTAGTTCATACTTCATATATCCAAGCAACCATCAATAATATTGGCACAGAACTAAAACACAAGGCAAACAATCCCACAAATTTCATGGATGTTCAAGCTGTGTAATGATGATAACAGATGCAACGATCTATGAAAAAAATAATAAATAATTAACTTTTACCATTCTTTTTTACAAAATACCACTTTCCAAAATCATGGCAACTGTCTTGAGTAACAATAAAAGTGTTGTCTAATGAAAAAGGAGAACACATGAAAAAAGAAAAGAAAAGAAAAAAGAACTCATTCTTCCCTTTTCATTTAATGCATTGTTTGCAATTGCAAGGAACTCCTTTAGAAGTGATACCTCTAAAAGGTCGTAAGAGTGAAACCTTTGTAATTAAACCCTGATGCATGAAACAATATATTGCTTCATAGAGGAAAAAAGTTTCATTGTGGGTTCTTATATTATTGTCATTATTACACAACCAATGCAAAATTTGAGCAAGTTGAGTACACGATATGATGAGCTCCCCGTCCTCTCTGGACACAACCAGCTAGTGGTGGATTGTGATGTTCAAATCATTAACGAAAAAGTACAATAATTTGAGTCAATGTGATTTTCCTGCGATGAAATGCAGTTCTCCTTCACCAAATACTCTATTCGACTTTAGTTTCATTTTATCATCATCATTTTTTATTGAATCAGAGCATAAGCCTTGGCCAATGGGAAATCTGATCGAATAGCATAAGCCTTGCCAATAGCATAAGCCTTGGTTTGCTGCAATGGTGGTTTGAAAGGTTTGCTGCAATGGTGGTTTTTTAGTGTTAAGGACCAAATAGGGCCTCGATAAATTTGTCAGGGACCAAATAGGACCTTCAACTGTTCAAAACTCCAACAAGACATAAGGCACCTTCAAAACGGCGTCGTTTTACTTCCAAGCTGGCATACTTAACGGTGACTCAGCAAAGTAACGGTCCACGTGTGCACCGTTAGTTGGGCCGTTAGATGCCAACTAACGGAAGGACGAACGTGGCCCTTTTTTTCAAAGATGAAACACTGAAATGTGACTTTTTTAAACCGAGGGACTAAATTGTGCTTCGCAAATATTTCCAGGGACGAAAAAGGGTATTTACTCTAAATATAATTTATATCTTGTGTTACGATTTTACGATCCGTGTTACGATTTTACGATTTACGATTTTAGTTCATCCTTCCGAGTTTGTGTAGACTCTCGAGTTTCACAACCTTCTCCGATTTTAGCACCATGACTCCAATTCTGCGAAACCAGATTTCACATATTCAGCGTATTGACATTGAAAAAAAAAAGGAACTATTTAGCATCCATCATCCATGTATTAAGGTGAAAATATTTAAAAAGTCAAATATTTAAAATTTAAGTGAAAAGTGAATTTTAATTTGACAATTAAGGAACCTTCACAGCATTAACAATTTGAACTTGTTGAAAAGTATTTACAAGAGGACAATCTCAATATTTTGAGTCGAAATTAGTTTCCCATAGAAAAATATAAAGATACATTATAAGGTTAAAAAAATATATAAAAATGAATATTCAATTATTTTGCTAAAAAAAAACTTAAGTGAGGAAATGGTCGTTCCAATTCAAGTTAGCTCTCCGGGCTTAAAAAACAACCCCATTAACATGAAGGTCCTAAATTAGAAAACAAGTAATGCATGCGTCACATGCACACAAGAAAATGCTATCGATAACTAAGAAATTCCCATTCAACAAGTCTACCGTAAACACCTGTAAAGGTAATTTCAGTAATAGTCTATTTCTATCGTAACTAAGAAAACGCACACAATTATGTTTCTTTATATTTATATTACAATTTTGGCATACGGGTTTATGGATTTTATTCTCATCTGTGCATGTTGATTCCATATAGGGAAAGCAGATGGGACTTAAGACCAACACTTTTCAGGCTTGCTAGTTACATTTTTAGGTCTAAGAAGTTTATCCACCGTAAGAATGTTACGTCATATTATAGTAATTTTTGCCATTCATATTGTCCGGTCATTGTTGTTAAAATCTCGATTTCTCATTATGATTGTATATTTTTATGATTTTTTTTCATTAAAATATATTTTTTTTTTTTGGTACATTGCCAGGAGGTATCCCCATTCAACCTTCTCCGGGCACCATGTCCTCGGGGTACGGCCCGTTTGGGCTAGCCCCTCATTGTAACAGTGGGTGCCCCCAAAGATTTTCCAAGAAACTGCTTGAGGCAGGGTTTGATCCCTGCACCAAACAATCCCTTGGAAGCGCAACTGCCAACTGAGCTACCCTTGGGAGTTTCATTAAAATAATTTTACTATTATTTCAAACGCTTTTACGTTTTTACGATTTTTTTACACTACGATTTTGAATTTTACAATTTTTTAATCACCTTCTAATTTTACTTAAGATCTCAATTTTAACGACATTGATCATATATCGTATCACGATACAAATAGCAGCATATGCACAGGATCCAATAGACAGTAAAATAGGCCATAGTCATTTTCAAAGAGTATATTCTCTCGCACTAGATCTTGTATATAGCTCCCTTACACTATGCAGAATCTTGTACGAAAAATGTTCTTAGAAATCTGGTCAATAATTTAGTATAGAACTTGCTTTTATATTGTGTTCTTATAGTTTCAACACCTCTCAATTCATTTTAATCATAAAAATTACTGTAAGGAAGGTGATCTTCCTACTTCTACGAACAAATATCATCATCACAAATTAATCTCACCGTCCTCAAGATCCAAGGAAAATCTAAAGCAGCAACACAGTCAAAGCAATTGGAATTTCTGAAAGTTTCTCTTGATAACAGAAAGTAACCTAAGGCTCAACAACAATCAAATTGGTATCGCTCAAAAACAAAGTCACTCTCCAAATCAATCCCTCAGAAGAACCTTCTTATTAGGCTAAAATGAAGATAAAGCCTACTTCATATCCATTTTATTTTCTGCTGCAGTTGAAATTCAATATACAGACTACAAATCTACAATATCAAGGGGAAAAAATAAACAGTGACACGGATCCCTTTCATCAGTCCCTCAAAAGTTAAACAACACTAAAATAAAGATCATCTTTATCTTCTCTATTTATGTACTTGCTTCAACGCAACAACTAAACCAGTAATAGTGTGATTATGAGGGCCCACTTCAAAAAAATCTTAGGGGCCGTTTGTTACAAGGATTTTTTTAGGATTCTCGGGAAATTGAAAGTGGTAATTTTATTTATCCATGTTTGGTACAAGATTTTTAATTTTTTTTAGAAAATCTGATTTTCCCGAGATTTTATTTTGTGTGTAAATTTTTTAAAAAAACTATCCAGGAGATGGTATTTTAGGATTTCTATGGCATGAGAAAATTTAATACAGCTAAACATAACATCAAGAAAACTAACGCAATATTCTCGGGAATATGTTAGTCTACCAAACAACTGTTTGATAACATTTCCAGAAAACTCATTTTCTCAACATATTCCTGGAAAATCGTGATTCCCGTATAAAAAAAATTCTCCTCTACCAAACCTCCCCTTAGTTCTTCAGTTCTGATCCCAACAGGAGCAATCTACCTTGCCAACTAGAGACAAACAGAGTAAGAGATTGAAACATCAGACTCACTGATTCTTTATCAAAGCACACCCAGTAAAGAAAAACATGGTGAAGAGTCATCTAACATTGAATAGTAATGATCAAGTTATTGCTGCTGCAACTCAGTGAAAGCTTCTCGGACCCATCTTTGCTAAGGTGCGAAGTTGAGGTTCTGATAAGCGATGGTGTTCAACTCGTCGCTAACACAAATTGTTGAAGAGGGTTTGTTGAATTGGGGTGAAATGGGTATTAGATAGTTTAGTGAGTGCGAGTGCGAGAAGGGGCAGAGGCTCAGTGATTGGAATTTGAGTATCGCATAGGGTGATGGTGAATCTACCAGAACACAACAAAACTAGGGTGGTTTTGAGCATGAGCTAATTACTTGGTGACTGTTGCAAAGGGGAAAAAGATTTTCCCGAGAAAATTGTGTATTGTGACGGAAAATGAGTCTGTTTGATGAAAAGAGAGAGAAATGAGTTGAATTTTTTTTTCGTAAAGTATTTTTTGGGTCCTTAACAAAATTATGGGACTCATTTCTTAGGAAAATAAATCAACTTACGGTCCTTCTAAAATTCAAAATAGACCAGTTAGTCGAAATTGTGATCTCTCTCAAATTTAAAGAAGACCCACAATAGTCTCTTAAAAGGACTAACATGGGTCTATTTTGAATTTCTGAAAGACTACAAGTCGACTCTTTTTTAAGGAATTAAATTGGGACCCGTGATATTTGTTGAGAATCCAAAAGGTACCTTACTCTCTCTCTTTTTATAAATTATGCGTATCCTCGTTGCTCTTCGGAGAGGTTCAAAATTGAGATTTTATATCCCTTTCAAAGATGGTATTGGATAAGATCGAATATATATTTGTATTCCTATATGCTCAGCTCTCATGCACTAATTAAACAATCATTATTTACTCTTAACCTGCACTTGCTCGACTCTCATATATTAACTGAACTAATGTGAGTTGAATGTTTTTCATCCACGGCATGCCCTAACCTAACTAATAAATGGATTGGACCTAGGAAGAGGGCTACAAAAATTAATTGGGCTTTGAACGGGCTGGCCCTAAGGCTGTGGTCTTTTTTGACAGGTCTATATGGGCCAAAATAAAACGAACTGCAAGTGGGACCTATCATGAGCCCAATGAAAGAGTCATTTTCCATTTTATTCAACTGGAAAGTGAAGACCCAAACTCGGTTTTCATCTTTGTTCACGAATCCTCCTTTTGCGTGTGGTTTCTGCACTCCGGTGAATGGTGATGGTATCACAGTTATAACAAACAGCAAAATGAAACCCTCAAACAAAGAGAAACAATGAGCATATAATACTTTATTCAAAGATAGATATCATCTTCAAATACCACGTCGTTTGAGGTTCACCTTCCTCAACTCTCATGCTTTTTACTACCACATTTTCAAATTAACAACCTATGCAGTTTCATTTCTATTATATATATATATATATATATATATATATGTTTAGGTCTTGGAAGCTTGGTTTGGACTCAACTCAAGTTCAAAACCTGCAAAGTACAGAAGAATTTTTATTTTTTATTTTTTATTTTTTCTCGCATAAAAACAGAATAACAGTGGGGAAATTAAAGGTGTGTTTCTTTCTTGTGTAGAAATTGTGGCCTTCATTGAAAAGTATAAATGTGAAATACAGTAGAAATTAAATTATTTCCAAACCTAATAAATGGGAATAAAATGGAAAGAAAGATGAATGCAATTGTATAGTGTATTAGGTTTCTCAAACTAGGTAATTTGATATAGTAGATTATTTTTGGATGTGGTGTGGTGTCTCTCAGGTTGGAGATTTTAAGCATAAGAAGATGTCTCTTAGAATAAAGGCAGTGGTAGATAAGTTTGTTGAAGAGTTGAAGGAAGCATTAGATGCTGATATTCAGGATAGGATCATGAAGGACAGAGAGATGCAAAGTTATATTGAAGAACGTGAGCGTGAGGTTGCTGAGCGTGAAGCTGCTTGGAAGGCTGATCTTTCTCGTCGTGAGGTACTACCTACGCACGCATTTCTCTCAATTTCTTCATTTTTGTTTTTAATTTAATGTGCATTTTTGCATTTCCTTTACTGGATAGAGGGGCAAAGGATAATAATGAAAAAAATGCAAAAAACCTGATCTCGTTTATGTAAAATAGCATATATTTGTTATTGCTGGTTGAATACTCAACTTTTTGGACTATTATAGCTGCTCCCCCTCCACACATTGAGTATGGTTTTCTGTCATTTACATTTACAAGACTTTTTCTTTCTTTTTTTAAAGAAGGAATTGTTGATAGTCAAGTGGAATTAATTGTGTTTTTGATACGTTGGAAATGGAAGCTATGATCTCTGACTCCATCTGAGCTAATTCCGGGTGGAGTGGAATTGATTATTTCTCATTTTTATTCATACTAATACTGAATAATTATTGGACTCTCTCCCCTTCAATGTTTTCTCATTTACAACCATTCAGCCCGTCACTGCTGAGAGAAGTTGAACCCAAATTATACTGTTACTCTTACTGTAAGGTTATAGTCTATTCGCAATAACTCATCAAAAGTGCTAATGGTTGTAAAATGCTGTTTATGATTGATGAAATATAATGAGTACTGTTGCTCCTATTTTAGTTTGTTAGATAAACGTTGTGTTAGATTCCTTGTATCTGCTAAGCATTATAGTCATTGTGCATGATTATGGCTTAAATCAGTAGGTAGTTCCCAATTCATCTAAAAACGAACAAAATGGGAATGTTACGGTATTCTATTTTTAAATGTTTTTCTGTAGATTCTTGAACTTTTGTTTACTTTGCAATGTTTTATAATTTTGTTGAATTTGTTCCCTCAAACTTCTATTCACAAGGATGGGGGGCAACTGCACTATACAATATTTTTCCCTTCATTACTGTAATTTTTTAATCATGTCCCCTCTCTGATAATTTTACACTCTATATGTGATTAAGTACGTATTTTGTACACCCTCCTAAAATTTTCTAGTTCTGTCTGTGGCATCCTATGATCATATGGATAAATTTAAAATGTTCAAGGAAGTAGAGAAAGGAGAAAGTAATATCAGTAACAATGCCAATATCACTTGACTTTACATTTGGTCTAGAATCTAGATGTAGCTCTTTTTTTTTTTATTTCTGAATTGTGAGCATACATTACTTTGGTAAGTATCTATATTACCTTGCAGGCCTGCTTTACTGAGAAATGATTGTATCCTGGATGAGTACTGATTTTCTTCTTTAGGTGAATAATTGACAAAGTGAAATGCAGTGAATTAATTTGAGGTTGATGGTACCAGATAGTTTGATATTGATGCAATTTTAATGAACTGCTTCTGAAATTGAAAAGAGAAAGCAGAGTGGGTTTTAGGCACTCACTAGTTATTATACGGATAAATGATTCTATAACTATCACAATCTGAATAAAAGATGCCTAATAGCCCCCAACTTGGTCTACTAAGTGTTTGATACATGATAAAACCCTTAAAGGGAGTGATGGCTCAACTAATGATTGTGTAACAAATCTAGAGTCTAGATATAAACAAAATACCCTCTTGGAATTTAAAGCTAGACATAACAAGTATAACTGAAGCAGTTGCCTCGTGGTAGCATTTTAGAATTCAGAAAGAAAATCATGGAAAGCGAGAGAAAGCTAGAGAGAAGTTTCTGGAGCATTTATGTCATTGCATGTCAGAGAAAAGAGTAAAGTTAAATTTGTGTTCTGATGCATGCTCCATAGCAATGAGTCACTAAGCATCTCATAACACTAATAAACTGAAATCAGTTATTTATCCTAACAATTAATGAGCCAAGCTCTACTGTACACAGGAGTACAGTAACGCGATACATCACTAAACCTAAAGGGCACTAAAGTAAAGTTACACTAATATTGCAAGAACAGAATAAATATGTAATTTGAAGAATGAAAATAAGAGTTAAGAAGTGATATAGTCAGCCTTTAGAATTTGAATTATGCCCTGATACCTTATCTTAAAGTTCAAATTCCTTTTCCCTTTGAATCTGCCTTTGGTATTTTGTTGCAGTGATCGATGTTCTTGCATTCAATAATAAGATGCTCACCAGATGCACCTTTCTGCCGAATTGTTTTCTCCTTAGACTAGAGCATTATATTTTCCAGGCACTTGCTCTCGACACAGCACTTATCTAATATTCAGTTCTGTGTAATAACTAATAATTTGCTTCACACAGGTTCCAGGGAACCCACTTTTTAATGTTTTGTAAATATTTGTGCTATATTACTAGTGAGGCAGAAATGTTGTTGCATTTTTTTAAAAAATAAATAAATAAATAAATTGACTTAGCATTCTAAGAATATTTTTATTTATCATCCTGCTATTAGATAAAGTTTTTCCTGTTTAGTGCTCCTCAATTTTTTTTTTGTTCCAGGCAGAGATTGCTCGTCAAGAAGCAAGGCTCAAGATGGAGAGAGACAATCTTGAGAAAGAGAAAAGCGTCTTGATGGGAACTGCATCAAATCAAGATAACCAAGATGGAGCTCTTGAAATTACAGTAAGTGGTGAAAAATACCGTTGCCTCAGATTTGCCAAGGCAAAAAAATGAGGCTTTGCCTGGGGTGACATGAAGGAAAAGTAGGTTCTACACTCCCTAACCCCAAATGAGGAGCACTTGCATGCAATGCCAAGCTCAATTCATGTACATTTGTTGAAATTCAACTGTTTAGTTGTGGTTTATTATTCCTCTCAGATTTGAGAAAAGTGTTAGTAATTGCTCAATTGAATTGTTTACATGAAAATTTTCTCTGTCATGATATTGGTGCTTTGTTTAGTTGAAAATGTTTTTGGGTAAATTATTTGCAACATTCGCTAAACAAGTTACCAATTTTAATGTTATGCGTAAAGTTCTTGTAACTTTTATACTGAAAGTATGCAACTTATTTTTTTCATTGAAAAAAGAAAATCATATACAAAGTGATAATACTTTCCACCTGGATGTAATAGTGAAGTTAAAAATAAGTTACAAGAATTTGAACATGTTGAAGGTTAGTTTCGAATTAAGGGCCTGTTTGGATGGGCTTTTGAAAAAAAAGGACTTTTTATATATTGCTTTTTCAAAAAGTTTTTTTTTAAAAGTCAAAGTTATTTTGTGTTTGGATGTAATATTTGAAAAATGCTTTTAAGCAAAAAAAAAATGATATTTGGGTGTTAAAATAAAAAAGCACTTATTTCTTTGGGTCATTTTATCAAACACTCACGATGACCGTTGAATCTGCCTCAGCCACTCACACAAGGGATGGCTTTGTTCCTTCTTCTCCTCAGCAGCACCCAATCTTTGATTCAAGCACCAGTGATTCAAAAGCTCAACACTTTTTTTTCTCTTTATCATTCTATTTGTATCTTTCAGACCAAACATGGGTTTGGTGTTTCCTTCATTCTCCCCTCATTGATTTCATCACATCAACCATCACCAACCAGGCAACCACCCCATCCTCTCTCTCTTCCTCTCTCTTTACCTGTGACTTTTGTGTGGGAGTTCCAGAGAGCAAGATACTGGAACAAGGTGGCTACCATGAAAGAAGATTTTTTTTTTTTTTGGATAACAACGAAAATTAAAGACAGAAAAAAAAAAAAAGACTAGATCCTAACTAGTCTAGGCATAGCAATGCCCCTTGAGTCGCGAGCTACAAGGCTGCTGCATTCAAACAGAGGTGTATCAAAAAACAACGATGAAGATGGAAACAACGAAGGAAAGCACTGGATGATAAGTTGCTTCTAACTTCTCCTTTTTGCAAAAGTCAGAAATTTTGGCTTTTACAAAAAGCAGTATTTTAACTTTTTCCTTAACTTTTCCTTTTTTTTAAAGTTAGTTTCCAAACACCAAAAAAATTACAAAAGCCCTTTTTTTTTTATGAAAAAAGGACTTTTAGGAGGAAAAAAGTCAATCCAAACATGCACTAAATTGTATTAAGAATTTTACAAATCAAACCAAATCAAAATGAGGATCGAATCAAACTAATCATGACTCAAGTTATTTGGTGTTTTAAGTTTGACTAAAATACTGTCAACGTTGAACTTAATGTGTATAGTTTCCGTGTTTATTCATAATGTAAGTTTAATTGAGTAATTTTAAAGAACAACTCAAGCTATTGAACAACGAAAAAGAATACCATACGATGATCATTTTAAGATAAATTAGGATTCTGTACACCTACTCCAAATGCTCCTCATTTGGTTTGTTTTTTAATTGACTTACAATGCTAACTAGAAAAATGATATATGGATGGGTATGACATAACTAGATCAGTTTCCGCACGACCCTCAAATATCTCGAGTGTTAATGGGGAACTTTCTGATTTGAAACCTATTTTGTAGTTAGCTTCCGTGGGGTGTGTGCCGGTTTATATCCACAACATAGTTGTTTCCTCAAGTAGGTCTAGCATGTGCTTTTCAAAAAGAAAGAGAAATGCCCTTTTTGGTTCTTACTATTTTCATTAAGCTGCCAAGATTTTTTACCTCAAACACATCTGCTAGAGACTTATTTAATTTGTCAATCTCATCAATATGGTCTCCAATGATCACAAAAATTTTCTACATAGACAATTAATATTGCCAACTTTGGTCTAGAACTATCTAAACAAACAAGTGTAATCAGTTTAATATTATTTGCATCCTTGAAATTGGACTGCGTTAGTGCATTTTTCAAACCAAATCCCTGGTATTGAATTTGTGAAGTTTACAAATTTTTTAAGACCTATTTGTTGTGAATTTTCGAGATATTTGGAATATTATGCGGATTGCAATAGTGATATTGCTGCAAATTATAATAATTGAAAAGACAAGAATAAACATGTTTCACCCAAAATCAGGCTATGTTTACGGGAGATACCAAATTCATTATAAGAAATTTCAAAATAGACAATATACAACACTCAAAAATTTTCCTAAATTCAAGAATCTCATATACATCATATCATTATTTCTCGTACAATTGGATTTTCTCCTCTCTTTTTTCTCTCTCAAATAGCTCACTCACTCAAGCACATCAATACAATATCTTTTTCTAAAATTAAGAACTAATGTTACTCTAGCCAATAACAAGGGAGCTAATCAATTTATCGTTATTTCCAATAATAACTGAGTCAATCAATTCTCCATTATTAACGATAATGGAGCCAATTAATTTACCGTAACAACGGAATCAATCAATTTTCCATCAAAAAATGATTCAAGCAAGAGTTTACTGCCCATTAACTTTTGGCTTTAATGCTCACAATCTCCCACTTGAAGTCAAAAGAAAATTTATGTACTATTTGTGCTCGTCTTCTTCTGTGAATACCACTCCCACTTGACCAGAATTTTCATGAGCAACTATTAAGCAAAGAGAAAATAAAACATTGACCTTCAAAAACAACTACATATCAGAAAATAAAACATTCTCTGATAGCTTTAAAGTCTAGTGCCACTAACTTCTCCGTTTTTCAGAAGCAAAGCTGCTCTTAACGGCAAAAATAATGCACTCTATGGCTAATTCTGTGTTTTCTAGTATGTAAGTTGTTGCCTACTCTCTTCCTTACTTTAGCAAAAACTTATTTAATTGATGGTAGTGGGCGTGTGACCATGATCCTACCTATGGTAGCATATCACACTGCAATTAAAGGCGCTATAGGAAGTTGTAAATCCTCTCTTTCTCCACAATTTGCTTATAAGTGGTTTGTTGGTTCATTTATGATCTTCATATGGATCAAGTTGCTATCAGCACTTCACTAAGGCATTATAGTACCTAGTAACATTCTTTTCTCCCTATTTCAGATCCTTCAATATACCTTTTATCTGGAACAAGGCAGCACTGTTGTCTACTATGGAATAGGATTAGATTGTTCTCAGCTTTTCATGTCTAATATTTCGAATCAGAGTTGCCTGGTTCGATAGCATCTCCAGTTTGGGACCATATTAGATAATTGTTCCATGCATGGCAGGAGGTGGGCGACATTTGACATGTTGTCAGATAGAAATTTCTGTTTTCTCTGTATTCTTTATTAATCAATTTCATGAAGATGGCTACAATTTTAAGGGTGTTGTCCCTATACAAATTTGGCCAATCAAATTTCATGATTTTATTAAATAAAACTAGAATAATCTAAGCAAGGTAACATAATATTTTGAAGTTGACTAATCTATGGGCCTAATCACATGAGAAAGCAAAAAAACCAGAATAAATAGAGTAAATCCCTGTGCACAAGACTTCTCGACTACTTGTGAGGGTAGAGCTGAGGGTCACGTAGCCTTATTTTTGCATTTTGCAAAGAGACTATTCTTCTGATCATAAGAAACAACTTTACAGCTGCTACAAGGAATAATTCAAAAATTAAATCTACCCAAACTAAAAAATAAATGCAGAATAAGTCAAAATGAATCAGGCAGAGAATCGCATATGCCTGACAATACTTTTGCTATATTCATTCTCTCTTTTTTATTTGTACAACTACAGTTGAAACCTGAAGTAATGATCCCACTTTACTAATTTCTTAATGGGTTTCAACTAAATCATGATTGAAAACAACCCTATTACTGCAGCATATTTTGAATGGTGTTAACAATGGATTGGGGACTTAAAGTAGCATCAACTCTAAGAATTCCCTCAGACTCATCAATCTTAAGCAAATCCAACTGAGATTGCAGAAGAGATGCAGGCATATAATGTTTTCCTTCTGCAGCTCTCTTATTTAACCGAAGGCTTAGCACTTCAGCAGGAGCATCCAACAGAATGAAATTAACAGCACTTGCATAACTCCCCCATTTATAATCAGGGTCACCTGATCTAAGTATTTCTCTATATTGCTTCTTCAAAGCAGAACAACCAAGAATAACACCCTTTTTGTTAATCAAGCTTTCTCTTATGGCATCCCTTAGTGATTCAAGCCATGGCATTCTGTCTTCATCTGTAAGTGGGATTCCCATACGCATCTTTTCTGTTTGTATTTAGAAGAAAAACAAATAAAAACAAAGTCCTTTGTTGAGGTAACCAAAGAGCCTATAATATATTATAAGCCAAAAATGCATTGAATTTGTGTGATTTTGTGCATACTCTTAAATACACACCTTTGTTTGATTCAGAATGAAAATCATCAGCATCAAGATACTTAGATTTCATCTCTCTTTCCAGCCTCCGACCTATTGTGCTATTCGAATAAATATCCAATTATAAGTTATAGGTAATAAATAAATAAATAAATAAAAACAATTGGTCCAACAGAGCAAAATAACATGATAACAAAATGAAGTGTTTTTTTGGATGGATTGGACACTTACGTTTTTCCGGCCCCGCTTACTCCCATGATTATGATAACTGCGCCTATCAAAACATATGTGCAAGAAAGACGAGAGTTTTCATTTTCAGATGTGAAATTGATTTGTATATGAAATGAAAAAGTAGAATGAGGAAGACAATTGTAAATCATTTACCTTTGCTTGAAGCCATATCTATGTATTGGATGCAGAGATCAAAAATGGCGTATTTTGACTTTTGAGAAGTGAGAATTTGAGAAATAAGAACTGAATGCGTAAAGACAAATGGAAAAATTCAGAATCACATCTCTTCTGTCTAAGAGACAAATGTATAGCCCATTGGGCTAGTATATTACTTTTGGATCTGGCTGCAGTTGATATCTTTGAGTCAAGCGTTAAGTAGATCATTGTGCACTGGCTTTGCTGAGGAATGTGTGTACACACTGACAAACATAGTAAGAATAAGTTTTATCCCTTATTTATAGAGTTTACTTGTTGATATTGAATTTTGGACCTTCAGTTCTTGTCCAAGCCCATGTGTCATGTTGTTCTGTTGTATTATGATTGATATCTTTGATAAATATCCTTCTTTAATTATATCTGATTAATAATTTTAATTGCCCTTTGTTGGGCTTATAAGTGGATGAGTCTCGTATATAAGTCTATAACAACATCTGTAGCCATCGTCATTTAATTCCACCTAAACAAACAAGGAAAAAAGACGTGTAATTTTAAAATAATACAAGTTGTGTCATTATATATACACAAAGAGATGAGACTCACAGGAAATAAATAAATAAATAAAGATTATACTTACAACCTATTTTTATTTATAAATATTATTTTCACGAATCAAATTTATTAATTCACAATAAATGATAAAGTTAATCGTCAGAAACAATTGTTAAAAAATAGTTGTAAGATGTAAAAGAAAGTAGATTATAAGTATAATTTTCCTAAAAAGAAAATGTTAGACATATATCTTTTATGTGGGACCAACAATCTGTGTCATTTAAATTGACACATTTTTTCACGAAATTAATAAATAAGGTAAACGTGTAAGCACTTACGTGCCTTAGCAGAATTTTACTCTCTATTGCAGCTATTGCAGTGTCGTTGGTGGATAAGCTTCGGAAAATATATCTATTTTTACTATCTTTAATTTTTTTTTTTTTTTTGGTAGGCTAAAGGGCAAAGCCCCAGCAGAAAAGAAATTACAAAGAAATTAAACGAGAAAAACTAACATAAGCTAAATCAGCTACAAATAAACTTCTAATTCCAGAAGGAGGAAAGTGATAGAACCGGAAGCCAGCATCATGAGGATGATCCAAAGGATAGTTGGAGAGCCAATCTGCGCAAATATTACCCTCCCTATAGACATGTAACAATTGAATCTGTCAATCTCTTTTCAACCATGCCCGTATGCGAGTCAACAAATGAGACTCACGGGCTGCATCACTAGATTTAGTGAGCACCGTGATTGCATATAACGAATCACTTTCTACAATTATTTTCCTGTAACCTCTCTCCCAAACTAGCTCCAAACTTTCAAGAATTCCCCAAAGCTATGCAAAGATGGCTGAACAGACACCAATACCATAAGAAAACCCACCACACCAATTACCAGAGGCATCTCTAAAAACCCCGTCACAGGCTGCCAAACCAGGATTACCTCTTGAAGCCCCATCTGAATTTATTTTATCCATCCTTCATCGGGAGGCTTCCAAGTAATGTGAATACGCTGATTAATCTTAACCATTATGCTATCTCTTCTAAGTTGAAAAGCTCCGCGCACCTCCCTTAAGTAATGATGAATTTGTTGGATATTATATGTAAGTGAGGGCGGATGATGATTATGAGCTAACTCATTTCTCCACTTCCATAAAAACCAACAAGTTATCAAAAAAACGGTGTGCCAAGGAACCTACAAAATAACAAAATTATTATTTAAAAATTTAAATAACAACCAGTTATCAACTTCTTCTTAGAAGAAACTGTCCTGGATATTCAATGGGACAAGTTTTTTCCAAATATCTCTGGCTTTTGGACAATCCCTCATAGCATGAATAAGGGTTTCAATATCTGATCCACAAACTGGACAAATTGGACTCACTCCTCCCCAAGCAGCACATCTATGCCGAGTTAGAAGTCTTTTGTGAAAAAATTTCCAGCCAAAAAACTTTACTCTTTGCGGACCACTCCAATTCCAAACTTTTTTCCAAGGGAACGCATTAACATTAGAATCCATTCGAGAGGTAGACAACACCAAATACACTCCTTTTACTGAGATATTAGCAAACCCAAGAATATGCCATTGTAACCAGTCCTGGCCATCCGAGGGATCAGGGGGAAGACAACTCAAGCACATCCAAATACTCATTTGGATGAATTGTCTGTAAAAGATTAACATTCCAAGAACCAGATGGAGAAGTATAATCAATAATGAATTTTTTCTTCTCACTATCAGATATACTACCACTGATTTCATCAACCTCAATAAGAGGTTTTCCAAATGGATTCCACGCACCCTTCCAGAAATAAATCGTAGTACCATCACCTATTTCCCACCTTAAATTCTTTTCCATCATTTTCCAAACTCTGCACAAATTAATCCACAAACGAGAATCACCCAATTTACTAGTAAAAATATCTTGACTTCTTCTTCCACTTTTGTATTTAGAAAGAATTACTTGGACCCATAAGGACTGGGAATCTGATTGAATTTCCCATGCAAGTTTAGCAAGAAAAGCATCATTCATTATGGCTAAACTTTTAAGACCAAGACCCCCTAACTATTTCGATTTTTTCATGGTCTCCCAACTGATAGGATGATGACTCCTCATCTCGAGACTACCCTATATAAAATCACATTGAAGCTGTTCTATCTCATTACAGATTGAGATTGGAATTTTCCCATGTTGCATATGAAAGTAAGGAATAGAAGAAATGATTGATTGTGATAAAATTACCCTTCCTACTTGAGAAAGGCAACTTGATTTCCAAGAATCTAATCTCTCCTTAATTCTATCCACCACCTTGGCATATAACTGACGAGAAACTCGACCATGTTGCATCCAAGCACCAAGATATCTACCCATATTCCTTACTCTTTTAAACCAACTGATCTCAGTAATTTCATTAGCTATATGATCTGGAGTATTCTTGGAAAAAAAGACAGGTTTTTTGCGTACTAACCTTTTGGCCTGAGATATCACCAAAAAGATTAAGACACTTCATGATAATTTGCACTTGCTCAGAAGACGCTTCAGCAAAAAGCATCAAGTCATCTGCAAAAATTAAATGAGAAATTCTTGGCCTTTGTTTTCCCACTCTGATAAGATTCCATAAGCCTCCATCAACTGTTGTATTAATAATATGCGATAATTTCTCCATGGCAAACACAAAAAGATAAGGTGAAATCGGATCACCTTGTCTAACTCCTCTAGATGGCCGGAATTCCCCCATCTTTTCACTATTCCATAAGACATTGATACTAGCAGATGTGACAGTTGACCAAATTAGTTGAATAATTTTCGACGGGAGATGCATTTCTTCCATAACTTTACGAAGGAAATCCCAACTAAGTCTGTCATAAGCTTTCTCCAGATCAATTTTTACTGCCATAAAATGTTTCTCTCCCCTCATTTTATGCATAATATTTACTAGTTCCGGCACCACAATAATAGTATCTTGAATGTGTCTATCCGGAATAAAACTTGTTTGTACTGGAGAAATCATTTTCCCCATAATTGGTTTGATTCCTTGCACCAGTATTTTTGTGACAAGTTTGTAGAGGACTGTACACAAACATATAGGCCGAAATTGAGACATGTAACTCGGTGTTTGGACTTTTGCAGTTAAAACAAGCAAAGTGGAATTAATACTCTCCAACAGGAAAGGGTCATCCCAAATCGACATGATTTTATTGTAAACCTGATCTTCAAGCCTTCTCCAATTTCTGTGGTAGAAAACAACAGGATACCCGTCACTTCCAGGATCTTTAAGGCCACCAATCGCAAACATGTTGCACCAAATTTCTACCCTTGTCGGTCTTTGACACATATTAGCTACCTCCGAGCTAGAAATATCTCCCCAAAGATTCTCAGAGGAGATCCACCTCCGATGAAAAACTTCTTCAGTAAATAGAATTTTATAGAACTCAGAAGCCATTAAACGAAGCTGACCCAGATTGTCAATCCACTGATTAGCTGCATTTTTCAGCCGTCCAATCTTGTTAAAACTTCTCCCTGTGACTGTGCATGCATGATAAAATTTAATATTCCTGTCTCCATCGAGTATCCACTGGTGACGAGATTTCTGATACCACAACAATTCTTCTTGCTCTAGGATCAATCTCAACTGGAACTGAAGATCCTCCTCTACGTCCTTCAGACTACCCGTATCTTGACTTGATCTGGAAATTTGAGTCATTTCTATCCTGTTCAGTAAGATATCTTTATTACGATGAATATTACCAAATACATGCTTATTCCATAAGCGAAGATGAGGAATGAACTGATTTAACATCTCAAAAATATCAATATCTGACTTTCATGCTCTGTTCATAAGATTGGAAAAATCATGATGATTCAGCCAACCAGCTAAAAAAAGAAAAGGCCTTAAATGAAGGTTCTGGTTTGCAGATGAAAATTTAACCAAAAGAGGACAGTGATCCGAATTTAATCTAGGGAGAGAGTTTCGCATCATCAAAGGCTAACCTCCAAGCTAAATTAGCACAAACTCTATCCAAACGTTTATAGATCCTATCAAGATGGGGCCATTTAGGACCCTGCCATGTAAAGAAAATACTTGAACAACCTAAATCCATTACCTGACAATCTTCCAAGACATTTAGAAATCTGTGACACTTATTAGGATCTACAGGGTTACCTCCTTTCTTCTCAGTGACATGAGCAATTTCGTTGAAATCACCTAACATGATCCATGGATCCCTGATATTAACACTCAACCTCCTCAATTCGCTCCAAAGGTCCAGCCTGTTATGCTCTTGGGGACTAGCATAAACTGCAGTGCAAAAGTAGCTTTTAGAATTATGCTTCTCAACTTGGACATGACAAAATTGTGGATTCATTTTACACAGAACCACACTAGTAACCTGTGAAGACCAAATAAACCAAATACCCCCTACAAACCCTCTGACCTCCTCAATAATGCAACTGCTAAACTTTATCTTTCGCATCAATTTTCTACAATGATCACCATTTGTTCTTGTCTCCAACAATATAAAGATTTCTACTCTATATTTATCCCGAAGAAGCTTTAAGGTACGACCTAAGTCTCTCTTGGCCACCCCCCTAACATTCCACACTAAGATGGACATTGAGAACTTTCCACATTTGTCGCAGGGTCAACCTCCTGCATTTGAGTATCGTTAGGTAAGCTACCTGGAAGACGAGATTGCTAAAATTGTGGGATCTTCATCTGCAGTACTTTTTTTTCATCGGAATTATAATCAGGTGGTTTTGGTTGGATTGGGTTGGAACTTGAAACAACCAGGGCCAAACTATTGTTTAGTGTTTGATCCCTAGATTGATAACTTCCATGTTGATCCTCATACATGGGCCTGGGATGATCCACTCCTACCTGGAAATTATTCATATCAGATTCCTTAATCACTTCCTTGGAAACACTCACCCTATTTGTCTTTTTTCCACGAGCATACTCATGATTTCCTGATACTGTCGTATTATTTGCATCTTTTTGATCATTTCGAAGTTGTCCCTTACCACTCACATCCCCAACTACTTTATAAGCAGTAGGAGTTTCAATCACCATTATTGACCTTTTGTCCTTTTCTTTCACGTGGGCAGCATGTTGAACGAGGGCAGTTTTGTCTTCTACATACCCACTATTGGAATTAGACACTCCTGCATGCATACGATGCTCTTCCTCGATTGATACTCCTTTAAGCTTCTCATATCTACCTGATGAATGAGTAGAGGAATTAATATTTTTTGTAGCTATTCCTCTGTTTCCCTGTCCTTCTGTATTCGTATTTCTTTTTCCTTTCTTGGTTCTAGAAACCAACGTACGGCCCATACTGACTTGGCATTTGTCTATTATTAGTAACCATCTTCTGATTTGAAACATCATTGTATATT
Source organism: Gastrolobium bilobum (assembly GCF_033153095.1). NCBI lineage: Eukaryota > Viridiplantae > Streptophyta > Magnoliopsida > Fabales > Fabaceae > Gastrolobium > Gastrolobium bilobum. The sequence continues at coordinate 307,179 of NW_026898223.1, forward strand.
CCCTCATTCCCTTCCTCAGTAACTCTTTCTTGATTGGTTTCATGCACATCATTCTTAGAGCACGTATCAATTTTGTGCCCATATTGTCCACAAGTATAGCAAATCAGATGTAAACCTTCGTATTCAATCTTTTTAGTTCTACCATCAATTATATATTCTGCCTACAGTGGTTTATTCAAGTCTAGCTCCACACACAAACGTGCAAATCTTCCTCTGGCTAAATTGGTAGTTTCCTGCTCAACTTTGATGAATTTCCCTAGCCAGTTACCAATAGATTCCACCAAGTTTGTGCCCACATTTTCAATTGTAAAACCTGGAAGTCTAATCCAAGTTGTCACCCTATCAATGGCAGATCTGGTAGGATCGAAATCAGGTTCCCATAAACGTAAAGCAAGATAGTGATCGAAGATCACCCATGGTCCTGTAGATAGGGCAATCTCCATGTCTTCTTTCTTTTCAAATCTAACCATCATGTAGTCATTTTTGATATCAGTTATATAAGTCTTTCCATCCATCGCCCACATATTTTCCAGTCTACGTCTCATAAAAGCCAGTGAAACCTTTTTTCCTAATAGTTTCACTATTAGGGTTCTCCTCCAAGGCCTCCAAGCCTACTTTTTAAAATTATCTGATAACTTAAAGTTCATACAGCCATCACCATGAACTTCCATCGTGATCTCAGGATCTTTTAACTTTTCAACTTGCATGTTACCAACCTTCTCATCCTCTAAATCCACCTCATCATCATCAACATCTAGATCATCATCAGGCGACCATTCTCCGTTGTGCTTCATTAGGATTTCCTTCCAAGAAGTATTTCCATTCATCCATTCTTCCTCCCTCGTGATCATAGATTGATCATTGCTAAATTCTCCTTCACCTCCTTTGTATTTTTTTGTACTCCGTTGAAGATTATCCATCTCTTCTGTTGAAGTTGCTTGGCTGGCGGCAAGGTTCATCGAAAACCCTAGCAGTGTGAAATAGTGTTTTACGCATACTATCTTTAATTTTGATTTGTCAGACTCTCGCTGCGCTAAAAAAAATGACTCCTTAATGCATGTTTAATTTTTTTTTTAAAAGTCAATTTTTTATTTTTATTTTTTTTATAAAAAAATTCTCCACATGAAATTTTTATTATAAATTATTTTAAACATAAAATAATCTAATTCAAATACACACTTAATAAATCAGATAGATGAACTTTAATTTAAAATTTTGATGTCATTAGAAATAAATCTTCAAAATAAAGAAAGTTCATCATTCCATTGACTACAAACGCAAAATACAAAATCAAATAGTGGGTTGAAGATATTATTAGAGGGTTTAGATTGATTACAAGGCGCAAGATAAGTTAGGAGGATATAACCCATCTCTTCCATTTCAATGAAACATGGCTTCAATAGCAGTTAGGGGTTCAAAACGGGTCGACACGATACAAATATGATACGACATGAGTATATACAACACGAATAAGATACAAATTTTTATTCGTGTCTGAACATTCGACACGAACACGACCCGCAAATTTTGTAGATTGACACAATACAATACGAATGACACACAATCAAAATGGTGATTAACCAAAAAATTATAAATAAAAAAAAAAGAAATATAGGTCGAATTCGTGCTGACATGACACAAATTTTTGGTGTGTTATGTTTTCCCAACACGAACACGACATTAATTTTTTTACGGGTCAACCTGAACACGAATTAATTTTTTTACGGGTCAACCTGAACACGAATTAATTTTTTTACGGGTCAGCATGAACACGAATTTTCATATTATATCCGGGTCGACGAACGTGTCGTAACCTGTTTTGACACCCCTAATAGCATTGATAAGTTCAAGCGATGTCTCCTTAATCAATGGTCTTTGGTTTTATTTATTCTTTCTAGATGGATAAGTCCAATTAAGACGTACGGTACGTAAGTTCAATTTTATTTTTATTTTGGAAATTGTTCCAAGGGTATTTTCGAGCCGAAAGTCAAGGACTAATTCCCTCGAAACGGAGAGATCACGCGATAGTGAGTATAGTCTCTCCTAACAAAACCTTTTCTATACACATGATCAGAGATCGAACCCCTGTCAGTATGCTTAAAAAACCCAGCTATCTATCAACTTTGTCGGACTTTGTCGGTACATAAGTCCAATTTGAATAAATAATATCATACACACTTACATTCATTACTTCATAATTTGTAATATTTATTATGTAATTATGTTTAGTTTAACTTCGATTTCGGTTCTAATTCTTCGCCAGTTGAGGTAATGTTAGTAGTTAGTACTAATGGACAACAAGCATTTTTCTTTGCAATTTATTAGAAAATATCAAAATAGATTCCGAGTTTCAAAATTACCATTCGTCATGACCAAACAGCCTAGTTAAGAACTCAGAGAATGGCCATAACTTTACACGGCTATTACAAATCTTGATAAACTTCCTAATTTTAGCCGGTGACAAATTACAGGCTTCCATTTTTTTTCCTAATATTGAAGTTAGAGCTTATTCTTAATGCTTTATTATAAACTACCTTCCTATGCCAATACATTTACGAGTCAGAATATAATTGAAAAAATATATCTATGGCTTTACTGTCGAGCACAAAAGCCTAAGGTATTAGTTGAAAATATAAATTATTTTTAATATATTCCTTATAAAGAGCCTATTAAACTTAAAAAGGTAAATAATGCAGAGGTTTATTTTGAAGAATTTCATAATCGGTGATACTATCCAAAACATAACAAGTTTGACACTAGTCTCAAATGATCTATCCATTTATATTATATTCGTAAGTATGAAAAATATTATATTTACAAAATTTTTGTTTACAAACTCTTATAAATTATATGATGTCTGATCGATTATACACTAATCAAGAGTGTATGACCAGTCATGCTTAATGTAATTTCTACAAGTAATTTGGATTCTTTCCGTACTGCATATTTCTGCACCCACTGGGGATCAACACCAAGGATTTCAAAATTCAACAGTTTCCAGATGAATTTTATAGCCAAAAGCAACATTGTGTCTATTTGTCCACCATCTATCTCACACACACAATTTAATACAACCATAATTGCAGCTGCAACAACTCATGCCAATTGTCTATATGGCTGACATACAGAAATTATCTACTTGAACAAGTGAGCAATATCAGGATCATCCAAATCCACATCCAACAACCCATTCAACTTCATATACTCAACATAATGATCTGGTGGTTTCACTGCACGAACACGTTTTGGTGTGAAGCCGTGAATTCTTGCAACATCTCTGGCAAGCCATTTAACATATGCTTGATCCAAAGGAGGTACAATCTTCAGCAATATCACATCTTCCCTTTCTTGCTTCCCCACTTTGTTTCCCATAACAAAATTAACCTAAATGAAGATTTGAGTTGTAAAATGGGAAGAAGATTTAAACGATGATGTTGAAAAATGAAATCCCCATTCAAATCAAAATCAGCACCACTAATTAGAATTTGAGAGTGTGATAAGACAAGTCACAAGTTAATTATTCATGGGTCCCAATTCACATAGTTTGCTTCACATAAAACCCTAAATTAAAATACCCTTTTGCGTAATCGAAAGCGAAGCCACAATTGAATGAAAACCAATTTCAGAATTAAGCATAGGGAATTCGGAAAAACAAAATGTCAAGTGAACCTCAGAAAGCAAAATCGAATTCAAATTCAAATGGCGATTTGGAAACTTAGCACGAAAAATCAATAGCATCAGAGTGCATACCTACGCCGCCACAAAAGCAGAGCGATTCAGGAGTGTGTACGGTTCGGCGATGTGTACGGTTCGGCGATATGCTGTTCCGATACAGTTTGGTTTGGGGGAGGATAATATAAGGTGAAAATGCTTCGTCCACGCCTCAAAATCATGCCATTATTATTATTATTTTTCTTGTGAAGTATAAAATAATTTTTAAAAAGGGACAGGATCCGTTTATAAACTTTTTTTTGCAATTACACTAATGTAGGACCGGTCGTACACTGTATGATTAATGTAGGACCGGTCCTACATAGTATAGTTTGTAAGAGTTTGTAAATAACAAAATTTATAAATATAACCTGCCCCATTTTTAAATTATGTCACATATAATATAATATAATATTTATAACCTGGTTATAATTTAGGGTCCAATCTGCAGGTAAGACAGAAAATTTTGTTTGTCACTTTCAAAAAAAAATGAATTTGTCAAAAAATTATATTATATATTATAAATAATACACAATGTATGACAAATAAAATCTTCTGCCACAAAGGCAAAATTGTTTTTTTTTTCTTCTTCTTTTGCTTGTTGTGAAATGTACAGACTTTCACTTTTCTATCTTGATAATTTCTTATTTATTTAATTACGGTCAGAATTTTCTTTCTATTATATATTTTTTGATTTTTTAATTTATGATAGTATTATTTGCTTTTCTTAAATTATAATATTATATATTATCGAGAATATTTTTGTTTTAATAATTATTAATATCTATTTTTTCTCTTTTCTCTCTGTTTCTTTTTCCTCTTATTTAGGCAATTTTTCTTCTCCTTCGTTTAACTCAACAACATCAATTCTCCCCCTCACTTTTTATTTCTTCATATTCTTTTTATTTTATTTTTTTCCTAATAATCATCATAATAAAAAAATATTTATTAAAGAGAGAATAGTAAAATAAAAATTAGGGGATGTAAGAAAATTCACATCAAATACATCTTTCGGGCAAAAAACTTTAAGTGTGTGTCGCAACTGGATCGCGACGTGACGGTGAAAAATTGAAAGTTTAAAAACATAATGAAGTCGTCACCAAGGTTTGAAAAACATTGAAAAAATCCTTTTTATTTGAAAATCGATCTTTAAAAACAAAAATAAATTCATATTTATGTAGGGAAGGTGTTAGTACTATGTATCGTACATTTAAAAAAAATAGTTACCTTATATTAATTGTGCAAATTGTTGATGAAATTTTAAATATTTGTTTCACCCCAAAAAATTAAACAAAATTGATTAAAGAAAAGAAAATTAATTTTTGAGCATGACAGGAAGAGTCCCGCTCCTACGTATCCGTCGATGCAATAAGAAACTCAAAGCTTCGTCGTTCTGTAGAAAATATTTGTGTGTTAGATGATTTTAATTTTTGAAAATAACTTTGAGAAATATCATTAATTATTTTGAAAATGAATACATCATAGCTTAGAATTTAAGGTAACACGGATACACGTAAATTCTTACGAAGATTATAACACTCGAGGATGGAAGACCATACATTAACATTGTAAATCGTTGCTAGGATTTTGAAAATATTTGCCCATGTTTCAACTACTTTGTAGGGTATGAAAACCTAAAGAAGCCAATGGAAAGTGAACTATGCATCTATTCTGAAAGCAAGATGAGTTCAAATATGGAGGCTATTAGGACCTGCAGTTTGATTTTAAGTGGTGGTTTTATTTTGAATTTGGAAAAGACTTTTTATGTTCATAGTATTTCTAAGAACTTAATTTCAGTGTCAAGACTTATACCTTTTGGTTATTTCTTTCTATTTTATGAAATATCTTTCAGTTTGTTTTATAAATCTAAAATTATTAGAAATGGTACATTGTCTTATGGTCTTTTCTATATTAATTTGCAAAATGACATCCCTCATGATGTTATGCATGTTAATATTGGCATGAAACGATCTGTTATGAATGAAGATTCCTCTATTTTGTGGCATCGGAGATTAGGACATATCTCCATTCAGAGAATTGAAAGATTAGTAAATGATGGAGTGCTTAGTACTTTAGGTTTTGCAAATTTTGAAACTTGTGTAGATTGCATTAAGGGAAATCAAACAAACAAGTCCAAAAAGGGTGCCAAGAGAAGTACTGAATTGTTAGAAATCATACAAACAGATATTTGTTGTCCAGACATGGACACACTGGTGGACCTACATGGTTGCCTATGCGTGCAAGTGCAGACACAAAAAAAAATTCATTTAAAATAGCTTGAAGAGTAAAATATCTTTTGGATTCTCAACAAAAATCATAGGATCCATTTTATTCCCTTAAAAAAAATAGACTTGTGATTCCTTTAAAATTCAAAATAGACACAGTTAGTCAAAATTGTGGTCCCTCTAAAATTCAAATAAGACTCACGTTAGTCCCTCAAAAGGACTAAATGAGTCTATTTTAAATTTCAGACGAACCATGAGTCGACTTTTTTTCCTAAGGGATTAAATTGGGCCCCGTAATATTTGTTAAGGACCCAAAATGTACTTTATTCTAGCTTGAAATAGCATTTACAAAAAATGAGATATGTGTGAAATAGCGTGAAATAGAAAAGCTTGATATATGTGAATAGTTTTATTTTCTTTTTTTTGGAGTTACCCAACCCTAATTACTTTTCTTGTCTATATTCTTTTATTTTTTTAATGTATTTAAAATTTCTTAAATTTTTTTTTTTGAGGGAAGTAACCCCTGCCACTAAGTATGCAGACATGGTCAGAAGTACTTTATCTCTTTCATAGATGATTATTCACGATACATGTATCTCTACATGCTTAATAATAAGTATAAAGCATTAGATGCCTTTAAGATATTTAAATTAAAAGTAGAGAAACAATACGATAAGAAAATTAAAATCGTGAGATCAGATAGAGGTGGAGAATATTATGGTAGATACACTTAAGATGGACAAGCGCATGGTCCGTTTGTGAAGTTTCTTAAAGAGCATGGGATAATTGCCCAATACGCTATGTCTGGTTCTCTAGATCAGAATGGTGTAGCAGAAAAAAGAAACTGAACATTAATGGATATGGTGCGAAGTATGTTTAGTAGCTTCAAGCTTCCTAAGTCCTTGTAGATTGAAGAACTTAAGACAGCAGTATACATATTAAACCGAGTTCCAACTAAGGTTGTCCCAAAGACACCATTTGAGTTATTTAAAGGTTGGAAATCGAGTTTGCAACGTGTACGTATTTGGGGATGCCCGTCTAAAGTCAGAATCTATAACCCATGAGAAAAGAAGCTTGACCCAAGGACCATTAATGGGTAGTTCTAGTTCATTGGATATGCTAAAAGGTCCAAGGGATACAGATTTTATTGTCCATCGCATGGTACGAGGATTGTGGAATCAAGAAATGCTAAATTTCTTGAGAATGACTTGATTAGTGGGAGCAATCAATCCGAAGACTTTGTTTTTGAGAAAGATCATTCAGTTGCTCAACCATCCACTTCAAGTTTGAGATTGGTTGTTGTTAATACCCCTATAGCTCAATCAGGTATTGTACAACCAGTCATTCAAGATCCACAACCTGTTGATAATCTAGTAGATCAAGTTGTTCATGATGAACAAGTAGAAATTGTTGATCAACCAATTGAACAACAAGTTCCTCAAGAAGATAATGAAATAACATTGAGAGGATCTACCAGAATAAGAAAATCAGCGATATCGAATGAATTTGTTGTGTATCTAAAAAAAGCTGATTATAACATTGGAGTCGAAAATGATCCTAAAAAGTTTTCACTAGCCATGAATTGTAAAGAATCAATTTTTTGGTATAATGCTATGAAAGATGAACTAAATTCTATGGGATCTTGTTCAGTTGCCTGATGGTGCAAAAGCCATTGGATGTAAATGGGTCTTCAAAACTAAGAAAGACTCATTGGACAATATTGAGAAATATAAAGCAAGACTCGTAGTCAAAGGATTTAATCAAAAAGAAAGAATAGACTACAAGGAGACTTTTTCTCCTGTATCTAAGAAAGATTCTCTTCCAATCTTTCTAGCATTAGTTGCACTTTTTCACTTAGAATTATAATATATGGATATGAAAACAGCTTTTCTCAAAGGAGATCTAGAGGAAGAGGTTTATATGAAACAACCTGAAGGATTCTCCTCTAGTAAATGTGAGCAATTGGTATGCAAGCTTAAGAAATCTATATATGGATTGAAACAAGCCTCCCGTCAATAGTATTTGAAATTTCATGATGTTATTTCTTCATTTGGTTTTGTAGAGAACACCATGGACCCATGTATATAACAAAGGGTCAGTGGGAGCAAAATTTGTTTCCTTATTCTACATGTGGATGATATTTTACTTGTAACCAATGATAAGGGTTTGCTATATGAGGTGAAACAATTTCTCTCTAAAAACTTTGATATGAAGGATATGGCTAATGCCTAATATTTTATTGGCATCAAGAGAGATAGAGACAGAATAAGGGGTGTCCCTGGTTTTTCTCAAGAGACCTATATCAATAAAGTTTTGGAAAGATTTAGGATGAGTGATTGTTCACCAAGTGTAGCACCCATTGTGAAGGGTGAAAGGTTTGATTTAAACCAGTGCCCAAAAAACGATCTTGAGCGGAACAAAAGAAGAATATTTCTTATGCTTCAGCTGTTGGAAGCCTTATGTATGCTCAGGTTTGCACAAGACCCGACATTGCTTTTGCAGTTGTAGTATTAGGGAGATATCAATGTAATCCAGGCTTAGACTATTGGAAAGCTGCAAAGAAAGTGAGTAGATACCTTCAAGGGACTAAGGATTACATGCTTATGTTCAGACGGACTGACAACTTGGAAGTAATTGGCTACTCAGATTCAGACTACGCTGGTTGCATTGATTCCAGAAAATCCACTTCAGGATATATTTTCATGCTAGCCAGTGGAGCTGTGTCTTGGAGAAGTGTCAACCAGACCTTAACCACTACTTTCACTATGGAGGTTGAGTTTGCTTCTTGTTTTGACGCTACCTCACATGGTGTATGGATGAGAAGTTTCATTTTTGGTCTTAGAGTTATAGATTCTATTTCTAGGCCATTACAGATATATATATATATATATATATATATATATATATATATATAGGGTTTTATAAGAATTATGTTGTTGGAAAAATGATTGTGTAATGTTATAGAGATTCGTTTTGCGTGCCATAATTTTATTTTATTTTTTGTTTCAAAAAGTATGAGCCCCACAAAATGTTGTGTGTATAAAAAACTTTGTTGTGTCATGTTAAATGATAAATGCAAACCCCATACATATATATATATATATATATATATATATATATATATGTATGGGGCATGATATTCTTACACCAGTGTAAGAGTTAGAAGTATTACACTCAATCTTAATCATTGATCCACTTGTATCCAATGACTCAAATTACTAAAAAATTAGATCAATGGGCAAGATTGAGAGTGTAACTTACATTGGTGTAAAATGATCCTGACCCTATATTATATATATATATATATATATATATATATATATATATATATATATATATATTGCTGCTGTTTTTATGGCTAAGAACAACAAAATGGTAGTTGAAGCAAGCATATCAACATTCAATATCTAGCCATAAGAAAACGTGTTAAAGATAAATCAGTGGTTATTGAACACATTAGCACTGAATTAAGGATTGATGATCCTTTAACTAAAGGCATGCCATCAGTTACATTTAAGGATCATGTAGAAAGGATGAGACTTGGTTCCCATATATGATTTTCATTGTAAGAGTGATATTATATTAATGAAACTCTATTTGTAATGTTTCTCATTCAGTTTATGCGCATTTTAGTTAATTATTCTGAAAAATATCAATAGAGTTTGGACTTAGAATAAACATTGGGTTTATTCATTAAGTTGTATGGACTTGAGAAATATAATACAGTGTAATACATGGAAAATAATATTCGGCACAAATAAGAGGACTTATTGCCATGATTCATGTATTTTGTTTCTCACTATAGTATATGATGGGATATGTGGACCAAGTGGGAGAATGTTAGTAAAAATGTGATATGACCTTATGTGGTCCACTTGCATTGTCCGCTACTGATAATAGATTGCATTAATGGAGTACCTACTTTTGTTTTTTGTCTGCCATATGGTTTTAGTTTGCAATCATCAACCTACTCTTCGTTTCGTTTCGGTCTGCCATCATCAGCCACTTATGTACACCTCATTATTAATCCATTGTTGGTAAGGGTTTATAAAAGGGTGTGCTTCATTTTTCTTACGTCCCTGAACTCACTCTATTATAGAGTTACACACCATTTGAGCTGCAGAGAAGAGCTTGGAAGGCTTAAAGAATTTTCGCATCAGTTACAATCACCAATCAGAGCAACAAGAAAAGCAATGGTAAGAAGTATTTATGGTGTATCTTATTCTGCATTACATCATGAGTATATAAGTCTTACGCATCTTTATAATAAAAAGAAGACACACTCTCCGTGGTAAAAAGGAACTGCAAGCATAGAAACATGACAACTCAAAAACACGAATTCTTTGACAGCTAGCTGTTACAAATACATTTTTTTAAATGGAAATATTACAACAATATTGTGGTTAAAATAAGCAATATTGTAAGGTTAAGCGTAGGGTGACATAAACTATGTTCAAAAAGGGTGACTAGTATTTTTTATGACATAAGCAATATTACAACAATACGTGTTTATGACATAAACTATTGAAAAACATGTTTTTCAATTGGCTTTTATTATTTAAAAAATAAGCAAAACAATGCCTATAATTTTTTTAATAGGATTCAAACCCAAAATATTCTATATAGACATGATCTAATTACTAATTTAACCTAATTAAAGGCGACCCATATTTACACCTCTATTAGATATTTTAATTCATAATTAATACTAACGAGTATCTTTAAACTGTTAATGTAAAATATTCTTATTATAATATGTGAAAAATAAAATTCGAGTCCCATGTTAAATATTATATCCTAAAGATAATTTGCTCTTTTTATGGTGCCAAAGAGTGACTGACAATTGTCTCATAAGATGGAAGGAATTACCTCTGTTTGTTGACCACACTCTTGAACAAATAGTATTGACGAACGCAACAGTCGTTTGAACTACCATGCAGAATGAATTCAGAGATTTCAAAAAACATTTTGACAAAGTTTCGGTAAAGGAGGGAAATAAAAAAAAATGATTAGTTTTTTCTGATTTCCTTCCATAATTATAAATCATGACGGAACATGGTGAATGATGCTTGTTCGACGGTGAAGAGTCATATCTATTCGACGGTGAATAATTATGCGTATTCAACGGTGAAAAGACATTTCTCTTCATACTCAACTTGTTATTCATAACACTTAAATTTTATATGAATGCTAACAACTTCACCCCTTAACAAGTTCACTCTAAATGGTAACATTTGAATTTAGAGCTTTCAAATTAAGATTAAAGTAGTCTGAAAATATGAAATTCAATAATTACATTTTTAATTATTAGACTGCTTAATTTCACTTCATATCAGTGTTTAAAAACCTGGCCCGACCATCGACTCGGCTGGGGTCATGGGGTTACGGGTTCAACTGAGGGGTCATGAGGTCACTTCGCTGACCCAGTTTTATACATTAAAAAAAATATAAATATATATCATATATGAAAAATTCAAAAAAATCAAACCACCATAATTAAAGATTCAAAATATATTTAACATAATTCAACTAATTACATCCACAAGTCAATATTCATAAGCTAATTAGAGTATAAAACTATCAAAGTATAAAACACATATTTCAATAGTTAATGAAAAGTCATATCATCAAACTCAAACTCTTCTTGTCCTTCTCATGCACCTACAACAGTATGTAAAAGGATATCTTTTATCCAAAAGAGAATAACGGAGAAGAGACGGCGACACGACAAATTAACGGTGGGGAGAGAAGAACCAGCACGGTAGAGGAGATCACCAGATTAGGGAGATTGGGTCTGGGTTTGGGAGAGAAGATCGGAAGAGAAAAAGAAGAATGATTCAGATTTCAGATCTAGTTCTAAATCTATGCATCAGCCAGTTTTTGTTTTGTTTTATTTTTTTTACACATCAAAATACGTATTTCGTGTATATTTAAAAAAAAAATTGCAGTGACCTCTTTGACACCTCTAACTCGGGAGTCACAAATTTAACCGAAGTCAGATGTTAGTGGGATCAACGTGCAAGTAGAGTCTAACTACTAATCCGAACCCTCATATAAAGAGAGAGAGGGTTAATGACTTGGCAGGGTCGACATCAGGGTAGGGTGATATTTTAAAACACTATAACTCTTACATTTTTTTTTATGATAAATTGAAAAGACACTCTCCCTTATAAAAAGAAACAGCAAGCATAGAAACATGACAACTCAAAAACACGAATTCTTTAACAGCTAGCTGATACAAATACGTTTTCCAAATGGAAACATTACAACCTTACTAGCGTGTAAGTAAACACAATAATACGATGTCCCATGCCATGTGCGGTCTCTTATCCTCTCGTTTTAGCCGGAAAAATTTGACTTGAAGCTGATGTGGAGGGCAATGATTGATTATTCACCTCAAGGCATGGCAACTTGGCTAGATTGGGTGCATAATGTGGACTTTATCCTAAACACCCAAAAAAGGTAACATCCTTTCATTAATTGTTATCTCAAATATCTATACATATTATAATATTAGAAAGATAGCATTCAATCATTCATTAATTAGTTTTTTTAAATCATATATTATTAGTTTATTAAGAATGTATACATTTGATATTGACAAGGAGATAAAAGGAAAGAAATTTTTTCTCATGAATAATAGCTCCAAAAATTGGGATCAGATCATGAGAGAGAGAAGCATGTCATTGATATAGTTCAATACATATATATGGACCCATACAGCTTTATTTGACTCTTTTCTGTATACAACACAGTTCATGAGAACTGAAGGTATTTGCAGCTAAAAAGAACTGAAGCATTGCAGAAGGAAGATAGAAGGTGATGACTTCATTATTTTCACATCTTCCCATAAATCAAAGCAATAAAGTTTTAAATCATTTTCTGCTGCTTATGCTCCTGTGTTATCTCATCTGATCTCGGGATACTTGATATCATTTTCTATTTTTCTAAATTTGTTGGGATGTGGGAAATAATATAAAGCTAAAGGGGTATAAAAAAATTCAATCTTTTTCTCTCTCTAACTTTCCTTTTGTTTATTCCCTAAGTTTTCTATCTTTCTCTCTCTTTTGCATGTATCATATGTCAGATATTAATGCTTGCAGCAGATTTTCAGTGCTTTGCAACTTGGGGTTTGGCTTTTTCAATCCCAGTTGTCCTATTTGTGGTAAAGCTGTTGTTGGGATGGGACCAATTGTGACTCATCCATGGTATCTCAGGATAACCATCAATTTCAATTGATTTCTAAGTTTTGCCCTTGACAAATTCCTACCCAATTAGGGCTTTTTTTTTTTCTTCTTAAAATGGTTATTTTCTGGTTTTACCTTTTTCTTAATATCTAGATTCTTCTTACCTGCCTTTATCAGGCTAATTATGATTTCATTTTATGACTTTTTCAATTGGGCCAAAATGATTCAAAATGAAATGTTTTTGAAATATGGGATATATCAATAAGTCTTTCACTGTCAGAGTTAGGTTTTGTTTTGGCAGTGCTTGTTGGAACTTTTTCCACCTTTGTTTTCAGGGGATTACTTGTTAATCACTTTTAGCTCTGATAAATTGCATACCCATGCACCTTGTCAAAAGAATCTACAGTCAGATTATTTTACTGAGGTATGTTGAACTGGGGTTCAGACTATGGTGTTTGATCACACTATTGAGATTGGGGATATTTGCAGGATCTTGTGTCCAAGTGAAAGATTTTTTTTTTAATTATTGATACTGAAAAAAAGATGTTGAACTCATTTGCTAATCACTATATTATTCTTATAACCTTTTTTATTTTTCTGAAACTTCAAACCTTAGATTATGGCTGGGTTTTGGTACCTTGTTTCTTTCTTCTGGCTTAAAGGGTTGAAGATTTTGAACTTTTAGAAGAAACAAATACGAGGGTGCTGAATGTGTTCAGTGAAAGTAAGCTTTACAATAGTTACAGGCTTATAGTGGAAAGATATATTTTTGTGGTCCTGTGCTGTTAAAACTGTTCTTATCAGTAGGGCTATGGATAAATTGAATTTATATTTATTTCTTTTTTTGAGTATGGGAAAAGAAATTTGGATGCTCGTTATACATTATTGTCTTCTCGGTTTTTCTACTTTGTTTGTTTCTGAAATGTCTCTTTCGTATGTTTGAAATCCAGAGCCCTAATTACCATCTCATTGACTAGGTTCACATCACTACATCAATGTCCAAATTCTCACTTGCCTTGAAACGCCGTATATTACATGTATGTATTTATGGTTGTCAGATATTTCTCATGTTCTAACTGTACTTTGTTGCCTTTTCATTCATCAATAGGTAACTATTGGCAAGAGTCCAATTTTTACAAACTCTGAAGCAAAATCACCTTTGAAATTTTACATACATAGAGTTTTGGGATTTAGTTGGTATTCAACTGTATTCAGTTTTCAGGCATTTTCTGCCTCTGTTGGCTCTAGTTCAAGGGACCTTGTTGTCCATCATATAGCATACCATCAAAGTAAATATTAGAGGTACGCATCACAGAAATAATCTAGATCCATTCTAGATCCATAGCTCCAATAGAACATACCAGAGAACTGTAATTGATTCAAACAAGACTAGATGACCGTGGATGAAGTGGGTAGTAGCTCTGAGTGGAGCAAAGAACAGGATAAAGCATTTGAGAATGCCTTGGCAATTTATCCTGAGGATGATTCAGATCGATGGGAGAAGATTGCAGCCGATGTACAAGGAAAAACTTTAGAAGAGATTAAACATCACTATGAGCTCTTGGTTGACGATATCAATCAGATTGAATCTGGTTGTGTGCCTCTACCATCTTATAATTCTTCTCCAGAGGGCTCAACAAGCCATGCTGGTGATGAAGGAGGTGGTAAGAAGAGTGGCCGTCCTTGGAATTATAACAGTGAGTCTAATCATGGAACTAAAGCTTCAAGATCAGACCAGGAACGACGAAAGGGTATTGCGTGGACAGAGGAAGAGCACAGGTTAGTTTATCTTTGCTAGAAAACCTAGATATGCTGGTGTATGGCTATACTCAAATGCATAAGTTAGGTTACTTATTTTTAATTTGCTATTATTTCTGTCTCAAGTTTGTTTTGTTTAACCATATGCTTTTTAGGTAGGTGGAACTTGTATTGGATTATAGACTCTATATCTTAATCAATCTGAGTATCATGGTATACTCATACAATTGGAGGATCCTTATGTGCCTTAACAAATTATTTCTTCTGATCTTTGTCAGTTTAATTTCCAGCCAATCTTAATTATTTTGAAAGTTATCTGTAGTAACTATTTTACAAGAATATTTTACTAAACTATGGCATCTGGTTTATGGCATTTCTTTACTGTTTTAGGCTAAGATAAAGTGGGTAAAAATAAGGGGGCGTTTTGTACGTAGGTAAATTTTAGATTCCAGGGAAATTGACATTGGGAATCTTATTTACCCAAGTTTGGTACAAGGATTGTGAAAATTTTCTCGAAAAAATTAGATACCTGGGATTTCAATTTGTGAAGCAAATTCCCATAAAAGAATACCACCGGATGGGTGGTATTTTCAGATTCCCACTCGGTGGAAATATTTTAAAAAAAATTTCGGTCAAAATTACCCTCAGGAGGGGGTGGGGTTATTTTTGTAAAATCACTCTGCATTCCCAGTAATATGACAATCAACCAAACATAGAATCAGAAAACTTGAGCCAAGAATCCTGTCCTGGTAATATTTTGGCCTTCCAAGCAAATTTTTGATCACATTCTCGAGAAATTAACTTTCTCATCATATTCCTAGTAATCGTGATTCCCATGCACACAAAAAATTTTCCTCTACCAAATGCCTCCAAAGGGTTTAATGGGGAATCTCGGTGTTGACCTAAGTTTTTATTGAGTTCTGCCGGTTTCATGTTAACAGTCATTCTGATTATTAACCATGTTACTATAGTATTTTCTTCTGATGTGATCTTATATGGTCCAAGTTATTTATTAGAATACTTCTTTTACTGGTTATTTGCCCTTTTTGCAGCTAAGTAATCAATTAGAGTGATACCACCAATGAGGGTTGACTAAACTAGTAGAGTCAAATCGTTTAGACTATATAGTCTAGGGTTCAGTTCGTGTGATCCTTCATTGATAGGTCAATATATGTAACCACTAAAAGTCCTCACAGGCTTGTGGCAACATTTATTCCCCCAAAACTTCACAAATATTAACATAATTTTTTTTTTGGAGCAATACCAATGTTAAAACATCCATATCCATAATGTTTTTGCTGGTTTCTCCGAATATTTAGAATCATATGCACAAAAATTATACGAGCAGTTAGATGTGCTCCCTTTTTATCTGTACATGCTGGGGTGATCTTAGAATTAGTTGTTTTAAACAATATATGGTTTTTATTTGCAAATTTTTATCTTTATTTTTGTGTGTAATTCAGTAATCTTTGGTTTCTCATTATTTATGATAATAGTATCATATATGCCTTGGCCCTGAAAATTAAAGTCAGGCTTATATGAGGGAACTTTTAGAAAGTAGTATGCCTTGTTTAGTCACATTGATCTAGAAATTTCAGTTTCGATCTTAATGTTGAAGACTCAATTCTGACGAGAAGCTTACTTGTTACCCTTTTGTTGTCATGCTCCTATGATTTTCAAAAGTTAACATGCTGTTGTTGTAGTATCTTCGTAAAAATCATGGTTTAGATTACTCTTGTGGTCCTATTGACAGGTGATTAACTTAATTTGACCATCTGAGGGTATGGGATCTTAAAACTGAGATGATCTAACACATATTTTTGTTTTGTGAACCACAAATGTGGATAGTATCTTGGATCCAGAGATGGTGATGTGCCAAATTCAGGTTAGATTTCTGTTTAGGGGAGGGGGAAAGATAGCTTAAAATTCTTAGTATTATTTTGTTAATGCTGCCATGGAGCAATTATAGTGTCTTGTTTTCAAGTGATGTCTGTGATGATAGTTTTGAGATGTGTACATGAAAGAATAAACTGTGAGAAGAACCGTTTAGATGGTCAGTTAATCATTTTGGAGTTCTGGACTTCTTTGGGAAAAAAAAAAATCACTTACCATTAAGCCCCGACAAGTGAGGGTTGGGGTGATGGCAATCCTTGCACGCAGCCTTACCTTTATATATTTGCAAAGAAGTTGTTTCTCGGATTGAAACTTATGATCTTTCAGTCACAAAAAGAGAAACTTTACTGCCCCGGGTTCGCCCCCTTAGTTCTGGACTTCTTTGAAATGAATTTTTTTTTTTAGTATTCTGCAATTTTCCTGAGCTAATAAATATAGCACAAAAATGAGGTTAGCCTATTTATGTGGTGATTTTTCAGTTGGTAACTTGCCATGTGGTGCATGATGCAAGTCCCTGTAGTCTATGGCATTAATGATTACACAAGGTGACTACTCTCTTTGGGAGGTCATTTAGCCGGAAAATTATTTATTGTTTCCACATTATTTTAGAATTTCTCCGATGTAGGTCAATCCTATAAGATTTGGGAAGCACCACGGAATCTGGAGTAATAATGGAAACAGGGTGCTCTCATCTCATCATTTAGTGAGTCAGCAGCTTGTAGACCATTGGATGGCTAAGCTATTCAAGTGTATGTATCATAAGTACCTTTTTGGTACTTTTTCCAAAGCAGAATGTAGTTCATGCTAAAAGAACCTTCTTGAGTTGTAGACTTATTGAAGATATTGTACATAATGGAACACTTAAAATTCTAATTTTGGATCTATTTTGGGTCTCTACAAGGTAATTAGTTGCTTCATTTTCAAATTTTTGTTTCTTGGTGATAGAAGATGTAAGTTCCCTATTTTGTTTTCTTTTTTATCACTTGTATCCTTTTCCTTTTTGAAATCATGGACACAGCTCGTCACTGGGGCTTGTGTTATGGATTTTTCCCTTTTATCAAGACTTGTGTTCTGTTACTGTTTATTTGATTTTTTTAGTCAAAGTCATAGAACTATGAATTCATCATGCTATAGGAACAGATTTTGCAACAATTTCCAGAAGCGAGAAAGCCTATTGTTGCCATTAGTGCGATGCAACTGAAAATTGGGATATATTTTCATCTCAAATCTCTGTTGTCCAGTTTATGGTTCATGACTCATTAATAAAGTACTGTTTGATGTCTTAGGTTACCATTTCTTAGAGTACTATAGTATTCATATCCACAACCCAGCATTGAACTTTCTGAATAACCTCTTCGAAAACTCTGGATAACATGTACTGCAGCTGACATGGTCAGAAATTATGCTTTTGTTGAGCCCTAAGGACAAAGTTCAGGACCCTGCAAAACTGAAGAGTTTTGTAGTCTAAATAGTAATGTACTAGCCTCATTAGTATTTTATTCCATCTAATCTGTCTTCATTAAACTTTGGTCCTCCTGCGTTTGGGTAGTGCAATAATCTCATATTATTTATTACTTGCCTTTTACCTTTCAGTCCTTTGCCCTTAAAGCCCTTGTGATATTTTTCGGATTACGAAATAAATATAGATAAAAGGCATAGCAGAATTTCCTTTGACCTCAAAACTAAGATCTTTCGACATGCTCTGGGTGCATGTTTGAAGCCTTACATGCATTTGAGTTGCATTGGATGAAGATTTGGTTGTTTTGTTGGATTTCTTTATGGGTTTACTTCAATCTTAGAAAGAGGACTATATCTTGCTTGAGAAGACAATAATGTGTTGAGATTCTTTACTGAAGTGATGTGAGAACATTATATTGGTGGTTGCTATAAACATCTAGAGTGTTCGATCGTTATCAATATCATTACATCAGTGTTAGTTTGTTGACCGGATTTGTGTGTTACTTGTTGAGAAAAGCCATGTGCCATTTCAGCATTCAATTATCTTGGTGACTGCTAAATTTTGAATATGATTTAACAAAAGCCTCCATTCTTTTGCTAGATCTGAGTATCTAAATTTTTCGAGCTTTGGACTGTTCGAACCAGGAAGTTTGGTAAATAGTGCTAAATAAGAAGAGGGATTAGTTAGATTTTATGTATGCTAAATGCTGAAGCTTTGGACTCGTTCAGAACCTAAGTTATTTATGTTATCACTCATGTGCTCATTATATTGCCAATGCGGATGCACCTGCTCTGCCAGAGAAAAAGAAACCAGAGTTACTCTTTTTCTCCCTTAAAAAATATCCTTGCAAGCTAATATTTCTCAAATTATGATTTAAACTAAAATGGCTCTTGCCAACGGGAGTAGTCTTTGAACTTTGATTATTATCACTGACACTTTCTCTTCTAACTTTGCCTTTTCCTGGCGCCTTATTTTAAATCCATAAAGCTCTTAGTGCTCTTTGAGCATCGTCTATACCTGTACTTCATTATATTCTATGTCTCCAAACAAACATCTTTAGGAAGATTTCTAAACCATCACATAAATTTCAGTGTTTTGTGCTGGGATTATTTTCTGGTTCTATGTCAGATTACGGTGGTAAATTCTGATCCCTGTGTGTTAAACTGACACTCGAACAATCATTACTCTTAGAGGTCCCCGAATAGATCATATATGTAACAAGCTGGGTGCTTATGATATATACGCACCAGTTTGAGGGGGAGTGTTAGAAATAATATTAGTTTTATTATTATTAGTTTATTATTCTAGAAGGTTATTTGGGCTTAGCCCATTAGGTGATTTAACCTCTTTAAATAGAGGACTCTTGTACAGTTTTATACAATCGAATACAATACATTCATACATTATAATTCTTAGAATAGAACAACCTTTGCATAAAGTCTTGTGTTTGATCTTTACCTATTCCATACATTTGTCAATCTATATATAGAATTTTCAATTTATAGCAATTAGTTAATAGTACCTGTAAAGAACCAATTCAAGCCAAAAACTTAAGTTGTTAGGTGAAGGCCTCTTTAATGGTTTATATTATACTCTAACACGCCCCCTCACACGAGAGCCCATTGGGCTTGAAAGATGAATAATGCACAGGCCCATCTATCTGTGCTAAGAAAATTCCACAAGAGAAAGTGGGGGGCGGTGAGGATTGAACCTGAGACATAAGGCTCTGATACCATGTAAAGAACTAATTCAACCCAAAAGCTTAAGCTGTTAGGTGAGGGCCTCTTTAATGGTATCAGAGCCTTGTGTCCCGGGTTCAAATCCTCGCCGCCCCCCACTTTCTCTTGTGGAATTTCTTAGCACAGGTAGACTGGGCCTGTTGCATCATCCACTCTTCAAGCCCAATGGGCTCTCGTGTGAGGGGACGTGTTGAGATATATAGTCCCACATTGGTTGTATGAGCAACTAATGTGGAGTTTATAAGGCCTTGGGCACTCTCACCCTTTGAGCTAGCTTTTGGGGTGGTGTATCCCAAAGGTTCTTTACAGTTTATATTATACTCTAACAGTACCTATGAGATCTTTCTGGTTTTCAATTTGATGTTCAGCCATGTTAATATGTCTGTCAGTAATATTAATCATGATTGGCAATAACACATTAAGTTATTAACCGTAGCGCTATCGAAGATGCATCTTTGCTGCAGCTGATGGTATCACTACCGGTCATAATTGTCAAAGAAAAGTGCTAATTTTAATCCACATATAGGGAATAATGCTATCTTGAATTTCATGTGAAAAGATACATCGATGACCTTGATCATTGATATAGCGTATCTTCTGTTAGAGGTTATAGACTGAGGATCAGTGGCTGCATCAGTCTGTGATGGCTACTGATGTTCATTTAATGGCGATCTTTTCTTCTGGTATTGTGATATCTTCCATGTTCTAAGCTTTCTTTTATACAAGTATTTTTGTTTTTAAAAAATTTCAAATTGGTTGAACAGGTTATTTCTTCTTGGGTTGGATAAGTATGGAAAAGGTGACTGGCGAAGTATATCAAGGAACTTTGTGGTGACAAGAACACCTACACAAGTAGCAAGCCATGCCCAAAAGTACTTCATTCGTTTGAACTCGATGAATAAAGATAGAAGGCGATCCAGCATACATGATATCACTAGTGTAAACAATGGAGACATTTCAGCTCCTCAAGGACCAATTACTGGTCAAACAAATGGTTCTGCAGCAAATTCTGCTGGGAAATCAGCCAAACAAGCCCCACCAACCCCAACTGGAGCCCCAGGTGTAGGAATATATGCTGCTCCTACCATAGGGCAGCCTATAGGAGGACCCCTTGTATCTGCAGTTGGTACCCCGGTGAATCTTCCTGCTCCGGCACACATGGCTTATGGTATCCGAGCTCCGGTTCCTGGTACAGTTGTTCCTGGGGCACCAATGAACTTGGGTCCTGTGCCATACCCCATGCCACATACATCTGCTCATAGATGAAGTGCTGTTCAGAGGCCTAATGTACAAAACAAAAAGCAGACTAGATGGCTTCTGAGCTTAATGTAATTCTTTTCTTATTCCTAGAGAGTTGCTTATATGCAAGCAAGAGTTGTATGTTCAATCAATTTATTTCAAATAAGCCATACCGTGAAGCATTCAATGTGTCTGTATAGGCTGCCATGGAATATTTGACAGCCTTAACATAGGACAGCATGAAAGTAAGGTTTTGTAGACATTTATGTTGTTGTAGTTAGTCATATAAAGTGTCCCCGTGCTGCAGAGGAAGGTTCTGTGGCTTTAAAGAATTAAGCTATTGCTGTATTTTGTCTCAGTTCTTGTAGGAACTAAACTTCACGTCTACCTTCCTTTATTATATAGCATATTGCAGCATAGCCATCAAAATATTTCTATGATAAAATTGAAAATTCTTCCATTGGCAAGGGGTGTTAATATTGGCTGTCTAGTCTCTGCAAAGGTAAAAGGCCACTTTTCATACGGTTGGTCATAGTTTTCCATTGATTTTCTTTTCATTATTCATACCAAATATCAAAGTAGGTGTAGATTGTGGAAACTAGAAAAGTTGTGCAAGATTGGTGCCTCTAGGTGATCCTTATTGTGCCTTGATTCATGAAAATACGTTCAGCCAAATGTGTCACCCTTCTTTCAGAGACTGAGATTACAAATTACTGAGATATGTTTGAACCCGCCAAATTTTTCCCCATTTTTTCTATCTATCCTCTGAAAGAACCTTGTTGTCATAACCCACAACTGCAGTTTTTGGAAGTTCTTTAAGTGCTTGATGCAACTTGGCAGGCACTGTTTCAAATTTTCAACATGCAGTGATCTGAAGCTGATTATGGAAAATTTAGCTACTGGTTTTCTTTATTAAATTAATATTTCTCATGTTGTAGGAGATAAATATTTTCTACACATATAAAAGTTTGTGGAGTTTATATTTTCTTTTTCTTTTTTTGTCTCTCTTTTACACTTTATGTTTGTATAGGAGATAATTTTATCTTTTTTTTTTTTTATAAACCAAAAATATCCTTCACGAGAGACAATTATGTTTGGGGCGAGTCCATGATTAAGACTTTAAACTCCTCTCAAAGATTGTACTATGGAGAAGATAAAAAACACTAATTCCTTTCTTTATAGTCTATAAAGAAAGGGATTAAGGCTTTGAACAACATAAAAAACACTAACATCTTTTTTTATAGTCTATATCAAATGACCAAATGTTGTAGGCTCAGTTCTGATCTTGGCATTATTTTATATCCAAATCAGTGAGTTGACAAAACAAATGGAAATCCAAAGAGATGGCTCAGGAAAAGGAAGATTCTGGGCAAATCCTTGAACATATACTGTATAACTATGGGGAAGAAAATTTGACCTACGAAAGCCCCTTGTTTCTCAGGTACAACCCTTTGCACATGGAGGTTCGTGTACTTGTTCATAATGGAAAATCCATTGCTAAGTAACTTATCATTACTCATTCTTGATGATGAAACCTAGAAAAATGGTTCTTCCATTGCTGCCTTAAGAACCAAAGGAACTGGAAAATAACTCCTCCAATCTTTTAATTCAAACATGCATGTCATTATTACATTGTTACAACATATTAGAAGGTAAAAGAGAGTAAAGAGAAAATATTGATTTCATTGATTGTGGTAATTGATTTGTACAATGAGTGAGCTCTTATATAGAAGAGCATAACAGAAAAGAGAGATCTAGAATATCATTAAAATACCAAACTACCCTTATACCTAATATCTAAGGGTGGAACTAGAGTGGAACCTCTCATGTGTGTTCCACGCTATCTTCACCTTTATTGCATTGTTGATTTCTTTGGGATCTTTGTAATTTCTTTTACCGTCTGCAAACATTCTCTGTTATAGTGTTTCTGATTGCAATTGGCATTGTGAAATACATGAATGGTGAATATTCAGATCTGTATTTCTTGAGTTAATTATGTTTTAGCTTTGTTAATTGGTTGGTCCTTTATCAATTGGTATCAGAGCTCTGATCTAGGAGCTTTGTGGATGGTGCTCACTTGAGGCATGGAGAATCAATTGGGGAACAACGAGGAGCAGCTGCGCAAAAGCAAAGAACAACATAGTGATGTGTTTCGAAGACTGGGAGAAGAGGAGATAAACCAGAATGAGATTTTAAGGCGTCTGGATGCTATGACTCAAGAGATGGTTAGGCTGAACGAATGAAGGCGATCTAGTATAGGAAAATCTGAAAGCGATAGCAGGGGTTCAGAGGAATCAGTTGGACGCAATGATCGAATGAAGCTTTTGGGAAGATTTCAACCTGAGGTGGTTGAGAATCCATATCAATTGGTATCAGAGCTCATATTTTGTTTGGGGCCCAAACCATGGTGGGTTCGTAGTAATGTACTTATCCTATTAGAATTTTTTGGTGTGGGCTCATATTTTAGTTTCATTATTTTATTTTTCTTTATTTGAATTTACTTTTTGTTGCTTGAGATGTGGAAGTGGCTAAATAGCTGCAAAATATCAAGAAAGACAGCAAAGTTAAGAAAATACCCTATTCAAAAAGTTAGGGTGCTAATCAGCAGTGACTAATAGTATTAATTTGAATAGGAAAAAAGAAAGAAGAATTTCTTCAACAAGCAGGAACTGCTAAAATTTGCTAACTAGAAGATGATTAGCTATTGGAGAAGGAAAAACAACCAGTAAAGCTCAAAACAACATAAAAAGGAAAATTTTCTGTACACAAAATTTCCCGACTTGAGAGAATAGAGATGAGAGTCGAGTGTATGTAACTTTATTTGTATTTTGCAAAAAGATTGTTTCTTATACCCATAACTCGTTATCTTCCTATCAAAATGAGCTCCCACCTTAAATTACTGGCCAGAGATACGGTACAACTCACTTGTACCTATTCACCAAACCAATGCATGATCATGTTATACTTACACTATTGCATCAAACAACTTCCAATCACAACCCCAATGGGCATGGTGGAGCACACACGGGGATTAATCACAACTTTCTTCAACAAAGAAATGCTGATATCATTTTGGTCAAGGACCAAAGGCAATCCACAAGCTCCAAGCTTCAATCTTCTAAGATTTCTTTTGTGGGAGGCAACCTACAATGATCACAAGCACATGATTATTAATCCACTTTCAAGACAAAGCACTCCCCCCCCCCCCCCCACACTATAACCATCCCACAATTGCATCAAGCCATACTTAGCACAATTTTCTCCACAAAACCCCAATATGGCCGAATATGCATCACCAATAGGGCTAGGGATTTTTCTTGTCTTTTCAAGGTTCAAGGCTCATTCTTAGGTCCACACTAGTTCATTCAAATACCTACTAGCTCAATTCCTCAACTCAATCATCCAATTGCACAATTTTACACTAAAACTGCCTATATGGCCGAATTGTTGCTCTATGTACACCAAGTGACCTTTCTTTCAATTCACATGCATTACTCACTCATACAACCCATTTGTACTTGATTCAAATCAACACAAGTTCTGTTATCAAAAAAAAAAAAATCATCACAAGTTCAACTACACATTTTTTGCATCATTTTTCTCCTAAAATACCCTAATGGCTGAATTGTTGTATCCTTGGCCTAATGGATTACCAATTGATTTTTCACACATCCAATGCACCACACGTCATGTAATTAACTAATATGACTAATCCACAACTCAATTTCACAATCATCAACAATCCAATTTCTCAAAATCATTCTCATCCATCAAAAAATTCACTAAGTTATCAAACTTTTTCTCAATAATTTTTAGGAGAAATTCATCATTCTAAGCAACATTTGTCTAATGCACAAAGTCCATTTGAGGTCCCCAACTACCTCTAATCAACACACATAGGCTTAGGTTTTCAAAATTTGATTTACAAGAATATCCCACAATAGGTAGTGAACTTACCAATAATCAAAGTTCAAGACCCTTAAGAATGATCCTCAAGCAATAGCTCAACCAACAAGCTCCATGGACATCAAGACCTCCAAATTTCCGTAAGCTTGGATGGGGAATATCTCAAAATTTAGGGACTTTCAAGAGAAATGGAGGTGTGGGTTAGGTTCATTGAGTCATTTACTTAAAATTTTATGTAGTGGATGAGTGGTTTTGGTGAGAAATTGATGGAGAACCAATCTTCCCCCTTTGGAAGAGCAAGGCTCGGCCTTGAGAGGGAGAGAAAGTGAGAAGATGAAGATGATGAATAGTAATTGCCATGTGTTCTTATGTTGTTTAAGTGAGGTGGGTCCCACTTGCCACCTCACACAATTTAAATTATTTCAAATCTCTCACTTCACTCACTAATATCCACTTAATTCATAAACTATACATTAAATCCAAAGTTTAACATTCACAAAAGTCCTTTAATTACACTTGAACAAATGAATTCGGAGTTTTTCGGTCATTTGGCGAAATCACTGTTTTAGCTTGATATGTACACCGTTGGCATATTTCCCCAAAAACTCTAAAATTCATCAAATTTCATCAATGATCATATTTCTTGGTCCTAAGTAGCTTTTCCAACTTATATTCAATCCTAGAGCACAAATTTCACTCTGCACATTTTTCGATACAACTGTATCGCTGTATTTTCATCCGATAAAAACATTATTCATCAAATTTTCAGAAACTTGCCTGACCACTCAAATTTTCGTTCTGAATCAATTTTCAAGGTTACTTTTCTCATTTGAGACCTTATACTATCATTTTACTGTTTAGGGTTATGTTTTTGCTAAATTATCATTTTATCGTTTTATCCTCTTTACGTATTTTGACCCGAAACTCAGAATTTTCACTAGTCCTACCTCTTAATCCTCATTTTAAGTATAATTATGTGTTTCAAATCTATAAGGTATTATGGAATTTATTTAATATTTTTAAAATTAAAACATATAAAAAATAGGTTTAGTTAATTGATGACACAACTTTATCAAGGAAGAATGAATTTTTTGGGAAAAAAATAATTATGTATGAATGACATGTGACATTTATTTCACTTATATGTAATATGTTTTACTTGGAATTTATTTGGTGTATTTTTTAAAATTAAAATTTATTTTTAATTAAGTAAATATTGAAAATAAGAGATTAAAAAATAACATTAAAAGTTATTTGTGATTATATAAAAAATTTAACTTTAAAACTCAACTTAAAAATAAGTTATCTGGTAAAATAACTTTTGTAAGTTTTGTTTCTAATAAAAATTATCATAAAAAAATATTAGAAATCTCTATTATTTAAATAAACATACATATAATAAGAAGAAGAAAAAGACAAATATTTTAAAAATGAAGATTTAAGGGGAAAAAAATAGATCTAAGAACAAATAAAATACAATTTATTCATTCTTTTAAGTGATATTCTTAATACTTGGGAGGGGAGAAGTAGATCGAATGATATGTCATCAAGCTAGAGTATAAAATTTGTAAATACTTTTTTAGCATAAGGACAAAATTGAAAAAAATGAAGACTTAGAAAAAGCTGTCTACATCTTAAGAAAAGCTCTTCTAGGAAACTTTTTTTAAAAAAAAAATCAT
This sequence comes from Gastrolobium bilobum, assembly GCF_033153095.1. NCBI lineage: Eukaryota > Viridiplantae > Streptophyta > Magnoliopsida > Fabales > Fabaceae > Gastrolobium > Gastrolobium bilobum. The sequence goes on from NW_026898223.1 coordinate 333,975, forward strand.
TATGAAGAAAGCTCTTTTTATAATAAATTTTTTTATAAAAATATTAGGCCGAGGTTCCCTTATAAAAAAAGAGAGAAATTAAAAAAAATGTCAAATGAGTACTTCCTAATATATAGAGAGGTTTTTATAATTCTTCTTTTCTTTTTCCCCCAAGATACTAGTCAAAGCCTAGGGTGAAATAGGGAAAATATTATTTTGGAATTTTTAAATGAGGAGAAGTGAAGGATCTCATTTTTTCATTTTTTTTTAGTATTTTAAAATTTATCATTTTGGAGGATTTTAATACAAATAGTGAAAAAGCAACTTAAGAATTTTTAATCCTTTTCCCTTTCCTTCTCCATTCTCTTTTGATTCATTTCCCCTTCTTTCTTCTCTCAATTCCTAAGCATACTCCAAAGAGTAAGTGAGTAAAACGGAGTGGAGAAATCACAAAACTTCAACCAAATTCGTCATTACTCTTTTGACCAAAAAGAAATGAATAAAAGAAAAAACCCATGCTTTCTATTTTCCACAACCTCGTAAGAGATGTTATCAAATGCTTGATTTTTAGAAAGCATATTTCACTCAAATTACTTGTTTGTAATATGATAAACCTTTTAAAAGTCCCAAGTATAATTATTATTATTTTATGTCCTTGTCAAAGACAATGAGGATGATAATTTGACTTAAAGGATATTGGTTGTTGGGTCCCCACATTGATGGTCATGGATTACAATTGTTCCTAAATAAAATCAAAGTCATAGTCAATTGCTGATGATGATAGACTTAAGTATAGCAACAATGACGGATTGACGGTTACACCATACAAGAGAAAGATTTTGGAACAAGGTAAAAACAATACTTGTGATGAAGACTGAAGAGAACAAATGAAAAGGCCATCCCAACCTCCAATGTATATTTCAATATGTATAAACAAGTACAACGAAAATCATATGAAAATGGAGAAAGAGGGTGCAGTTTCTATTTCCTTATCAAAGTAAACACCCTACCACCACTTCCCACCAAAAGGTAAGCAAGCAGTTTCTACTTTTCTTTTTCTTTGTGTTGTCTGTCTCATAAAAATTCATCTTGTTGGAAGATGTCTTATTGAGTATTATTCTAATCTAACTTCACTTGCTCCATACGTTTTCCATACAGAATTCTCTTACTATCAAAATACTTTTAGGGTCTGTTTGGTGTGATGTATAAAGCCTGAGAGTATAAGCTTATACTATACGTTATGACATTTTCAATTGTTTGGTGTGACCATCGTATAGTATAAGCTTATACAGCATGATCCTTTTATACATCAAAATGATGTATAACTTAATCAGGCATAGGAGTTGTGGATTAGACCCGATAAGGGGTTGATGTATTAATATTACTTACAAGTACAATTCCCAAGAACTAATATATCATTTCAATATTTATATATTAAAATAATTTTTTTTGATATATTAATTTTTAAAATATTGGAGGATATTATCTTATACAATACCATACCAAACGCTGGATAGTATTAAATTTTAATCAGGTCTTATACAATCAGGTCTTATACTATCAGGACTTATACTATTAGACTTTATCCTATACTATGCACCAAATATGCCCTTATATGGGAAAAGCTCTTTCATATACATGCCAAGTATTGTTCCAATGTGAGGGGGTGTCATAGAATTAATCATCTTCATCCAATTGAGTATTTGGTTTGCTATAGCCTGCCATTTCAATTCTTAAGCATAGAGCCATTACAAGATAAAGCTAGAGCCACCATGCCTTTTGGTTTGGTCTCAGCCTGGAACAAGCGTAGGAGAAGCAAGTCTCAAGATCATTCAGACCCTTGTATTTTCTTCTTCTTTTACTCATGTTGGGGGCCACCACATTCATTCAAAATCTGGCTTGTAACATTTAAAACATTCACTCTCTTTTCAGGGATTTATAAACCTGCTGAGTTTTGGCAACTTCAAGATGAAGCACCACAACCTGCAAAAAGGAGGCATGGATCATCTGTTTTCACACTCAAGGAGATGGAAGAGGCAACATGTTCATTCTGTGATGATAATCTGCTTGGAAAAGGAGGTTTTGGCAGGGTCTATAGGGGCACTTTGCGGTCAGGAGAGGTAATATGTTTTGGATATAAGTTACTTTTATCCCAAAGGAATTCATAATTCTCAAAATTTTGTAACATCAGTTGTAGCTTCCATAAAGAAATCAGGGTAATCAGAATTATTGGCAATACCATCACTGAATTCAAATAACAGACAGCATTGAGTCATAGCATAGTAAATGACTCTCTGTGATTTAGCTATAGACAGATACATACTAATGTGTCTCCCTCTGAAGGTTGTAGCAATCAAGAAAATGGAGCTGCCAGCAATTAAAGAATCTGAGGGGGAACGTGAATTCCGTGTAGAAGTTGACATATTGAGCAGACTCGACCACCCAAATCTTGTTTCCTTGATAGGATACTGTGCTGATGGGAAGCATAGATTCCTAGTATACGAATACATGCATAATGGGAACCTGCAAGATCATTTGAATGGTTTGTCATGTACCCAAAATCCACGTGATGTCAAAAAATTTTACATCAAGCTTCTGTTAATCAATGCATAATTTTAGGAATCGGGGAAAGAAAAATGGATTGGCCTCTAAGACTCAAAGTGGCATTGGGAGCTGCAAAAGGGCTTGCTTATCTCCATTCAAGTTCTTGTGTTGGAATTCCTATTGTTCATAGAGATTTCAAATCCACCAATGTTCTTTTAAATGCCAATTTTGAAGCAAAGGTATAAATAATCTCCCAACCATGACTCTTTAACATGTCTTACATATCACAATATGTACTTTAACCAAAATTAACAACCATCTTGTAGATATCTGATTTTGGGTTTGCCAAGCTAATGCCAGAAGCACAGGAGACACATGTGACTGCTAGAGTACTTGGTACCTTTGGCTATTTTGACCCTGAGTATATATCGGTATGCATCTATGATAATTCTTTTGTGCAATATGATGCAATCAATTTTACAGTTATAAACATCTATTTAAAAACACATTATTACTCTAAAGCCAGATCACATGCACAACATACAGAGGCTGAAATTCTCTATCCATATCAACGAAATTTTTAGTTTCTTTGTAAAATTTAAAAGGTTATCAGTAAATTATTCTGTGAATGTTTTTGTTTATACTTAAAGAGTCTGCACATTCGTGGTAGAATAACTAAGAACTTCAGTATCTTGTTTAGATGGCTTGAAAACAAAGTTACTTTCTTCTCTCTTTTATCTCAGGTCACATGTTCCATTCCACAGCCATCATGCAACCAAACAGCCATTGAAATTTTGTAGATAGGCAGATAAATAAGTTCCTTTAATATCATGAGTTAGTGAAAAATTCCTTTCCTTTAAACTTGTTGGGCTTAATTAAACAATTTTAACTTTCTAGGGCCCTTTCTTAGAAGCTTATGCTTTCAGGTTAAGTGATTGGCATGGCTTCAGAACACAACAGACCGAGAGGCATATAGCTCAATCCTTGCCACCCATGTTATCTAGTAACAAAAAATTCAGTATAAAGTTGCACATAATTTATATACTTCATCCTCATTTCAAACCTAGAGTCTTGAGGACTTTCAAGGGAGGAGGTGTATGAAGAGTTATTAAAATCATTTTCAGATCCTTACCCTGACAGCTTCAGTACTTGAAAGAAAAGGGTATTTGAAATATTATTGAATTGTGTAAATAATCTGTACAAAGAAGTCTCTATTTATAGAGAATGAAAACCCTAATACTTGACCTAATTCTTAACCTAATGGGCTTGGCCCAATACAACAAATACTAATAATAATAATAAAATAACAAATATTTACAACACTCCCCCTCAAGCTGAGGAATAGATATTTATCATTCCCAGCTTGCTAGTAAGTTCTTCAAATCTGTCTGAAGGAAGTCCCTTTGTCAATAGATCAGCTAATTGACGCCCAGTGGGAATGTATGGAGTGGTAATCAACCCGCTATCAAGTTTCTCTTTGATGAAATGGCGGTCGACCTCAATATGTTTAGTCCGATCATGTTGAACCGAATTATGAGCTATACAAATAGCGGACTTATTGTCACATAGCAGCTTCATAGGTCCCTCACATTTTATTTTGAGATCATCAAGTATAATTTTCAGCCACAGTAACTCACAAATGCCTTGAGCCATAGCTCGAAATTCAGCTTCTGCACTTGATCTGGCGACCACATCTTGTTTCTTACTTCTCCATGTCACCAAGTTACCGCAAAGAAACATGCAGTAACCAGTGGTAGAACGACGGTCAGTCACGGATCCAGCATAATCAGCATCAGTGTAAACTTCTAAAGAGAGATTGCCGTCACGTCGGAATAACAATCCTTTACCAGGAGTAGCTTTAAGATACTGCAGAATTCTCTCTACTGCTTGCATGTGTTTCTCCTTTGGATCGTGCATAAACTGACTGACAACACTAACAGCATAAGCTAGATCTAGTCTAGTATGAGCCAGATATATCAATTTCCCAACTAGCCGTTGATATTGTCCTTTATCAACTGGAGGACTCTCTTCTTCATAGCCTATCTTGTGATTCTGCTCAATAGGAGTATTAGAGGGTTTACACCCGAGCTTTCCTGCTTCTTTGAGAAGATCAAGAACATATTTCCTCTGGCTAATAAAAATTCCTTTCCTTGAATGAGCTACTTCTATCCCTAGGAAATATCTCAGTTTCCCAAGGTCTTTGACTTCAAACTCAGAGGCAAGCCGTGTTTGCAGAATCTGTTTTTCTACAAAATCATCACCTGTGATAATAATATCATCAACATATACAAGGAGCACAGTAAGCTTCCCATTATGGGAGTGCTTGAAGAAAAGAGTGTGATCTCCTTGACTCTGTCTGTATCCTAAGGTCATCATAACCTTAGTAAACCTTCCAAACCAGGCACGAGGTGACTGCTTCAATCCATACAAGGCCTTTTTTAATCTACAAACTTTATTTTCTCCCTTCACAGAATCAAAACCAGGCGGGATTTCCATGTAGACTTCTTCTTCTAACTCACCATTGAGGAAAGCATTTTTCACATCAAATTGATTTATATCCCAATTGTAATGGGCAGCAAGGGATAACAAGACTCTCACCGTATTCATCTTTGCAACTGGAGCAAATGTTTCTTCATAATCAATGCCATAGGTTTGAGTGTAACCTTTGGCAACTAATCGAGCCTTGTATCTCTCAAGAGTTCCATCAGAATTATATTTCAGGGCATAAACCCATCTGCACCCTACTGCTTTCTTTCCATTAGGTCTATCAATAACCTCCCATGTTTTATTTTTCTCCAACGCATTCATTTCCTCTTGCATGGCTTGAGCCCAATTCCCATCTTTCAAGGCTTCATGTACTGATTTTGGGATTGCAATAGAGTCTAGTGCTGAAACAAAGCTTTTGTGCTGCACAGAAAGATTAGCAGAGGAAACAAAATGGGAGATAGGGTATTGAGTACAAGAGGGACAGGAGGGACAAGATTTCTTGGCACAAGCTCTTTTTCCTTTTCTAAGAGCAATGGGTAAATCATCAGAATCAGTAGTAATGGGTAAGTCATCAGAAGTATTAACATCATGATTAGAAATATGAGATTCAGGACTTACCAGTGGTTCAGACGATTGAGGTTGCTGCTGAGGCAATGTGGGTTGTTTCCTTCTTTGATATACCAACTCAGGTGTCATAATCTTCCGTATCTCTGGTGTACTTGATGTATCAATCACAGGAGAATCAGTCACAGGAGGATTACTCACAGGAGGATCAGACACAGGAGGAACAGACACAGGAGGAACAGGACCAAGAGGAGGATACACTGACACAGGTAAAGGAGTAGACACTGAAGATTCAAACTCAAAGAAGGGAGGTGATGAGATTTCTGGTGAAGGATTCTCCCCCTGAAGATGAGGACCTTGGAAAAAAGACTCAGATTCCTGAAATGTAACATCCATAGAAACAAAAAATTTCCTACTACTAGGGTGATAGCACTTGTAGCCCTTCTTATCAGGAGCATAACCAAGAAAAACACATTTAATAGCCCTAGGGTCCAACTTACTGCGATGATGTTTATGAACATGAACAAAAGCAACACACCCAAACACACGTGGAGGAAGACTCATAATTGGAATAGAAGGGAAAAAAGAAGTCATAGAGTGAATAGGACTTACATGGTCAAGTACCCGAGTGGGTAAACGGTTGATCAAGAAAGCTGCAGTAAGAATAGCATCTCCCCAATAGTATTTGGGTACATGTGTCTGAAACATTAATGCACGAGCCACTTCAAGAAGGTGGCGATTTTTTCTTTCAGCAACCCCATTCTGTTGGGGGGTGTCAACACAAGTAAGTTCATGAATCATACCGTTATTTCTTATAAATTGGGAAAAACTGTGATTAACATATTCAGTACCATTATCTGTTCTTAATCTCTTGATTTTTTTACCAAACTGGGTCTCAACCATTTTATAAAATTGAAAGAACAGTTGTGGTACCTCAGACTTTTCATGCATTAAGTACACCCAAGTTACACGAGTGCAATCATCAATAAAAGAAACAAACCATCTATTTCCAGAAGCATGAGGGACTTTAGAGGGACCCCAAACATCAGAATGAATAAGATCAAAAGGTTCAACACTCTTAGTAATACTAGAAGGAAAAGACACACGATGATGCTTAGCAAATTCACAAACATCACAATGAAAAGACTCAACAGACTTAGACAAAAACAATGACGGAAATAAAGATTTGAGTAAACTAAATGGAGGATGACCTAAGCGCTTATGATGAAGCCAAATCAAAGAATCAGCAGTTGATTGACCATGAGACATCAAGATGTGATATGTTACTTTATTTGCAGGAGATTGTGACACCAGATAGTACAGCCCACCTTGCTCTTTAGCACTACCAATCGTCTTCCCCGTGGCGAGATCCTGAAAAACACAATGGGTAGGATAGAAGGTTACAGTACAATTCAAATCTTTTGTAATTTTATGAATCGAAAGAAGATTCGTGGAGAGTTTAGGAACATGAAGAACATCCTTAAGATGTAAGGACTGATGTAAGTTTATGTCACCAGAACCCGCAACTGATGTATGAGAGCCATCAGCTACGGCTATTGTATGAGTTCCAATGGTAGGATGATAAGAAGTAAAGGAGTCAGCACAACAAGCCATATGATCAGTAGCACCAGAATCAACAACCCAAGAATGTTTAAAATCATTACATGAAGAAATGAAAGAATAAGTTTTGGAGCTCATACCAGTCATAGTCAAAGTACTAGTATCAGATGGCTTACTTAAAGAATCAAGGAGGGTTCGGAGCCGTTCCAACTCATCTGGACGAAATGCAGAATTTATTTTAGAGGAAGTAAAATGTTGTTGACCATGCATGCTATTCATCTTTTCTAAGACAGATTGCTTTCCATGGAGGCGAAAGCATAGATCCTTTATATGACCTGTTCTTTTACAATAAGAACACCATCGATCATCTCTCTTAGGTTCAGAAGTTGCACCATCAGAAAACTTTGTAAAGGAACTCCTTTGAGAAGAGGCCATACTGCACAAAACTTGTCAAAGAATAGCACCAAGAAGCCAAAAAATCACAAACAAATACTAAACAACGTCAGATCTGACTGGAACAGTAACACAGCGGCCGAAACAGTAACACAGTGGCCAGAACAAATACCAAACAACGTCAGATCTGGTCGGAGGCAAGAAATTGGTGAAAGAACAAACTCCAAGAAGCCAAGAAATTCGGAAAAAATACCAAACGATGTCCGATCAAAGTGGAGAGCACAGATCCAGAGCCGGCTTGGAGAGGCGATCAGAACCGTGGTGGTCCGCGGCCGATAACCACCGTCACGCGCCGGTGAAGCTGGCGGCGCGTGGGATTCACGCGCAGAGACAAGGGTGGCGCGTGGAGGCGCGTCTGACCTCCGATGGTGCTGGGTTTTTCAGGCAAAGGTCGTCCGGCGAGCGCGATGGTTTCTGTGGCTGTTCGGAGTGAAGAATCCGCCGGAAAAAAGGGTCCAATCGCGATGAACAGGTTCTGTACGGTGGTTCTAAGCTTTGAAAGTTGATTCTGTGAACGTTTTTTCCTTCTTGTGTAATAGACAAGAAAAAAGAAAGAGGAACACTGAAGGAATGGTCTTCTCGGTCCAAGAGGTTCCCGGAAAAAAAAATTCCGGTGGCGGCTGATGGCAGCGAGAGACGTAAAAAAGAATAAAAAGGTTTCGTAGGCGCGGAAGCAGAGCCCTCAGGATCGAGAGCTCTTATACCAACTTGAAAGAAAAGGGTATTTGAAATATTATTGAATTGTGTAAATAATCTGTACAAAGAGGTCTCTATTTATAGAGAATGAAAACCCTAATACTTGACCTAATTCTTGACCTAATGGGCTTGGCCCAATACAACAAATACTAATAATAATAATAAAATAACAAATATTTACAACAATAATAATAATAAAATAACAAATATTTACAACACATAGTTGTGGTGAAAATATAAGAAAACTAATGCATACCCGGAAAAGACTTGATGCCCACTCATCAACAACTGCCTGCATATATACAAGGCCATGATCAACAAACTGATACAATATGGAACTGCAGAATGCACATGCACACAGATAAATACAAAGATGGATGGATATGACACCGAGTGTGTATGATATGGGCAATATTTATTATGGGGTTTGCTTTTTCTATGGTCAATGTAGATAACTTATCTACAGAGTTATCTACATTGAGCCTAAAACGACGTCGTTTTGAGGCGGAAATCAAGGTATTTTTGTAATTATAATTTATTTCAGGGTTTATAATAGACTTTTTCATTATAATTTTTTAATTTTTTAATTTTTCAACCTAAAATGACGTCGTTTTAGAAGCGAATATAGATAACTTATCTACATTCACTGTAGAAACATTAAAGCCTTTATTATGCCCCCTTATTACTGGGAGTTCATAGAAAAGTAAATAATTCCACATCAACCAGTCTTGAAGCTAAAAGGCATTAGGGGCACTTGAATATAAAATAATATGTTGTGTATTGATCTAATTCAGAGAGTTACAATATATAGAAACTCTAATGGGCTTATATGAAAGGCCCAGACCTAATACAATTAGAATAATTACAGACTCTAATCATATCTAATCAGACTAATCATATCTAATCAGACTAATCATATCTAATCATATCTAATATATTCTAACACTCCCCCTCAAGCTGGTGCGTATATGTTGTGAGCACCAAGCTTGTTACAAATGTATTGAACCTGAGGTCCTCTAAGAGCTTTAGTGAAGACATCCGCTAGTTGATCAGAGGAGTTGACGAAAGCAGTCTTGATTTCTCCTGATTGAATCTTTTCTCAAATGAAGTGACAATCAATCTCTATATGTTTGGTCCTCTTATGAAAGACAGGATTAGAGGATATATGTAGCGCAGCTTGATTATCACAGATGAGATGGGATAGAATGAATGGGTTGTTGATCAAGAAAAGTGACAGCAGCGGAAACTAAGTACCGCTTAAGATCTTGAGAATAACAACGATAACCCTTTTGAAGACGAGAATAACCAAGAAAAATACATTTAAAAGCTTTGGATGTTATGAACAAAACAAGTACAACCAAAGACATGTGGGGATAGAGGATAGAGAGGAACATATGGAAGCAATAAGTGATAAGGAATGTCATTATCAAGCACAGATGAAGGCATACGGTTGATGAGAAAAGAAGGGGCAAGGACTGCATCGGCCCAGAAGTAAAGAGGAACATGCATGTGAATAAGAAGAGTCCGTGCAGTCTCAATGAGGTGTCTATTCTTACGTTCAGCTACTTCATTTTGTTGTGGAGTGTGAGGACAAGTAGTTTGGTGTAAAGTACCCTGTTTGGCTAAGAAATTAGAAAAGTCCACAGAAACATATTCCTTAGCATTATCACTACGTAAAATACGAATAGAGGCACCAAATTGAGTATGAATTTCAGTAGAAAATTTTTGATAAATAGAAAACAACTCAGAACGGTTTTTCATTAAATAGATTCAAGTACAACGAGAAAAATCATCAATAAAGGTAACAAAATACCGAAAACCTAAAACAGACACACTACGACTAGGACCCCAAATATCTGAATGAATAATTGAAAAAAGAGCATCAGCTCGTTTATTGACTCGATTAGCGAAGGAAGAGCGTATGTGCTTTCCTTGCTGACATGACTGACAATCTAAAGTCTGAAGACTGGACAAAAGAGGAACCATCTTCTGTAACTTGGAAAGACTAGGATGCCCGAGGCGACTGTGAATGAGTTGTGGAGATTCTGTGAGAGAACAAGCAACAGAAGGACTCGACACAACCAGGTAGAACAGACCCCGTGACTCACGGCCCACTCCAATTGTCTTCCCCGTACCCGGGTCCTGCACAGAAACAGAATGATTTGAGAAAGTGACAATACAGTTAAGAGAGTTGATCAATTTACTAACAGATATTAAATTGTAAGGGATGTTAGGAATATAATAGACAGATGTTAAGGTCAATGAGGAGGTTGGACAGATTTGTCCAATTCCTTGAACAGGAGCCTTAGTGCCATCAGCAAGGGTAAAAAAGGGTAAGTTATCAGAATATGTAAGGGATGAAAAGAGTTCCTTATTACCACAGAGGTGATCAGTAGCACCTGACTCAAATATCCAAGGGCCAAGTGATGCAGAATGAGAAACACAAGCAACGGGATTACCAGTTTCTGAAGCAGAGGCCTGAGACTGAGGAGAGACCTTTCTGAGAAGAGTTTGGAATGCTGCATAGTCTTCAGAGGAGAGAGAGACTGTACCATTTGAAGCAGAATCCGATTGAGCTATATTAACAGCATAAGAAGGTCGCAAGTGAGGGTACTTTGTGTAGCAACGTTCCTCATAATGACCAAGTTGCTGACAGTAATTACAACGAGGTCGCTGACCACGTCCGACTGGGGCTTCTGGACCACGTCCTCCTGGGGCTCCTGGACCACGTCCTCCCGGGCCTTTACCACGATCACGTCCACCTCCAATGTTCCCGCGAAAGTCAGTACGGGAAACTAGAGCAGTAGAATCAACAGCAAAATATGATGCAGGAGCAGATTTCTTATTCAGATTGAGAAGACGCTGATACGTCATTGAAAGATCAGGCTCCCCACTAGTCAAGATAGTATCCGGACATTATCATATTCTTCAGGGAGGCCAGACAGTGTGGCAACCATAAAGAGGCGTTCCACCTGTTTCCGATATGCAGTAGCATCAGTAGGGTAAGGCAACGTATCCAAATATGCCTGCATCAAAGATCGACTCTTGCCAACATATGTCTCCATCTGAATGTCGGATGATTTGCTCAGTTCCATAAACTGAGAGATGATGAAATAGAGCTGCTGAACATCATTAGTATAGAGGTTTTTTGCTTCCTGCCACACTTCAGTACAAGTTTGAAACGAATAGAAGATGTCCAAGACAACTGGATCAATAGATTGCCAAAGGATGCTCAGAAGCTGGTTGTCGATCTTTTCCCAATCAGACTTTTTCTCCTTAGGGACATCAGTAGACTTAGTCGTGAGGTGGCTCCCATGTCCTTGTCAAAAGAACCAAACTCGAACAGAGGTGGCCCAGTTCTTGTAATTAACAGAACCCTTCAATTTTGAAGAGGTAATGGACCCAACATTGGTAGAGAAGATATTGGGAGAATTTTTGACAGGAGGAGGTGGAGAATTGACCTCCGAATGAACAGAACCATCTGCTGCCATAATAAGAATTCAGAAAGATATAAACCGAGTAAATAGGAAAGAACCTGATCACCGATCAAGAAGGGGTGCGCGCAAAAAGTCAGACCCACACCAAAACAACCACAGATCCAGAAAGAGCAGGAGAAGGCGAGCTTCTCTGTCCAAGACGGCCGAAAAAAGCCGCTGGAAAAGGGCTCACGCGCCGGTAGAAGGTGGCGCGTGAGGCCCACGCGCAGAGGAGCTTGGAGGCGTGTGAGAGCGCGTGGGAGGGGCGTTGCTGACCGGACCTCCACATACCTGGTCGCCGGGAAGAGACGGTCCTGATCGCGTGAAGTTTGGTTGGAAAAGTCGCCGAAAAAAGTCTCTGGTGGCCTGAACAGTGATTCTGGTGGCGGGCGGTGGTTCCGGTGGCCGTCGGAGGTGCTGACGCGTTTGGAAAAATTACTCAGAGGTTGTTTACAACCCTAGATGGCTTGCCGGAAGGACGCACGGCAAGAAAGAGGACTCCTAAGCAGTGGGCTTAGGTATTAAAGCAAAAACAAGGTTTCTAAGCGGAAGCGAGGGTCCCCAGAACGAAAGAGCTCTGGTACCAACTTGAATATAAAATAATATGTTGTGTATTGATCTAATTCAGAGAGTTACAATACATAAAGACTCTAATGGGCTTATATGAAAGGCCCAGACCTAATACAATCAGAATATGATTACATATGATTAGTCTAACAGGGGCAATGAAAAACATTTGGGTGCTAATATATATTCTAAATTCTGAAGTTGCAGAAATTAAATTTTAGTCACATACTACAACATCACCTGAAGATCAGTATTAAGTTTGCCTGCTCTCCTTATCAATCCTACCACAAAACGCAATATCAATATGTCAAGGGAAATTGCTGCTTGAACTCCTGGTCTTTGCACTTTAACAGCGACAACCTGTCCTGTTTTTCGAAGCCTAGCTTGATAAACCTAACAGAAGTTCCAATTTTCAGGTGATAAATTTAAAATTAAAAAATATAGACATGTCCTCTCAGAAACTTTGCAATCATCAGCAAGATAAATACAACAATATGACCAAATATACAAACCTGCCCAAGGGATGCAGCAGCTACAGGCTCCGGTGAAATCTCTGAGAAAATTTCATCCAAAGATAAACCAAGTTCTTGTTCTATCATACTGAAAGCAATTTCAGTGGAAAATGGACTTATTCGATCTTGCAGCAGTGAGAGCTCATTTAGATATGATGGAGGTATCAAATCCTACAAGGACAATTTGTGGGAAATTGCATATCCTCATTACAGTTACTGTAAATTAAAGTGGTCTAATCTAAACAGAAAATAAGAAAAAAGTTACATTTCAACGTAACACATTCAGGCATTGCCAACCCATGTAACACAATTTCTTTGAAACTGCACATGAACTCTAAAACACAAGTGAGAAAAGATTTAGAATACAATATTTAAATAGTTAACAGAATGGAACACCCTCGAATCATATACCCAAATATCAATCAAATTTAACACCGGATCAGAAATCAAATTATGAATATTTTCATGTCTTTGTGTTTAGGACATTTGATTCAAGATGGAGAAGGTTTAAAATACAAATATTTGGAAATATGGCACTCTAAATGTTCTACTAAAATTCAGTTCTTTTATTTCTTTATTTTTTTCCCCGTTGCCTTCCGGGGTATCCTTAAGGAAAACTGACAATGTACCCAAACAAGAAAAAATGGCCTCCTGAATGATGTTTATGTTTTATATAGTTTTCAACAAGGATAAAATGAAAAGGAAGTATGAATGTTGCTGATGTTGTATGTATGCTTAAACAGTGTATCGAGGATGGAAGAGCAAAACAAGCTTTATCGCCAACAAGTGAATTACAGTTTTCTGTTCGCCTTCACCTAAACTCTTCTTCTAGGAGACAATTGACATATGAAAGCCATAGAAGAAGGATCATAAATGACCAGAATCAAACAAAAACATGAAGACCCAGTTTAATAATGTAACAGAGAATCAAGAACTTACAGCACGTGATGATATAGCCTGGGCAATTTTGATATATGCCTGCAATATAAAACAGCAATTTACCAAATCAACCATTTATAGACAATAACAATTAATTATATCACATATTTTAGTTTACAGGCATGATGATTCAACAAAAACCATGACTAAAGTAAATTATCATATATATGATCCAGTATCTATAATGTCCTTTCTTAATAATTGTCATGAACCACCTCAAGCAAGAGCCCTTTCGGTTTGAAGCTTTGGGAGAATTGGTTCATGACATGATATCATAGCCTTTATGAACCAAGTGGTCTAGAGGTCCACTCTTCTAATAAAAATATCGAATTTCAGCACAAGGTAGATGTTGGTGCATTATCCATGCTTCAAGCCCAAGGAATTATTACATGAAGGGGCATGTTAGAGATATAATATAAAATCATTCATGTCTCATCACCTAACAGATTAAACTTTTAGGACAATTAGTTCATGACTGTAATATTAAAGACTTTTTTGAATTTTAATCGTCCCTGCCATATTTGATAAGACTGTTGAGGAGTGGTATTAGATAGCTCATCAGAACACACCAGGAAGGTAACAAACCAGAGGTATCGTGCAAGTCTCAATGAAGCCTCCATTTGCGATTGAGTTGAAAGAACAACTCAACATCCAATTTTGTGATGACATTTCTGGTATTATAAAGAACCAATTCAATCCAAAAGCTTAAGCTGTTAGATAAGGTTATATTAATGGTTTATATATCTATAACACATCCCCTCACACGAGAGCCCACTTGGCTTGAAGGGTGGACAATGCACAAACTCACTACTTGTGTTAAGAAACTCCACAAGACTTAATTAATTATTAACTAAATGGGGGGCAGTGAGGATCGAACCCGTGACACCGAGGCTCTGATACCATGTAAAGAATCAATTCAACTCAAAAGCTTAAGCTGTTAGGTGAGGCTATATTAATGATTTTATATATCTCTAACAGGTATCAATGAACACTTGGTAAATTTTGATTTGGAGATAGCAGAAGTTAAAGTTGAAATGAGTCATATTCGGCGTGAGATAAGTGAAATGCATTCTGAGATGAGTACCCAGACTGATGTTGTTATGAAACAACTGAATGAACTGAGTGTAAATATGATGAAAATGAGAAATGAAAGGTACTTTTATGAATCTAATTCACGTTTTGCATTTGGGGTTGAACCGACACTTAGGATTGAATCAAGTTTCTCATTTTGGGTTGAACCAACACTTAGGTTTGAATGTGGTGAGCATGAAGGTTCGTTTAACTCTGATTCTATTAGCACTGGATCCACTGAGAAAAATTCAAATGTATCAGGTTTGACTAAACACCCACATGATCAGAAAGACCTACGTGTTCAGAGGACCAATATCTAGGAATTGAAACATTGATTCATTCTCTCCCCAGCTATTCAACAAGCTAGAAAGAAAAAAAGAATACATATAAGGCACAGAAGGAAACTAAAAACATAAATAAAAATAGGGACAGGAAATAGGACAAGAAAAACAAAAAACATATGAGCGGGGAATTATGGTAATGATCAATTTGGTACCCTTTTAAAAAGTTGGGGGTGCAAATTTTGGAAGTCGAATTTTTAATTAAAAATTTAAACTTATTTCTGAAATTTTCACCTACATTCCAGGGGGCAAATCAACGTTAACCAGTCTAACCCATTTTACAACATATCTGTGAATGAATAACATCAATGACCCTTATCATTACTCAATACAAAGATAAAAAACACCAAGTTCAACGACAAAAGGCATAAAAAAAATAAAAATAAAAATGTTCAAGACTAATATAAAATAATCCAGGATGACATACCGGCCCAAGTTCCACCAATATCCTCCTTAGCTCAGCAGCTCTAACCTGCAAAACCAAACAACAATAAAAAAATAAAATACACGTTTTGTTCACTTCATTGCAAACAGCAATGAAGATTATCCACTCTTGACATTGAGTAATCAATTCTTTCATAGATCTCAAAAACACTCCCCGCTAACAATTACAACCCTTTTCTTCAAAAATTCTCTAATCCAATAACGTAAACAACTTCCTCCAAAATGGTGTACTCTAAAGATAATAATAAATCATTTTCTGTAAAAATTTCAAAATTTTCTACCCGAATAATAGAGAAACTATTTCCTCCAAACCTACAAAATCACCAAACCTTAATTCACCATAAAAAAAAAAAAAAAAAAAAGAAACCGAGAGAAAATTCCGAAACCTCAAACATTTCATCAGAGCGGTCAAAGAGAGTGTCTAGGTAGCGAAGACCGAACCACTTGCCGAAAGCGAACCCGGTCTGGAGCAAGCGTCGAGCCACAACCAGAGGCTTTCTGTAATAAATGGCCGCAATTTTCGATATTCTATACTCCGCCAGAGAATCCGCCTCCGTCGCGCTCAGCTCGAACAAGTAGCCGGACTTCGCCGTGAACGTATCGGCTTCGCCGCCGTAGGAGGCGGCCGCGCATCTGACGGAGCAGCGGCGGGAAGCAGTTCGGTTTTGAGGTTGAAACCGGAGAGAGGCGAGAGAAGGAAAGGAGGAAAGAGAATGCATGGGAAGGATTAGCATTTTTCAGTTCACAATGCACAAAGTGTGTGTTTTCAAGTTTTGCGGATTGAACTCGGAAGAAAGAGATTATGACTTATGAGAACTTATATAAGTATAGCTAATTTGTTCTTACTACAAGAGAAGGGAGTTACGGTTATGGTTGTTGTGCGGTCATGGCTTCTTGGTGACCTCAAAATTTTAATTTTTTATTGCGATTAGTGAAATAAAAGAAGGACTGTTTGTTAACGTCTCTCTTGTGGTTCTTGTATTATTATAATTGGGTTATGTTTATCTCATTTTACATGAGATAAACATCTCTCCTACACACAAAAAGAGGTTGAGTCCCACCACTTTTTTTTTCTCTCTCCTCTCACATGTGGGTCCCATTTATACTTTTGTTTTTACAACATAAAGTAATTCTTTTCCTACAACATAAGAAAAATATATCTCATTATAATTATTATTATCATCATCGTGTCAACCATATACCAAGAGATAATAGAATATTCTAAACAAAAATTGTGTGAAATGGAAAGGTATGTGACAGATATGTAAAATGAAAAAAAAAATGTTTATGAATACAATATCGCATGTAGATCATCCATGCGTCACATAATCTAAACTGATATATTTAATAACGCGTGTGCATATTAATTCACAAAAATGAATATGAATGAATAAAAATAACAATATTTAGTATTTTCTCTTATTAGTAATTGAGATGATTTAATGAAAAATAATAAATATTATTTTGATTCCATCAATTTCAGTTTACAAAAACATGCATGAATATATATAAAAATGTATGAACAAATATTTTGGTATACTAATATCAACGCAACTAATTGTTGATGAGCTCAAATCATTCTCCTTCATCTACTTTTTCACTAATACTTTTAACGGAGATGTCAAATATTGGTGTTGATGGGTAAGAAATAACTTGCTCTAAACAAGAGTTCCAAATGACAGGAACTCAGAGAATAGATCACGCATTACAACCCAAGATTCTCCCTCGAATTTTTCTACCCTCCTATTTCTATAACTGCGAAAACATTTTCTATGTTGTTTTATTTTATTTCTTTTCAACATTTATGAGTTGGTTTGATAAGTTTGGTCCCAATGTTTGGTTTGTAATAGTTTTGCTCATCATCTTGTGTCGGCTACCCTGAAAAACAATAGAAACACTTACAAACATCAATAATTCAAGAGGGTCCTAAACATTCTAATTTTAGAGAATGGATACTCTCGTAATAAAATTTTACATGATCTGATTATGTGAAATTTTTGTGTATATTTTCCTTTTCACATGCATTAAATAAGTGGGGTCCAATTATCATTAATGAAAAAAGAGATAGAGACAAAAATTTCACATGATCAAGTCATGTGAAATTTTAACCTAAGAGGATCCACTCCCCTAATCTTATCATGTGCAAGGTGGACTTAGAGGAAGGGTTATCATTTTATTTTATTTTTGCATTATTTAGTGGAAAAAAATTCAAATTACTACAATTTTTTATTTTTTATTTAATTATAATAATTTAATTTTTTTACCTGCATCAAATATTAATGATTTCATGATATTAAAATGGGAAGCTTGACCCGTTGCTTTATAATCTGGTTAAAATATATATCTTTAATATATTTCTAATTTTTATGTTGAGTAATTTAGGTTGTTTAACCAAATTGTACGCTTTTAAATTAATGTATCAATTTGTCATACTTTATAAATTATGTATCAATCTTCCTCTGTTGGATCAAAGTTAACCAACTGGGCCTCGCAATAAAGTCAAATTATATATGTAGCGTGATGCTACTCACCGTTTGATATTTATTTGAATAAATAAGGCATTGAACTGAGCAAATAAAGAAAGAAAAAGAAAATCAATATCATATTTTCTATAATAAGGTAAAAAAAGAAGAAATCAATATCATATCAGGATAATACGGAAAGAAAAAGAAGAATCAATAATAATAATATTATTATTATTATTATTATTATTATTATCAATAATAAATTTGATATTTTTAAATTTATAAGAGCTTTGAAATATTATCGTATAACCATATTAATATTATTAATGAATATTGATTTTACTTTTTCCTTCCTTATTTACCAAACAAATTTGAGGACATTGAATTTTGAGGACAGAAAATGAAAACATTAATAGTTAAATTATCATTGTCAATAATAAATTTGATATTTTTAAATTTAGAGAGATTTCAAAATATCACAATATAAATGAGAATTACATTTCCTAATCCTTGAAAATTCAAAAGTAATAATATAATTTTTATTTTTTCCCCTTAATTATACGACAGCAAAAAAAGAATATAGTGGATAGGATTTGTTTTAAATAAGGGAAAAATATTTATGCAGTTGATGCAGATAAATTATCTGCATTTATTTCCAAAACGATGTCATTTTGGTATTAAAATCTTAAAAAATTATAAATATAAAGATTATTATATTCCTGAAATAAATTAAAATTATAAAAACACCATTATTTCTGTTCAAAAAAGACATCGTATTGGGCTTACTGCAGATAAGCTTACGGCAGATAACTTATCTGCAGTAATTGCAAAAAAAGTAAAAGGAAAATATTCAATAGGCAAATGATCATTGCTAATAATATATTTAACATTATTAAATTTATAGAGATTTCAAAATATATCTGTATATACGAGAATCATATTTCAAAATCATTGTAAATTAAAAAATGATAATATAATAATATATTGATTTTTTTCTTATTCGTAAAAAACTTATTAATCAAATAATCATAATAATTTGATTTTTTTTATATTTTTAAAAAAAATTAAAAATTAGATCAGACAATTAATAATTGTTTATAATTTTAAATATTATTTAACCTAATAAAATAATATTAATTTAATGTCAATTTAATCAATGTAATCTTCTTTTGATAAAAAAAAAAATTTGGTAAGCTCTTCTTTTGATATTTACTTGAACAAGTAGAGGTCGACTTTAAAAAAATAAATATATAATTCAAAAATAAGATAAATTAGTAATTTTTTTAAAAAAGGCAATATATTTTAGATGAGCCAATAATACGGGCTTTTACCCAATTAGTTTTTAATGTTATGGGTTTTTTCAATCTACGGGTTCTAGTTTTTTTTTCTCATATAATAATGGGATTTATTAGTTTCTTTTTTCACGTAAGCTAACTATCTTATGTTATAAATAGGTTGGTCCATCATTACAAGAAAAAGAAAAAAAAGATGGGAACATAATAGAAAGCATGTTAAGGAGAATAAACAGGGGGCGTTTGTCACAGAGGAGAAGACTGAAGAGTACTCTCCTCATCAGTCATCATCATCAAAGCCAGCCACCAGCAACGTCATCGCAATGTCTGATTTTGTTCCGGAAGGTATAGTGGAGGAAATCCTCCATCGCCTACCGCCAAAAAGCATTGGAAAATGTATGGCAGTGTGCAAATCTTGGAACTTATTGATAAAAAGCCACAGCTTCGTTTCCTCGTATCATCAAGCAGCACACACTCCTCCTCCTCTCTTCCTTGTCAAGACCTCACTGTATCAGGGTTTTCTATGCTCCCAGTCCCCACCAAATATCGAATGCTTGTTTTCAATTCCTAAAGTTAAAGATGTATCCAGGTTTGTGGGCGCTGTCAACGGCCTCGTTTGCCTCAATTCCTACCAACCTGGACGTGATTCCAACATGAATTACATCCTCTTTAACCCTCTGATACGGAGACACCTCCAACTCCCAATCTCCCAAACATTGTATAACTCAGGCAGAGATCTCAATCTTTGTTTGGAGTATGGATTCGATCTTGGTTTGGGGTATGGATTTGGGTTTGATTCCAAGAAGAAAGATTTCAAGGTGGTACATATGTGTTACACTCGCGACTTCAAGGCTCCTCCTAAGGTGGAGTTGTATTCCCTCAACGAAGGTGCTTGGAGGGTTCTTAATACTCCATTCGTGAAACCAACACTCGACCAATATGTATTTTGTTACGTTCGCCGTTGTGGGCAACAATTATTTTTCCAGGACAGTGTGCATTGGCTTGTCAAAGAGGTAATGTTGAAAGAATTATTTCAACCCAAAACTTTAAAGCACTAATGCTTTCTTTATTGCATTTTTGTTTTCAGTTGGTGGATTAAGATTATTTATTATTTATTGGGTTGTTTATACTGATATGCAGTGCGGGGACGAGATGATGAATCAAATTAACGCGAAAGCTGAAAAGGCAGAATTTGATAGATGGTGGATATAGTAGGAGGTGAAAAAGTTCCATGTGAACCAAAATCCCACATTAAATCTAGGATTATGCTTTTATTTTAATTTCTTTTTCCTTCCTAATCTAGTTATATTGAACATTTGTTACATGATGAGGAGAATCATGAAAGCCATTGCTGGTTGCTATATATATTTAATAAGTTATCTAGGACATCAGCGTTATCCTTGTCGATTGCCAAGACTGATCCTGACTTTTTACATGCTATTTAGTTGGATAAAATTGAGCAAGATTTACATGTGTATTATTCACTATATCCCCATTTTCCTAGTCTGTGTCCGCTAGATTATTATTACCATTAGCTGAGGTTCTTTTTTAGGGAAATTAATGGGAAAAAAATTAATTTAATGATTTTATATAAAATAATTATGTCTTTATTACAGTTTTGAGAATAATTACGGATCTATTGCACAATGTGACGCTCCTTTTGAGCGTCACATGTGACGCCTCATTTAGAGGGAGACGCCCCAATGAGGCGTCTCTCATGAGGTGTTGACACGTGTCATAATTTTTTTCCAAAAAAAAAATAATTTAATCATAAAACTTCTGAAGGTCATAACTTTTGATTCGGGTATCCAAATCAGGTAATTCTTTTTTTGATTCCATATAACTTTTCGAGATCTACGCAATGACATCTCATTTGAAATATTTTATTACTCACAAACACAATCTTAATTTGTAAAAATGGTATTATAAGAGCGGTTAAACTCAGAAGCCTCTGAGTTCTGGATTTGTGATTTAATATAAAAAAATAAATAACATTTTGATTTGTGATTTAAAATTTTTTTATAATAAATTTTGTTATTATAACAAAAATTTGGTTTGTGATTTAAATTAAAAATAAAATAAAAATTATTATTAATAAGGAAAACAAAATAAAGATTTGATTTGTGATTTAAACTACAAAATCAATTTGAAAAATCTGTAGAAATAAAGAAAATAATTAAATAAATATTCTAAATCTCTAAGGAAGAAGGATATTATTTTTGAAATTAATGATTAATGCTATAAGCTTCTGGGGTATTACTCGTGGTCTAAAATTAATGATGGCTTATGAATGTTTTTCAAAAATAAAATTACCTAAATTAGGCGTGATTGCCTCTTGATTGAAACTCAATTTAGACGTGATTGATAACGTGTCAGGTGTTGACACATGTCACATTTTTAAATTCAGAAACCTCTGAGTTCTGCGTTTGTGATTTAATATAAAAAATAAATCAAGATTTGATGTGTCATTTAATTTAAAAAATAAAAAAATTTATTTTTATTACAGAAAAAATTTGGTTTGTGATTTAAATTAAAAGTAACAATTATTATTAATGAGAAAAATAAAATAAAGATTTGATTTGTGATTTAAACTCAAAAATCAATTTGAAAAATCTGTATTAATAAAGGAAATAATTAAATAAATATTCTAAATCTCTAAGGAAGAAGGATTATCTGATTTAAATTTAAATTATGTTTGTGAGAAATAAAATATATCAAATGAGATGTCATTGCGTAGATCTCAAAAATTTATGTGGAATCAAAAAAGAATTACCTGAATTGGATACCCGAGTTAAAAGTTATGACCTTCAGAAGTTTTATGATTAAATTATTATTATTTTTGGAAAAAATATGACACGTGCAACACCTCATGAGAGACGCCCCATTGGGGCGTCACATGTGACGCCTAAAAGTGATGTCACATTGTGCAATAGATCCGTAATTATTTTCAAAACGATAATAACTGCGTAATTATTTTATTAAAAAACATTACATTAATTTTTTTGCCGAAATTACTGCGCTAAGTCTTTATTCTCCGCAATGTTAATGTTGACGTTGAACTAGAAGCTAGTAATAATTTAAATTGAATCTTTTATTTATGGGTTTTATTAATCTCATGTTAAAGGAGATAGTTATCTCATGTCATAGAGATAAATTTGTGAGCTCCACCGCCTGAAAAAATAAAAGAAAAGAAAAGAAAAAAGTAACACGGTTATCGAAGGGTGTGTAGGAGAGAAAACTTAGTAGTTTTTCCCTTTTATTATACATCATCAAAAGGATGAAAAACAAACAAAAGAAAATGCACAAATTAAACAAAAAAAAAATAAACACACAAGCTATCCCATTATACAGTATTACACAGTATTAACCACTCCCCGTTAAACCCAACTAGCGAGTGTGGGGTGGAGAAAATCCTTGTACGCAGCCTTACCGTTACATAATTGCAAAGGTGTGATCATACAGTATTACACAAATTAAAATTAAAATAGCAGGATTTGATGCTGCCTCCGTACCACCATGGAAAAGAACAAGAGACACCATCCCAGACACTATATATAACATGTACAGTATTACACAGTACTGCACCTGTCCAAAATAAACTTATAGAGAGAACCTGTAAACACGGATTGCAACATCAGAGGAACTAGATGACGCACCATGATATGAGGTGCTACACCATTATCGCTCAAAGAAGTT
Source organism: Gastrolobium bilobum (assembly GCF_033153095.1). Lineage (NCBI taxonomy): Eukaryota > Viridiplantae > Streptophyta > Magnoliopsida > Fabales > Fabaceae > Gastrolobium > Gastrolobium bilobum. Next base: position 357,061 of record NW_026898223.1, read on the forward strand.
GCGGTGGTTATTTCAGGAGAAGTACATAAAGAAAATTCTGAAGAGGTTCAACATGGATCAATCCAAGATAGTTAGTACTCCTCTAGCTGGACACTTCAAGTGGACTCAAAAGCAAGGTCCAAGAAGTGACGAAGAAAGAGATGAGATGAGATGTCAAAGGTCCCATATCATTCAGTTGTATGCAGTCTTATGTATGCCATGATAAGTACGAGGCCCAACCTTGCTCATGCAGTCGGGATTGTAAGCCAATTTCTATCGAATCCAGGTAGGGAGGATTGGGATGTTGTCAAATGGATATTCAAATATCTCAAAGGTACAGTAAATAAATATTTGTGCTATGGGATAGGAAAACCTGAGTTAGAAGCCTACTCGGATAGACTTGGGTGGAGATGGCGACTCGAGGAAGTCAACCACAGGTTACATGACTGCTTTTGCAGGGAAAGCCATTTCCTAGCAGTTCAAACTCCAGAAGTGTGTTGCCCTGTCTACTAACGAAGTCAAGTATTTTGTTGCAACTGAAGCTTGCGAGGAGCTAGTGTGGATGAAGAGGTTCCTACAAGAGCTTGGCCATAATCAGGAGAAGTATGTGTTGAAGTGTGATAACCAGAGTGCTATACACTTAGCAAAGTACTCAACTTTTATGCATGGTCAAAGCACATTGATGTGCGCTACCATTGGATTCGAGATGTAATAGAAGAGAAGTTTTTGCAGCTCGACAAGGTGCATATCAACCTAAATTGGTCAGACATGATGACCAAGACGATTCCAACATTGAAGTTCGAAGACTGCTGCAAAGGTGCCGACATATAACCCCGTCTAATTAAGTCGGAAAGGGGGAGATTTGTTGGATTTTTCCTCTTGGATTATATGTGACGCTAGCAGCAACTTCAAGTAAGCAATGGTGAAATTGAACCACAGTGCGACACGTCAGCAAGGTTTTTACAGAATGGAATTCCTTTATAATATAAGATAAGATAGATAGATTATTTTTGCATCAAGAGGGCACCATAGCCTAGAACAACAGAAACTACAACGGATTACAATTCATATCCCCGATATTATGTATGTAAAGAATCATGCGAATCAGTGAGGAAACACACAGAAAAATTAGCATTAAAAATCTTGTTCATCTATGATTTCAACTTTCAAGAAATGAGAAGAAAACCGAAATGGAGAGTAAATGCACATTTCCCCTTTTATTTCATTTGATAGCGGCTATCTCCTAATAACTTTTGGGAAAAACACTATCTTAGTGTGTGTGTGTGTGTGCGCATATATATATTCTATTAATTAATATGATAAATATTATTATTAATAAGTCAAGTTAGCCTATATATGTATACATTTGGTCTTAGCCAATTTCCCTATCGCTTTTTTATTTTCCGTATCCTCTTCAAAATTTTGAGCGAAATATTTTGAATTATCTCTTCGGCTTTTGCACAATAAGCCCCTATTTATATTTTCATATTAATTGTTATCTTTTCATTATCATCTTCATTCATTCATTAACATCATTTCCTAGGCTATGCGTGGATCATTGTGAAAGGATGCAATTATTACAATGTGCATACTTCCTTCCATGCGTTGTTTAGTGCGTGTGGTTATAATAATCACAACATCAATTTAATTTTTAGGATATATTCCAGAAAAAACTTAGATTTATCTTAATTGTTGCATAGATTTATCTTTTCAAATTTCATTTACTCTTAACACTAAATTTTCATTCAATTCAAAAGTTAATAATAATTAAAATTTGCACTAAGTTACCATTTATCTTTTCAAATCTATCTTAATTGTTGCATAGATTTATCTTTTCAAATTTCCACTAAGTTGCCGTTTAAAGTTTCCAATAAAGTCAGAATGAGCATGAACTGACCTAGCTTTTCTCTCATGGTCTACTTATCGCTCCCTCTCCTACGAAAAAAAGACCCTGCAGCTTGTGGTTGTTGAGGAAAATCGCGTATGTACAAATGAATACTAAACATAAATCACGAGGTGAGGTGTGGCCATCAGTTAACAAAACGAAGTAAATTTTACTTAGTGCTTGGGTTTGAAATTTATTGGAAATATCTTAATTAGTCTGAGTGTGCGAACAAGTGCGTTTTTTATTTTTTATTTTTTAGGAAAAAAAAACTAAATGCAAAGCAACTAAGAAAATAATTTAGCCTAGAATCTCTTGTAGTAGAGGTGGGAAAAATGAGTGGGAGTGGGAGCAAACCGTCGTTAACTGCGGAAGAGGATGATCTCCTCCAACGGAGTACTTTAAAACTGAAAGCGAGCTCTGTGGGAAATGTTGAAGTTGTGGTGACTGGACATCATAATCCAGGTTTATCTCAAGGTCAAAAAATTGTTTCGTATAAGGATACGCTTCTGCAATTTAATGGAGGATGGGGGGAAGCTGAGGGTGATAAAGAAGACTGTATATCTGAGCAGTGGAATGAAGCATAAAAGGATGATGTGATGGAGGAAATAGCTACTGATGATGGAGACAGTGATCCACTTTGTCCTAAATATCAGTACTCGCAGGAGATGCATAAGGAGATTTGCAAACAATGGAAAAAAGCATTGATTGTAAAGCTGCTTGGGAAACGAGTAGGGATCAAATTCTTCATAGCAAGACTTGATAAGATGTGGAGCCTGAAAGGAGCACGTGAATTTATTGATATGAAAAACGGATACTTGCTGGTGAGATTTGCAGATGAAGAAGATTATACTCATGTATTTCAAGAAGGTCCTTGGATCATTGTTGGTCACTATGTGATTGTCCAACGATGGAGACCATTTTTTGATCCTTATGATGAGACGTTCAAGAAGCTAGCAGTATGGATGAGGATTCCAAGATTGCCCATTGAATTCTACACATCACACCACTTGTGGCAAATAGGCAATTTATTTGGGAAGACCCTGAAAATTGATCACAACTCAATTCGTACAAGAAGCTCAGGTGAGGAAGAAACAACAAGAGCTAAATTTGCTCGCATTTGTGTTGAGGTGGATCTTCGGAAGGGATTCTTATCGAAATTTAAAATCGCGAAGCATACATTCCATGTAGCTTATGAGGGTCTACACATGATATGTTTTGCGTGTGGGAGATATGGTCATCGAAAGGATCAATGTGGTGGTAGTATTCCTAATGCTGACCAGCAACCGACACCAATCATGACACATTCTGTACAGAAGAACATCAGGCAGGAAGTGGCAGATGAGGCGAGTGCTTTTGGCAGTTGGATGATTGTGCAGAAACCGACAAGAGGTCGCAGGGCAAGGGTTTCGCCGGAGATCGTTACGCAACCAACAATAATTAAGACTCCAACTGTAACGACAACAGTATCCCAATCAAAGCAAATCAATGCCAATAATTCAAAAAGCAAATCCCAGGCAATAATTAGGGAGGAGCCGTTAAACAAAGAAAAAGGAAATGTTACGATAGCATTAAAGAAGAATGAGAAATCTCATCAATCACAGCCTATGATTGGGGGATCATGCTTTGATGCTCTCAAGACAGTTACAGATGGTGTAGAGGTTGAAGCGGTTATTCAGGATGGTATTGAGGAAAATTGCAATAAAGAAGGTGGTGTTCAGAATCTGGTGAAGGAATTAAAAAATGACAATACACGTGGAAGGAAAACAGTTTCTAAGGAAGATCCATCTGTCACTAGAGACCTTAGTCAGCCCACTTTGACCAAGAAAAATAACAAAAATTTGCGTGGAACTTTATCCCTTGCCCTGAAAGCTAAATCCCATATTATGAAGAACACTAGCAGTTCTCGACAGCAAAAACTGGGGTCCGCTACAGGTGCTGGGACTAAAGGCTTTGAGGCAGCTTTGATCTTACCGCCACCTAATGGAGGAAAAGCTGAGACGACAGTTGAAGAAGGGGTGCCTGAAGACAAGCCACTTGATGCTCTCGATCCAATGTTGCAGGATAAGGGAAGTGCCAAGGATGCACAAATGTTGGGAAATACCATTGTTTCTGGTGGCAGTAAAATGGGTACTGATATGTATCAATGATGAGCTTGTGCTCTTGGTTCCTGACTATCTTTCTTTGTTTTTTTATGATAGTTTTCTCATGGAATTGTAGAGGGCCTGGGAGAAAGGGCTTCTGTCCCCTTGTTAGAGATCTTATTAGTAAATTTCAGATTAAAGTTTGTTGCTTATTAGAACCTCGAATAAGTGGTCAACGTGCCACTAGGGTTATTCGTAACCTAGGTTTACCTAGCTTTTTCCTTCATGATGCAGTGGGATTTTCAGGAAGTATATGGTTGCTTTGGGATCCATCAGTTGTCAGGTTAGAGATTGTGCAGTCCCACTTTCAATTCATTCATACCAGAATTTCTTGGATCCATGAGCATAAAGAGGAGTTCATCACCTTTGTTTATGGTAGTCCTCGAAGACAAGAGCGTAGACAATTGTGGGAGAATCTAAACCAGCTGAGAAACACAGTTACTCTGCCGTGTATGCTCATGGGGGATTTTAATTCCTACATCCATTCCAGTGAAAAGTTTGGGGGAGGGGAACCAGATTGGCGCAGCATACAAGACTTTAATGATTGCCTCTTGTCTTGTAGCCTGGCGGATGTAGGCTATCAAGGTCCTAAATTCACTTGGCAACTAGGCAGATTGCAAGAAAGATTGGATATGGTGGTTGCTAATGACATCTAGAATGTTTCCTTTCCTGATAGCATGGTTAATCATATGCCTTTCTACGAATCTGATCATAGACCGGTTATGCTTAGTAATGGGAGAACTAACGTCAACGTGTTAGGTCAAAGACCCTTTAGATTCATGGCAGCTTGGTTGACGCATGAGGAGTTTCATCATGTTGTCAAGGATAGTTGGCCAGATAGGGTGACTTGGAAGGAGGCAAGTACCAGTTTTAGACAGAAAGCGACGACTTGGCACCACGACACCTTCAAAATTACGATACAGCAGAAGAGAAATCTCCATGCTAGGTTACGTGGTATTGATGAAAGTCTTTGCCAATACCCTAGTAGTTCTCTGGAGAGATTACAAAAGGAGCTTTGGAATGAATTAAACGCTATTTACATTCGAGAGGAGCTCACTTGGTTCCAAAGATCTCGTCTCCAATGGATCTCTAATGGGGATCGTAATACTCGTTTATTTCATTCATCTACTGTGATGCGTAGAAGGAAGAATAGAATTGAAGCCTTGAAAGATGATAATTGTGAGTTGATTGGTGATCCTAACCAATTAATGGATATGGGAGTTGCTTATTTTGAAGACTTATATCGAGAAGATTGCTTGCCGAAGCCTTTGTTGCCCACTTCGAATTGCTTTCCTGAGATACAGTCAGATGTTCTTCATCGCTTGGGTAGAATTCCGGATGTGGAAGAAATCAAGATGACTGTTGCGCAAATGGGATCTTACAAAGCTCCTGGAGTAGACGGTTTACATGCAGCCTTTTTTCAATCCCAGTGGCATCTCATTGGTCCATCGGTGTGCAGTTTCATTAGGGAGGTGTTTGAGGATCCCATGAAAATTAAGGAGGTTAATCAGACTTTGTTGTGTTTGATTCCTAAGCTTGAGGCTCCTGAATCGTTTAAACACTTCAGGCCTATAAGCGTGTGTAATGTCATCTATAAAGTTGTCATCAAAGTAGTTGCCAATCGATTGAAGGACCTTATGCCTAGCATAGTCATGCCCAATCAATGCAGTTTTGTAAAATTGAGGCATGGCTTTTGATAATATCATTGTTGCCCAAGAGATCATTCATTTGATGGGTGCAAGAAAGGCAAGCAAGGATGGATGGCTGTCAAAATTGACTTGGAGAAAGCTTATGATAGACTAGGATGGGATTTTTTAGAAAATACTCTTCATGATCTTAAGTTTCCAACTAATCTCATTCATCTTATCACGAGTTGTGTTTCGACTTGTTCTATGAACATCCTTTGGAATGGGTCCACCACTAAGGAATTTTATCCTACGAGAGGGATTCGCCAGGGGGATCCTCTTTCTCCATATCTCTTTGTGTTATGTATTGAGAGGCTTGGTCATCTTATTAATGCTGATATATCCCATGCAGGTTGGAAGTCTATTGTCCTTAAGAGAAATGGCCTCCCTATATCACATCTATTTTTTGCAGATGATTTGTTAATTTTTGCAGAAGCTTCAACTGAGCAAGCTGGTCTAATTTCGAAAGTCTTAGACTTCTTTTGTAAAGCTTCGGGTCAGAGGGTAAGCAGTAACAAGAGTAAGATCTTTTTTTCTAGTAATATCCATCACAGTCGTGCTCAGGAAATCAGTGATCAGATGGGTTTTGCCTTAACATCTGATTTAGGGCAATACTTGGGTATCCCGTTTCATCAAAGAAGAATTGGGAAAAGGTCCTTTAGCTATGTGTTGGATAGAATTAACTGAAGATTAAATTCTTGGAAGCAATCAAATTTATCTCTTGCTGGTAAGGTGACTTTGGCAAAATCAGTGCTTTCTACAATCCCTTTATATCCGATGCAAACTTCCATAATCCCTAAAACTACTTGTGATGACATGGAGCGTAAAACTAGGAGTTTCATATGGGGAGATACAGTAGATTGTAAGAAGACTCATTTAGTCTCCTGGGATACCTTATGTAGGAAGAAGCAGGACGGTGGTCTAGGAATTAGACAATTGAAAGGGATGAACCAAGCTATGATTATGAAAGTGGCTCATGGGTTGATGACTGATACTGAAGCTTTGTGGTGTAAAGTTCTCAAAAATAAATACAAAGTGGGCACCCAGTTGTTCCCAAATGTAAGAGTCTCTAGAACTGGATCGAATCTGTGGAAAGGAGTAGCTCGAGTTTGGCAGCCTGTGGTGGATAATTCTCGAGTTCTTCTTGGTAATGGACAGAACACGTCTTTTTGGAATGATCGTTGGGTTCCTAATTGTACTCCTCTTTCCCAGCTTGCGGTGTATCCGATTCCTGAAGATTGTCTTTCATGGACGGTGGCTGGATGTGTAACTAGTCAAGTTCAAAACCTTGTTCCTCCTTTCTTACAAGGTGGTCCAGATTAAGTGATTTGGATAGGGACTAGCGACAGTAAGTTTTCAGTGAAGACAACTTACTCTTTCATTGCACAAACGGAAGTGGTAGATAATGTATTTCCATGGGACAAAATTTGGAAATGGCTTGGTCCTGAGAAGATCCGATGCTTTCTTTGGTTTTTTGTTGGGGATAAGCTCTTGACTAATGTGAAGCGTGTTCAGAGGCATATGGCTGATTCAAACATGTGTTCCAGATGCTTAGTTTCAGAGGAGAATTCCATACATGCTATTCGTGATTGTCATATTTCTAGAGATGTTTGGAAACTTCTTGTTTTGCAGGTAAAGCAAAGGAATTTTTTCTCCCAACGTTTCAATGATTGGTTGCAGTCAAACCTCGTGGTTGGTGATATGGGAGATAATCGGGAGTGGCCTTTGATTTTTGGTATTGCTTGTTGGTTCATTTGGAATACCAGAAACAAAATGATTTTTGAAGGATCTCAGGCTAATGCTTATAGCATTATTCGACAGATTTGGTGTTACCATGATTATGTGTTGCAGTCTAGAGTTTTTTTTGTATCTTCTGGTCTTTATCGAAGGAATAAAGAGGAGCGATATATTCGCTGGACCTTTCCTCCAGATAGTTGGATAAAGATCAATGTAGATGGGTCTTGTACAATGGGAGGAATGCGTACTGGGTGTGGAGGTGTTCTTAGGGACGATACTGGGAGTTGTATTGTTGGCTTCTCAAAATACCTTGGTTGGGGTAATTCTCTTACAACAGAACTTTGGGGTTGCCTTCTAGGACTTCAGATAGCTTGGAGAAGAAATTATCGTAGAGTGTGGTTGGAAGGAGACTCAGTGGTCGCTATTGATTTTATCAACAAAGACTGTAATCAGGAACACCCTCTGGCTACTTTGGTTCATCAGATTCGCCATTACATGCAAAAGGACTGGCTTGTTCATGTTTCCCATGCTTACAAGGAAGGAAATCGTCTTGCGGATGCTCTAGCTGATCATGCTCATTCCTTTGGTTGGGATTTGCAAGAATTTACAGCTCCTCCAAATTATTGCGAATCCATTTTGAGGGATGATGTTGTTGGCGTGGCTATGCCCAGATTGTGTCTTTAGTTGTTTTGTTTAATTTTCAAAAAAAAAAAAAAAGTTTCCAATAAGTTTTCATTAAATTTATCTTTTCAAATTCCATTTGACCTGTTATACAAAAAAAAAATCCATTTGACCTGTTATACAAAAAAAATTCCATTTGACCTAACCATCTATTACTATTGAAGCAATCTGCATTGCAACCGCATCACGTTACCATCATTATGAGTTACCACAATATTTAAGTTTTCATACCAATCGAAATACAACAGGTACAATAAATAATCCAAAAAATTTATTAGACTCAACAGCTTCCAATGTTAGTTTAAAAATATATTAACATATGACTTTTTTAAATTATTTAAAATCCCTAATTCAATATTAATGGTTTTGCATTAAAAATAATTTTTTAAAATCTTAATTGAATACACCATTTTTTTGGTAAGCTAATTGAATACACCATTTAAATAAAAAAAATCTTCTCTCATAGATATTATTTAAAAAAATATTAATATTGATTTGATTAAATTTAACATTCGATATAAAAATAATACATTGATATAGAAAAATTAAGAAAATGTATCGCGCCTAACTATACGTTAATATATAATAAAATGCTCCATATTTGTGTTTTTTTAATAATACTTAAATGTAATATATTTTTTAAAATTAAAATGCATAAGAAGGATAAATAAATTGCAAAAGTAATATTTTAAAAGAAACAGTATGATTGAAGACTCGAAGGAGAATAATCTAAATCATTTTAAAATAAATAAATAAACATTGTCTAACACGAATGTTAAATTTATATATGATGCAATCGTGAAATTTCTCCATCAGTTACACGTTTCCTTTCAGCAGCAAAGCACATTCATGTACAACACGAAATCCCAAAGCTCCAAGAGCTCATGTATTTTTTGTAGTGGGGACAAAAGAAGACACAAAACCATCTTCATCAGCATTATTGCAATTCACCGAAGGTGTTAACAAACATAAAGAGATAAGCCACAATTTCGCGTTGTAATGCACTGGATTCATATTCAAAACGTTAGTGTCCTTCAACATGTTACTCTAAAAGATAACCCTACAAAAAAGATGCCATCAAAAATTTGTCATCAATAACCACACAAAGAATTTCACAAACCCTATTGAATTTCAACATGTTAACCTTGAAATGCTTGTGGAGACGCGAATGAGAAGCTTCGAGATCCTTGAGGATTTCAGAGTGAGAGCGATCGATCCGGCACTTAAGATCGTCAACACCTGAAAAAGCAAGGATCTTGAGGTCCGAGATGTTGTTCGGAGCCCTATGATTGCAAGGTGGAGAAGAGCTGCTGGCCAGAGCGTTAGTTAGAACAGTATTAAAAGACAAAGAAGATAAAAAGACAAAGAATGGAAAAAATATGTGCACGATTAGCAAAGGAAAATATCCAGAAACATATCCTATTTATACACAAAATAATTTCGTAAATTAAACTTAATTTTGCGTATTAAAGATTTGAAATTATTTTTTATTGCAAAAAAACCTATCAGCTTCCACTAAGGCACAACTCTGAAAAACTTCTCAACTCCCAATAAGATTCAATAATTTAAAAAACTTTTCAGCTCCCAATAAGATTCAATAAATTGTTACAGCTTCCAACTTTCGCAGCTTCCAATAAAGAGATAGTGGAAATTTAATTATGTGTGTCAAAATCTATTTTTTAATCTGTTTTCAATTTATTTTTTTAAAATTATAAGCCTAAAAAACAATTTAAAAAGTTACTATAACAGGAAACATTTCAAATTTCTTCAAATGTGAACACAAAGCTCAAATTGAATGAGAATGCGACACGTCATCAAACTTTCTAACAAACAGTTTTACTTTCTAATATATAAGATTTTAATGTTATAAACATTTTTTAATTTATTATTTTACTTCTAAAAGTAAATGACATTTGTCTTTTTTTTTTTTTTTTTGGTAAAGTGACATTTGTCTTTTTTACTATGATTTGTTAATGTTATTTTTTTTTCAATCTAACTATAAATGTTACTTTTCATAATGAATAATCAGCATCGTTCGATTAAAACCATACTCTAAATAAAATTTTCAATACTATAAAAAATACTAAAATTGTTAGTATTATCTAAATTTCAATTTTACAAATAATAATATTCGCTAATAAAATAAAATTTTAAAAACCACAAACTCTTATATTTAAACATTAAAAATTCGGAATTAACGTTATATGTGACACATGCAATTCTTCTATTTTTGTTTCTTTTAAACAAAAATGCTGGCGTTTGCCAATGAAAAATGGATTCTTTAACCTTAAAATTTCGCATCATCTTATTAGTGGAAAATGGATCCTCAAATCTTATTATGTAAGAAGTTTAATTTTATCGATGAACTCTTTTTATGAAGAAATATTAAATAATAAGAAGGATTATATTTACAAATTAAATTATTTATAAAATTTCATAATTTAATTTTAACTGTTAATTTTCGTCAATTTAATAATTATAATTTATTAAAAATTAATATAAATAAGTAATTATAATTATTAAATTAACAGAAATTAATAATTAAAATCTAATAGTAAGAATTTATAAATAATTTAAATTTATAAATATAATCATCTTCTTAAATAATAGAAATAAAAATGTCCAATAAACGTGAGTTTTAAAACAAGAAGATATTATTAGTATTACACTCTTACATGCTTCGGATCAAAGCCACGTCACTACTCCACTCTCCACTCTCCACTCTACACTGCATCAACTGCAAAACGTTTCGTTTTTCCTTCTTCCTTATCATTGCTAAACTCGCTGCGAAATGGCCGAGTCAACTGTAATCCGATTCGGAGTGATAGGGTGCGCCGACATAGCTCGCAAGGTCTCACGCGCCATCGCGCTTTCTCCCAACGCGACGCTGCACGCTGTCGGTAGCCGCTCACTCGAAAAGGCTCGAAGCTTCGTGGCGGCAAACGGTGGCGCCATCGCGTACGGCTCATACGAGGCCGTCCTCGACGACCCCGACGTCGACGCCGTCTACGTGCCGCTACCGACGAGCCTGCACGTGCGATGGGCCGTGCTCGCCGCTCGCAAGAAGAAGCACGTGCTGCTGGAGAAGCCCGTGGCTCTTAACGCCAAAGAGTTTGATGAGATAATTGAGGCGTGCGAATCCAGTGGGGTGCAGCTCATGGACGGTACCATGTGGATGCACAATCCCAGGACCGCTTCAATGAAGGAGTTCCTCTCCGATGCGAACCGTTTTGGCCAGCTCAAATCGGTACGACTCATATTCCAGTTTGAACTGTTCCTATTTTTTTTTTTTTTTCGATTGTTTGAAATCTTCGATTCGGTACAAGGTTAAGTTTTACAGCATCGCTATTTTACACGAAGAAAAAACTTGGCATTTTATGTTTTTCATTTTATGAATTAGCAGGACCAATCCTTAAGGGATCCGGGTCCTTTTTACTCGGATCAACACACCGTGCTTTTGATTTTGAGAGTTGGTTCACGAATTAGCTTTTTTTTTCCACTTCATTTCTATTATCTATTCCTATGTGCTAGTGAAAGTTTCCATTTAATTTTCTTAATTTCAATTATATTTTGATTACGAAAGGTTAATTTTATATACCCTTTTTTAAGTGTAAGTGAAAGTTTCTGTTTTTCATTTATTTTCGTTTTATTTGAATTTTGATTACAAATGCTTAAATTTTGATGCCCATTTTAACTGCACGAGTGAAAGTTTTTTTTATTTGAAATTAATTTTAATTTTTAATAGAAAAGCTTAAATTTTGAGGCCCATTTCTAAATTCATGGATTAGGAAGCAATTAGTAATTGAATATAACACAATTTTCTTTTGTTTTAAATTGTACTATTTTTCTAAAAATAAAATAAAAAATTGTACTATTTTATCCTATTCTCAAGTGACACAAACACTATTGGTTAATGGAATGAAACTTTTTAAATTTTGCAATTAGATACAAAGGGAGTAATGTTTCAATTGTAGCTGTGTGTGTCAGTCACATACATTTTTGTTGATTCATATTGATATACCTATATTTGGTTTGGATGATTTTAATTTATGGACTTGAAATATCTGACAATTTTCAACATTCATACCTATCTTGGGCTATACTATATCGCATCTTTTGCAGTCATGTCCTTTTTTCAATTGCTATCATTAGTGCATGTAGCTGCTTGTCAAAAGATCAAAATCCAGATGAAGACTCAAGAAGATGATAATTGTACTGATGAGTTTTATTTTACAACATACGTTCATATGTTTTACTCTTGGCTTCTTGTTATTATTATATAATAGGCATGTTGAGATAATGATTATGATGGTGAATGATGAAGCTAGCATCAATTCTTCTCCCTCCTCCTAAAAAAGGTGGCTCGGGGATTGAGGAATCTTTTTGCTTTTGTTTTTTTTCATGTTTCTATATTTGTTGTGCTTTGCATAGTTGGTGATTATTAGATGATAAAAATAAGAAGTATAAGGGGTGTATGGATAATGATTTACCTTATTTAATTTTTGGTTGAATTGATTTATTTTCTTGAACATAAGCGTAGCTTTGGCTTCAGTCATTCAGAGTTTGAAAGAATAATAACTTTTGGTCATTCTGTGCAGTATTTTCCGCATATTGTCCCATAATATTAAACCCAGAATCATACAAAGTATTCTTTTTCTTATAGAGAAATAAAATTTATTTGTGAGACCAGAGGAGAAGTACAACAGGGAGGGATAAGATATCCTTTAACAATAACTGTTTTGAAAGGATAAGTAACTCAAAAGGTATCAAGAATTAAGAAAGGCTTGTTAGTCTCTAAGGAGCATTGAATTCCAAATGGATTTTTCAGGTTCATCTTTGTTTAGGATAGAGTTAGAAACTGAATAGTGGAGTTGTAAGAGGCCTTATCACATTGTTACTTGAGAATAGGATAAAATAGTACAATTCGATAGTGCAGCATTCAGGTTCATATATGTTTCCTTCAACAGAAACCTCTATCGAAACATCTAGCTAGTTCAGGCCGAACCCGACTCTGATACTAGAGTTAGTCAGGCCATGCGGAACTCATGGCGAGGGACCACCATCAATGGCTATGCTACACAAATAGTAACAAGTAGGTCCGACACCATGTCTCAACCCAAAACCTTAAGACATTGTATTCATGGATCCTCCCACTTATATGAACTTCACTTAGCCCATTACCAACCAATGTGGGGACTCTATCATACTTGAATATCCCAACATATGATTGGGTGAAAAGGGTGGAGAGGCTTTTTGAATTAAAGTGGGTAGATTTGACTATGGAGGGAAAGGCCTTATCATGGTTCCAATGGTGGGAATTTTGCAACCAATATCCTTCTTGTGAAGATTTCAAAGAGGCAGTTGTAAGGAGGTTCAAATCCTCAATATGGTGTAGAACCCCTATGAATTACTCTTGAGATTGAAACAAGTGAACCTTGTGTATCTTAAGCGGATTTTCTTGCCAAAATTGATGGACTATGTCTGAAAGTTGATGAGAAGAATAGGTGTAACATCTCAAAAATATATTTTAATTAATTAGACAAAATAATATTAATAATTATGGGAGGCTTTAGTCATTGAATATCTGAAATTAGTGAAGTGTAAGAGATTATTACTCAAAATAGAGTTTTAGGGGGAGATTGATAATTAAATAAAAATCATAATAAGTCTTTGCTAATTTAAGTTGATGGAATAAGCTACATTGAGTAACTATAAGAATGACTTTATTTACCAAGTCTTTTAAAGTGTAAAGGGGGACCTTTTTTTATATGATACCACCCTTAAGGGCACTTTTGGGAAAGCAATTGGGCTGAGTCAGTGATGTGCCTGAGATAATTAGTTAGTTAGGGAGTTATTCTAGAATATTCTCAAATAATAGGATATAAGGAGGGGAGTGTGGGAGTGTGAGGTATGCATGAAATTAAGCAAATGGTGAATGGGGTTTTGGGAAAGGATCTCTAGGGATCTCTTGAGGCCTAGGTGTTTGGCTTTGAGGGTGAGTTGAGACCTTTGATTTATCTTTCTGTATTGTCATTTTACTGTTATTTCCTTGTCTATTACTGTTATTTCATTATTTCTGTAATATCTAGTACTTTTGATATCAATATATTTGAAGTTTTTGTTTACATTTAGTGTTGGTAAATTATGTTTAGAAGATCCATTATTTTAGGTTCCATCAATTTGGTATCAAAGCTTCAGATCCTTGGAGCAGTGACCTAGATCTATAAAAAAAAAAAAATTAGAATTTTATGGAGATGAAGATGGAATTAAAGCTTGGGAATGGTTGCTCGGGCTTGAACAACATTTTCAAGCAAATCAAATTCAAAAAGCTGATATACTGAATGAAGCTGTGAAGGGGTTAAGAGGTCGTGCGCTCAATTGGTACAAACTTTGGAGTGAGCTCAGTCCCCATGTAAGTTGGTAGCGCTTTGATATAGCATTTATGGGGAGATATGTAACATCCCGAGCGCTGACGAGGGCGGGGAGTGATCGCCGGTGCAAAGAGGCACGGACAAGGAGCGGCTCCTGACAGGCTTCCAGCGCGGGGTTACATGCATGAATGAATCGAATCCACACCCGAAAGAGAGGGATTCCAAAGACTGTGCAGGTGTGAGACTGTATTGTTTGGGATAGCTTATAAGAATTAATTGGTACTACCTATACTAACAAGATGCATCTACTTTTCGGTAGCCCGGAACGGAAGAACTCCATAGTTAAGCGTGCTTGACTTGGGGCAATTCTGGGATGGGTGACCTCCTGGGAAGTTTTCCCGGGAAATGTGCGAGTGAGGACAAAGCACGCTGAAAAGTCTCGTGTTAGTGTGTGGGGATAGTCGTTAATCCTTGCAAGTTGCCGGGCGTTACAAGTGGTATCAGAGCAGGGCCTCTCTTCCAGTACGGTGTGGTTCGAGGACGAACCAGGCGGAAGCTGGTGGGCATGTAACATCCCGAGCGCTGACGAGGGCGGGGAGTGATCGCCGGTGCAAAGAGGCACGGACAAGGAGCGGCTCCTGACAGGCTTCTAGCGTGGGGTTACATGCATGAATGAATCGAATCGTCACCCGAAAGAGAGGGATTCCAAAGACTGTGCAGGTGTGAGACTGCACAGTTTGGGATAGCTTATAAGAATTAATTTGTACTACCTATACTAACAAGATGCATCTGCTTTTCGGTGGCCCGGATCAGAATATCTCCATAGTTAAGCGTGCTTGACTTGGAGCAATTCTGGGATGGGTGATCTCCTGGGAGGTTTTCCCGGAAAGTGTGCGAGTGGGGAAAAAACACACTGAAAAGTCTCGTTGTTAGTATGTGGGGATAGTCATTGATTCTTGAAGCGACCGAGCGTTACAAGATATATACCTGAGATCTGTTTGGTAGAGAAGGATGAAGTATCGAACAACCCAGAAAAAAAGAAACAAAAAGAGATCACACAAGAGGTGGACGAAGAAGAACGAACAGAGATTAAAGAAGAACAAGAATAGAACCTGGTGCAAAAGCAAACAGAGATAGAAAGACATGCAGAAGAGGATCGAAAATTAGAAGAAGGAGCAAAAGAAAAAGAAATTGAAGCTATGGAAGAAATCGAAGAAGAATCAGAGGAAAAAGGAAAAGAAAATGAAGAAGAAAAAGAAGAAAATCAAGAGCAAGAAGACAAAGAAGGATCTCATTATTTGCCAAGGGAATCAGAAAATATTTCCACCATCTCAGAATATGATTCAATATTAGAAGCGATAGAAGGAGAGGAACACCTGCACCTCGTTGAAGATTTGGAATGGAGGGTTGAAGAAAAAAGGACTAATCGCATGTGGATCGGGTTGGTGGGCGGGCGAAGTGGAAATGGAGCGGGTTTAATGGGTGGGTATAATAGTAACCACCCACCCAACTTAAATCAATAGGGCCAATTCTATTGCTGAATCGTGGTTCAACATGGGTAAGATAATTGCACAAAATGGGCCTGGAGGTTTCGGCCCAAGGAATACAACCCAAGCAAGAGATGGATCTAGAAATTTGGCTAATGGGAATTCTGAAGGGCTTTCATCTCAATGGGTAGGGTCTAGCGATAAGGGTACCATAATGAACAATCAAAGTACTTACGCAGTACAAGGAACGGAGGAGCGAGATTTCGGTGGCTGTCGCCAAAGGAACCGAGCAATAAAAGAAGAAGGAATTTATGCTCTCACGGTGATGCACCAATTTCGCCAGTCCACATATGTCAGAACCCAAGCTTGCATGTCATGTTGATAGGAGCGGGTAAGCCAATTGTTGATGAAGAAATAGGGATTGGGGGAAGGGATGGAGTTGTCGAAGGGGAATCTCTTCAATTTAGCTTGCACAATATGGTGGGACACACGTTTAGCCGATCAGTCAAATTGTGCGGCGGGACTCGGGGGCGACGTGTAACAACCTTAATAGGCACAGGTACTTCACATAGTCTAATGGCTGAACATATCGCTGCAAATTTGAAGCTCAAAGTGGATGAAACAAAGAATTATTCGGTGGAAGTTGAAGTTGGCTACAAGATTCAATGCAAAGGAATTTATCGCGAAGTACTTCTGTCATGACCTGGTATACCCTTTATGCAAGACCTTTTCATCTTGAGGACATTTCATGTGGCGCAAGAACTGAAGTTGCTACTAGGGCCATTATACTACAAACAATGGGACCCGACTGGAAGCTTTCACACAGTACCCATCCCCTTCCTTCACCTTGAGGACAAGGTGAAATTTGAAAGGGGAGTATTGATGGGCCTGAGATAATTAGTTAGTTAGTTAGGGAGTTATTCTAGAATATTCTCAAATAATAGGATATAAGGAGGGGAGTGTGGGAGTGTGAGGTATGCATGAAATTAAGCAAATAGTGAATGGGGTTTGGGAAAGGATCTCTAGGGATCTCTTGAGGCCTAGGTGTTTGGCTTTGAGGGTGAGTTGAAACCTTTGGTTTATCTTTTTGTATTGTAATTTTACTGTTTTTTCCTTGTCTATCACTGTTATTTCACTATTTCTGTAATATCTAGTACTGTTGATATCAATATATTTGAAGGTTTTGTTACATTTAGTGTTGGTAAATTCTGTTTAGAAGTTCCATTATTTTAGGTTCCATCGGTCAGCAAATAGGTTGTTAGGTTTGACCAAAACAGAAAACAATTAGCAAGAAATGGAGGGAAAAACTAAATAAGTAGTGGAGGGCAGTGTGTGAGAATCATCTGGAATCTTGTGTGGGTCATGAGACGTGGGAGAATGGAGAGCCTCTCTAATTGCTCTTCATTTTAGTTTCTTCCTTTATTTAACTATAACTTTCTGCATTAGTTGTTCCAATTGCATTTCTCTATATCAGTTTTGTAAAGAACCTTGGGATACACCACCCCAAAAGCTAGCTCAAAGGGTGGGAGTGCCTAAGACCTTATAAACTCCACATTAGTTGCACATACAACCAATGTGGGACTATATATCTCAACACGCCCCCTCACACAAGAGTCCATTGGGCTTGAAGAGTGGACAATGCAACAGGCCCAGCCTACCTGTGCTAAGAAACGCCACAAGAGAAAGTGGGGGCGGCGAGGCTCTGATACCATGTAAAGAACCTTGGGATACACCACCCCAAAAGCTAGCTAAAGGGTGGGAGTGCCCAAGACCTTATAAACTCCACATTAGTTGCACATGCAACCAATGTGGGACTATATATCTCAACAAGTTTTATTAGTTGTTGATTTCCTGTTTGTTGGTTGTATTAATTTCTTGTAATGTTCAAAAATGTTTCCGTAGTATACGTTTGTATTTCCTTGATCCCATTAATTGTCTTTTGTAATTTTACTATTCTTGAGTGGGTTGCAACAATTGATATTAGAGCTCTCTAATTTGGGAATCTTTGAACAACCGATTAGTAAATAAAATAAAAGTGGAGAATCAATTTCACAAAATGACGATTCCTGTATTTTCTGGTAGAGATGTATATGAAGGGTTACATTGGATAGAGTGGTATTTTTGCAAGAATTACAAATAGGAAGTTGTGTGAATGTCAGAAGTGAGAAGAGCCTTGCAAGGAGAAGCTTGGTACTGGTATCTAGGGTGGAAGCTTTGAACCAAAGAAGTTACACGGTTGCAGTTTCGAGTTGGATGTAATTCAATGATTTTTGGCATTCATGGAAGACTCTACGATAAAGGAGGCACGACCACCACCAAAATTGATGGAGGTGGATAACGAAGTATTCATATCAAAGAAGAATGAGATGTCGTAAAGAATCGAGGCCAAAAGCATGGCCATAGTGGGAGTTCCAATAGTGAGGCGAACTGGATCAGTAAAGAAGGGGATCCTTTTAGTGGGCTCGGATCATTTTGACCCGCGACCCATATATCTTGCTTTGTCAGGTGCCCAAGGCCCACGATCAATAACAACTTTACAAGGGTTCAAGGCTGGCTATTACGTTCGAAAAACAATGGAGACCTACCACAACAACAATGTAGAAAGGGGCTTTGTTTCAGCTTTAATGAAAAATTCCAACTAGGACCATACTTGTGAATAGCGTCGCTTTAGCACGCTATAGAGGAGTTGCATTGCGGTGCGGCGGCCAGCCGCCACACGCCGCGCCGCGACTGTCAGGCGAAGTGTAGCGGCTGCTATTGAGGCTGAAATTGCAGCACTATTGTGCAGCTACAGTAGTTTCTGCAAAAGTGTTCTCGTTGTAGAAGGAAGAGAGCGTGTTGAGCAAAGACAAGGGATTAGGGGTGTCGTTCCTCGATTCTAGAACCTTCTTCAGCTTCCGAGACAAACCTTAAGTTCTTTGATTTGGCATCTCACTTAAGTGGCAGTTTGAATTTTGACTAATTTTGCCACTTTATTTTGTTGTGTTACATTATTTGGGACTTTAATTCGTTCAATTTTCTTATGATTTGAATTTTAATGGTTGAAATCATTTATGTTTGAGTTTCAGATCCTTCAAATTTATTTTTTGTCACATTTTCATTTTTTGAGTTTTATATTTGTGGAGTACAATTTAGTGTATCACTTAGGTACACTTTGCATAGTAACATTGTAGCGCTACCCGCTATAGCGCTATACCAGTTTGGAGGGTTAGCCGCTACGCGCCGCTATCCGAGATTAAGTATGACTTGGACCTCGTAGCAAATCAAGATCATTTCAGCTAATGGTGGTGGAAGATGAGAAGAACGCTGAAGAGACAATGGTGCCAAGGGAGGAGGAAGGGAGACCAGCAAAAGCAACGGTTGAAGTCATGAAGAAGTTTTGTTCCCATAATCAGCTTAGCTGAGAGTGCAGAGTCCTTGCTGGTAAACATAAATTTATCTCTCCATTAAATTTGTTTTGTTGGGCTCAAAATTACAAGAGATTTGGAAGGTATTATGAAGATTTTGCCAAAGATAGTTATTACCTTTTGGCAAAAAGACAATGTGATGAAGATGAGAAGTCTGTTGTTCAATAAAGTCTGAAAAATTATTTTTTGGTTAGAATAAACACAAAAAAAAAATGTTCTAATCAGATTTTAGTTGAGAGTTTTGTTCATCATTTCCTTTCTTAGATTTCGCGGTTAATGGACCTATTGTTGCATCATTATCCTATGATAGTTTAACAATAGAATACTCTAATTATATACATGTTGTTTTGGCTCTAATGAATGCTACTAAGTTTGCCTCATCAATAGTAATTGAGGCCAAAAGAAATGGGCATCATCCCAGAGCAAACCAAGATGTCATCATGACAGTTGATTTACTAGGTAATGCTGACATTGTATCTGCAAGAAGTGAAGCACGAGCACCATTTCCATTGAAAAGAAGGAATTAGTTGCTTGATTGTATTTCAACTTTAAGGGGCCAAGATGACAATGATGGTTTTGTGGACTACAATGAACTTTCGCACTATGTAGCACCGATACCGACACAGGACATGTGACACGATACGACACGACAGTCCGACATGTTAATTCTAAAAAATGTTAGATTTCGACACGTTAGGACACGTTTTGATATTAAATAATATTTTTAATTTATATAGTGTATATTATATTTAATATTCAATAATTTAACAAAAAAATGAAACTAAACTTATAATATTCATCAATTTTGCAAAGAAGCATAAGATATCTCAAATATTTATATTAAACTCAATAAAATGATAATCGTAATCCAAAAAATCTAATAGTTGGAACTAAAAACTCAACGCAATGCATCCTTTAAACTTTCTTTTGAATTTCTATAACGCATGTTGGAGTGTCGGAGGTGTCCGTGTTTCATAGCTTTCGCATAGTGCCATTGCTACAAGTGCCTGCACTACCTTGGATGTTAGTCTATTCAGTGGAGTTGTTGTTTGTAGAAATAAGGTGGCTAATTCTAAGCTAGAAGGCGTGGATGTTGTAGACAGTAGTCCAGGTGAACTATGTGTACTTGGGATTACTGAAGGAGAGTAATCAAATCTTATAGTTGAGGACTGTCTTAACACCCTTGTTGCTTTGATTAGTGTGATAATGGATTGAAAGTCAAATCATGAATTACCCGAGGAGCGGTTAAAAGCAACAAATGTTTTAAAGAGCAAAATGTGGGTAGAAGCACAACTTGATAAACGTGGTATCAAAGATGAGTACTTTGTTATGATGCAAATTGTATCTAATTTGGGCAATAAGAATGAACTAGCTGTTGCATTTTCATTAGGAAAGGGGGACACAGCTTACTACTGATTGTTGGGGAGGCAGGGAGCGTGAGAATCATCAAGAGTCTTGTGTGGGTCAGGGACTTGGGAGAGTGGAGAGCTCTCTCTAATTGCTCTTCATAATAGTTTCTTTCTTTGTTTCACTGTAACTTTGTAACTTCCTGCCATAATTGTTCCAATTGTATTTCAGTATATGAGTTGTATTAGTTGTTGGTTTCCTGTTTGTTGGTTATATTAATTCCTTGTACTGTTCGAAATATGTCAGTAATATGCACTTGTATTTTGACTATTTTCTTGATCCCATTAATTGACTTCTGTAATTTTACTGTTCTTGAAGTGGGTTGTATTGTAACACTTTATAACCCCCAAAAAAAAGAGATGGAGAGAGAAATAAAAAAGGCAATAAAACTGAGATGGTGGAGAGTGTCCTCTCTCTTCCTCTGGACTTCCTTCTTGTTATCACAGCATGTAAACCTAGCACCCTTCACAAAAGTCTGACCACCACGTTTAACCGTCTCACTTTCTCCCCTTTGTAGAATTTGCCCATAAACTTCATAACTTTTGGGAAAGCTACATGCATGTAGGATAAAGCAAGGTAACCTCTTGCACCTTCATGATTCTCAGTCCTTTAGCAACTTTATATGGAAAGATTTAAAAAAAGAAATTTTGTATCTCTCCCCCACGAAAATCCAGTCCCAATCATGGCTCCCACTCACTGCATGTTCTATTTTTCTTTTTGCTTGTGATTGTGGAATTGTGACCATATGCTGTAACGATTTTAGAATCTGTTGTAAATAATAATATTTTTTTTATTTTAAATAGAGAGTTGTATTTTAGAATCTTCTTTGGGTTTAGCTCATTAGATCATTTAGTCTCTTTAAATAGAGAGCTTTTGTACAGTTGTTTGTGATATACAATTTTTTCACATAATACAATCCTACTTTTTAAGTTCTTTCTTTTGAAGAAGTTAGTCTTTGATATGGTATCAAAGTCTATCTGACCAAGTAGTTATCACGAGTTTGATCCTTTCGCCCCTCCTCTACATAAAAGTTGAATTTTAGTGCAAGGTAAAATAGGCATGTGAATGGTCCACCCACTACTCTGTTGGGTGTGCGTTGCCATTCATAAGCTTTCATCTCAAGCTTTTGGGAGAGTTGGTTTTTGACGAATAGATCCAGGTTTAAATTGGGAAATTCTTGAGGTATAAGAGAAGGGTGAAGGTTTATCTGGCGAATGTAAAGTGGTGCTACGTTAATTTTTCATTTGAGAAGCATGAGTTGTATTATCTGATTTTTTGAATTTTGAACCCCTAAAAGTGATACAGTGATTGGGTTTCTTTCACAATGCTTGTATGTTTTGGCTTAGTTTCAACTTCATTAATTAAATCTGCTTCATATTTACTTTTCCTGCATGACATGTGAGTGATCAAGATAACTTTTGAAATATTATCAAAGGCAGAAGTTGATTTTGTGTTTTCCTTATCGTCTTCTACTTGCCACTTCCTTGTTGAGTTTTTGGTCATCCGATGTTGAAACCTGTAGCTGCTTGCTTAGCATTTTAGTATGCAATGGTGCCTCATCGTTGTCATATTTTGTAGAAGGCACTTGGCATTGTGAAGCATTGTCATAATAATGATATTAGAAGATATATCCTGATAGCCTAACAATCTCATTCCTGTAATTATGGAGCTCCATTCTGTAATACTTCATATCTTTACTGATGCTTGTAATGCAAAAACGCATTTTGTTTGGACTTTAAAAAGTACCCAATAAATTAAAAGATAAGTTAAAAGGCCTTCGTGAAAGGCTCAGACTAAGCCATGTTAGAATATTGGGCAGGGGGTTTGTTAAAAGATTGATAATACTTTATTATGCTTTCATGTTCTAACATTGATACATCGTTTCTTTTTGGGTTTGACAGATTCACACTTGTTTTACATTTTCTACTAATGCTGATTTCCTCGAGAATGACATTCGTGTGAAGCCTGATCTTGATGCTCTTGGCGCTCTGGGTGATGAAGGGTGGTATTGTCTCAGGGCAATTCTGTGGGCAGCAAACTATGAATTACCTAAAACTGTAATAGCATCGCGCGAGCCTGAGCTTAATAAAGCTGGTGTGGTAATGTCTTGTGGGGCTTCTTTATACTGGGAAGATGGGAAAGTAGCTACCTTCTATTGCTCCTTCTTGTCAAACTTGACAATGGATATAACTGCTGTTGGGACAAAAGGAACTCTACATGTTCATGACTTTATTATCCCTTATGAAGAGAAGGAGGCTTCATTTTATGCAGCTTCAGAATCAGGCTTTGATGAACTTGTGACAAAGTGGGCTTCACAGCCAAGTAAGCATACAATAAACACTGATCTCCCTCAGGAGGCTCTTATGGTAAGAGAATTTGCCCGTTTGGTGGCTGAAATTAAATTCAACCACTCGAAACCTGAGAAGAAGTGGCCAGCAGTTAGTAGGAAAACACAACTTGTATTGGATGCTGTGAAGGCTTCAATTGAGAGGGGTTTTGAACCTGTTCAGATTCAGGAGTGAAGGTGTGTATGTACTGTATTTGTACCTTGTTGAATTGAGATCTTTGTTCCTTTAGTTCATCACAACAAAAAACTGTTCTGTTATCCAAAAAAAAAAACTGTTCTTATTTGTCTGAGTGCCCTGTACTGGGGGAAACACAATGAACTTATTGTTTTCATCCTTCAAGGAAACTTTTTTCTGTACACTTTCATCACTGGTGACAGTATTAGCTTTTTAAGTTAAGTATGTATTGATCTCCCTCAGCATAATAACCTAATCTTTGTTTATTTCTTTGATGTTTTGTTTTTTGTGCTTTGTTTTTTTGAGTAAATACTCTTTTTGGTCCCTAACTAAAAACACGGTTCCCACTTTAGTCCCTTACAAAAAACAATTACTCTCAAGATTCCTAAGAAATTCAAAGTGGACCCATTTAGTTGAAATTGTGATACTCACATTCAAAAAAGATCCATATTAGTCCCTCAAAAGGACTAAAATGGATTCACTTTGAATTTCATAGGGACCAGTCGACTAATTTTTTTTGTAAGAGACTAAAATGGGGACCGTATTTTTTGTCAGGAACTCAAAAAAGTATTTACTCTTGTTTTTTTTCATGCTTCTTTTTGATGAACTGTTTTTACTGGATGTTCAATGTTCAAACAGTGATTTACTTTTTTTTTTTTTTTTTCGTTGTCACTGAGTCTCTAATAAGCACATAGATGTGACATCAAATATATATGTCCAAATCGTATGTAATTTTTATTTATATAAAGAGTAGCCTTTTTCGACTATCAATGTAGATAACTTATTTACATTAGCTCAAAACGATGTCGTTTTGAGGCAGAAATCAAGGTATTTTTGTAATTATAATTTATTTAAGGGTTATAATAGTCTTTTTTGTTATAGTTTTTTAATTTTTTAACTCAAAACAACGTCGTTTTGAGAGAAAATGTAGATAATTTATCTACGTTCACTGTAAAAACATTAAAGCCTTATATAAATTGTATTTATCGGAATTAAATTTAATACATTAAAATTTGAGGTAACCGAATTAATGATTTATAATTAATCCTACAATTTGTCATTGTATAATTAGAGTTTTGTAGTGGATGCAATGTGCAGATGAGGATTCCCATTTTCACTTGAGGTCCCTCTTCTCAAAACTTTGTTTATCCAAATAAAATTTTAAAGAATAGTTTATAATATATGAAATTATGTGAAACGTTTACGTAACGTTGATAATTTAAAATAAACAATATGCAAATAATTTAGAATATTCATTTTTTTAAAATAATATTCTATTTAAAATCTACTAAAGAAATGATTAAATTACGACTAAAAAGCTAGCAACAAAACCATGTAATGTATATTAACATGGAATTCATTTGGCATTGTTACAAATGAGAAACCGGAAAGGATAAATGTAATTAAATGAAGGTTTATATGAGTCGAATTGAATTGAATTTTTTTAAAGAATTTAATTCATTTAAATCAATTCGGTTCAAAGAATTTTTTTTTTAACCCCAAATCAGTTCGGTTCGAAAACAGTTTGTTTTAATTTGGAACTAGAACCAGTTAGGATCGATTTGAAACCAGTTAGGGTCGAACCTATTTTGAGCTAGAATCGATTCTGAACTAGTTTGAATTGCATCATTCTCAAATATTTTTATTTGAAATATCATAAAGGTTGGTGAAGATCATTACATAATTTATTAGAGGGTGTAATAATACCAAAAAGCATGAAGATCTATTGTACAATTTGTACTAAAGATCTATGAGCATTTGTTAATGACTTTTCTCAAAGACATACCTTCGTATATATATAGTTGAAAAGAAAAATACATAAGAGAAAAAAGAAAAGAAAAGAAAAATAAAAAAAAATAAAAGAAATAAAGTAATTAAAATAAAGATAAAAGAAGCCACTAAATAAATGAATAAATAAAAAAAATAGAGAGAAAAAAGAGAAAAAAAATGAAAAATGAAAAAAAGTACAATTCGATTTATGAACTGATTTTTTTAAAATTGGTTTGGTTCTTGAACTGTTTTCTAAAAACCAGTTCGGTTCATGAACTGATTCTTTAAAAACATGAACTGGTTTTAAAAACCAGTTATTTTAAGTGCAATTTAGTTTAGTTCAGTTTTTTTGTTCTTTTGTACACCCCTAATCATATATTTCGAATTTATGCGGGTGAAACATGTACTAAAATATCACACATATAATTGTGCATCCAACCCTTGGTGACATGGAAGCTTAAATGTTCGGTTTTTTGACCTATGTAGGTCTAAATATCAATGTTTGACCTGAATAAGACAATTTGAATACTATTGCCAAAACTAATGCAGAAAATGCATTTCGTGAAGATATCATTCCAAGGTTGGGTTTTTACCGATTTAAAGCACCTAAACATACATTTCTAGGTGTGTTCAACATTACTCAACAACAAGTTATCATCTTTAAGCCTTAACATGCATCAAGCTTTCATTTTTAAGCATTAAACTCATGATCAAAGGTTGGTATACATACCAAAGGCTTAAAACAGAGAAAGGAGATGCTCTTGGAGCTCAACACAGCCCCTCAACTCTGACTCAAGGAAGATGCACGAAAATGGCTTCACAAAGGTTGGTTCTTCTCATCAAAGGTCACCACTTGGACCTCAAAATGCCATGACTATGGCTTTCAGCACCCAAACCACCCAAAACCAGCACCCTCACCCACACACAGAGGATGGAAACTCAGAATACACCCTCACACTTCCTCACCATGCATGTTCTTAAGTGTATACAAGCTCAAAGAGGGAAGAAATCAAGTAAAGGTGACAACTTGAGTTCAAAAATGGTGAGAGGAGGCAATGGAACAGTAACCCACCCTCAACCCACCAAGAGCTTCACGTAGGAATTCTGGTATGCCTAGGGTTATGTGCTAAAATGCATATATATAGCCACTTAGCCATAAAACACACAGTATTAACTTTAATTGCTACGCTTAGAATTTTAATCCCAAACTTTGGATTATGAAACTACATAATTTTCTAAGATTTATCATATTTTTCTTATAATTTTCTGAGCACCTTTCCGGTACGCGCTTTTCCAAGCCAGTACCGGTTTCTAACACCAGTTCTCATTATCTGGACTTGAAACTCGTTTTACAAGTCCTACATATTATTCTAGTAATTATCATGCACTTACATTAATTTTTCGGGATACTTTTTCTGTACGCATTTATACCGACTAGCAGAACCGGTATCTGCACTTTTCTTCCGAAAAGCGACTTTCAGCATTATTACTCACTTACTATAATTATTAAAGCCTCATAATAATTATTAGAGTCAATTATGTAATCATTTCCTAATTTCTCATAATTAATTAATTAAATACCTTAATTAACGGTGCGGGTTCTTACATTCACCCCACCTTTTTAGGATTTTGACCTCAAAATCAGAAACATACCTGGTCCAAACTCGGGGTACTGCCGGAGAAGCTCGTCCTCACGCTCCTAAGTACACTCCTCAGGAGTCCTTCCAGTCCACTGCACCTTGACCATCAGAATGATCTTGCTCCTCAGCTGCTTCTCGCCACGATCGAGAATCTTTAGTGGACCTACGGGAGTATTTAAGTTCTCCCGAACTTCCACATCATCCGGTTGCACCACGTGCAAAGGATCTGCTATGTACCTCCGAAGCTGAGACACGTGAAACACGTCGTGGATGTTGGCCAGGTTCGGAGGCAAGGCAAGCCGGTAGGCAACATGTCCTACTCTACCAAGAATCTGGTATGGCCCAATAAACCGCGGGCTCAGCTTCCTCACTCCGAGTGCCCGTCCAACACCGGTGACAGGTGAAAGTCTCACAAACACGTGCTCACCCTCACTGAACTCCAGTGGTCGATGCTTGACATCGTAGTAGCTCTTCTGACGATTCTGCGCCTGCTTCAGCATTTCCCTGATCATCTGGATCTGTAGGGTGGTATCTTGGACAAAGTCCAAGCCAAACAACTCACTATCCCCAACCTCCGACCAGCAGGTAGGTGTACGACACCTCCTACCGTAGAGCGCCTCGTAGGGTGCCATGCCCAGGCTAGCATGGAAACTGTTGTTATAAGAAAACTCTACCAATGGAAGGTACCTATCCCATGCCGAGCTCTGCTCCAACGTGCAAGTCCACAACATGTCCTCCAAGGTCTGGATAGTCCGCTCAGTCTGAGGGTGATAGGCTGTACTCAGTCTCAACTGCGTACCAAAAGCTCCCTACAGTGCCTCCCAGAACCGAGATGTGAACTTCGGGTCCCTATCACTGATGATACTCACGGGTACCCCGTGAAGCCTCACAATCTCGCGAACATACAGTCTGGCCAACTGCTCTGTAGTGAAGCTCACCTTCACTGGAAGAAAATGGGCAGACTTCGTCAATCTGTCCACAATGACCCATATCGAGTCACAGCCAACCTGAGTCTTCGGCAGACCCACAACGAAGTCCATGGAAATGCTCTCCCATTTCCACTATGGAATCTCAAGAGGCTGAAGTTTACCAGACGACTTCTGGTGTTCAATCTTCACTTTCTGGCAAACCAAACACTTGGACACAAAGATGGCAACATCTTTCTTCATGCCCGGCCACCAGAAGTTCTTCTTCAAGTCTTGATACATCTTAGTAGCACCAGGGTGGATAGAAAACTGACCCTTATGGCCTTCTGCCATAACCTCTTCTGTCAACGGACCACGAGGAACCACAATCTTCCGCTGGAACAAAAGCAATCCATCATCATTCCAAGACACACCGTCTTGGTTCTTCACATAATCCAGACACTCTCTCTGAACTTGTGCCTCTTTAATCTTTTCTAGCAGCTCGTTCACAACATCAGATGCTTCCAACCCGAGAAGTACGCTCGCACACGGAGCGGTCACTGCCAAGTGGCGAAACTTCTCAACCACATCGAAGTTACCAAGTAGCAAACTGGATGAACTACTGGATTTCCAACTCAAAGCATCGGCTACCACATTGGCCTTGCCAGGATGATACCTTAGCTCAAAGTCGTAGTCCTTTATGAACTCCATCCATCTCCTCTGCCTCATGTTCAACTCCTTCTGGTCGAACAGGTACTTCAAACTCTTGTGGTCGCTGAACACCACAAACCTCAATCCAAACAGGTAATGCCTCCAAATCTTGAAAGCAAACACAATCGTAACCAACTCCAAATCATGAATCGGGTAGTTCTCCTCATGAGGCTTCAACTGCCTCGAAGCAAAAGCAACAGCTCTACCAGACTGCATCAGCACACAGCCCAGCCCCTTTCCAGAAGCATCACAGTAAAGCTCAAACTGCTCCTCAGGATCAGGAAGGATCAACACAGGTGAAGAAGTCAATCTCTCCTGCAACTCCTGAAAGCACGCCTCACACTCGTGAGTCCACACAAATGGAGTCTCCTTTCGGGTAAGGCGAGTCAAAGGGAGAACCATCGTGGAAAAACTCTTGATGAACCTCCGATAGAAACCGGCCAAACCTAAGAAGCTCCTCACCTCCGTAGCTGTCTTGGGCCTCTCCCAATCCAACACGGCCTCAATCTTGTTGGGATCCACTGCAACTCCATCTGCTGAAATCACATGCCCCAGAAACTTGACTGATTTGAGCCAAAACTCACACTTAGAAGGTTTAGCATAAAGCTTTTTCTCCTTCAGCACTTGCAGAACAATCCTCAGATGCTCCGCATGCTCCTCCCCAGTCTTGGAGTAGATCAGAATGTCATCAATGAAGACAATCACGAACTGATCCAGATACGGCTGGAAAATCCTGTTCATGTAATCCATGAACACTGCCGGCGCATTTGTGAGTCCAAACGAAATCACCAAATACTCAAAATGACCGTATCTCGAACGAAACGCGGTCTTCGGGACATCCTCCGGCTTCACCCGAATCTGATGGTATCCGGACCGGAGATCAATCTTGGAATACACACAAGCACCCCTGAGCTGATCCAACAGATCATCAATCCGAGGAAGGGGATACTTGTTCTTGATTGTCACCTTGTTCAACTGCCTGTAGTCGGTGCACAATCGCATTGTCCCGTCCTTCTTCTTCACAAAGATAACCGGTGCTCCCCAAGGAGACACACTCGGTCTAATGAAATCTTTCGCTGAAAGATCCTTAATATGCTTCTTAAGCTCAGCCAACTCCGGTGGCGACATACGATAAGGAGCTAAAGAAATCGGCCCCACACCGGGCAACAAGTCAATGGAGAACTCTATCTCCCGCTGTGGCGGAAGCTCAGGGATCTCCTCAGGAAACACCTCAAGGAACTCCCCCACCACATGAATGCCAGTGATATCCTCCTGTGTCCCACTCACCAAACCACCCAACATGACATAACCCAATGCCCCTGCTCGCAACGCTCTCCTGGCCTGCAGCAGTGAAATGTATGGCGAGGAACTAGCTGTGGAATCACACGGAGACATCACCACTCGCTTTGCACAACAATCAATCAAAGCACAGTTTCTAGACAACCAATCCATGCCCAAAATAATCTCAAGGTTGGCCATCGGCAACCCTATCAGATCTACCGAGAACTCATGGCCATCCCACTGAAACGCTACATCGCGATGTACAGTGGTAGAATCACAAATCTCTCCGGTGGCGGTAGTCACCCGCAACAGTGGAGAAAGCACAACACTGGGCAACTCAAGCCCCAAAGCAATCGGGGTAGCAACAAACGAATGAGTAGCCCCGGAATCAAAGATAACATCCACAAAAGAATCACCAATAGACACAGTACCTCTAACAAGGTTCGGAGCGCGGTCGACCTGCTTCCTATCCAGTGTATACACTCTCCCAACAGAAGGTGGCACTGCAGGTGCCGAAGAAGATGCCATCGGAACCATCTGCAAAAGAACTGCCTGAACAGCTGCAGCTCTCGCCGTCGACGATGGACAATCTCTAGAGAAGTGGCCCTCCTTGCCACACTTGAAGCACAACAACTGCCCTGTAGCACAGCGTCCCACATGCTCTTTCCCACATCCCGAACATCTCGGAGTGGTAGGAGGCCTAGCAGAACTCCCCTGAAGTGAAACAGCTCTCTTGAACTGACCAGGCGCCTGCCTAATCGCTAACTGCTTTCCCTTGCCCTTATCAGCAAACCTCCTGTCCTTCCAAGAAGTAGGAGCAGGAGTGGAACCACCTGTTCCCCTGCTCTCCTCAACCTTGGCCCTCTTGGCCTTGCTTGCCACGCAAACATCCTCGATGTCCTTACACTGCTGTACCAGTGTACCAAAGTCCCTCGAAGCAGCACCAGCAAGATGCTCAGCAATCACCTCACTAAGTCCCATGCGGAACTTAGCTGCCAGAAACAACGGAGTAGGAGGAACCATCCGGAAGTGTGCAAACTTCACTAGCTCATTAAACTTAGCCAGGTACTCATCAACAGACATCGAGCCCTGTACCAAACGATCAAACTCTCCTTGCTTCCTCTCTTGCGCATCATAGGGAAAATATCGGCCCAGAAAGCACTCCTCAAAGAATGGCCACGTCATGACACGACCCTGCCTCTCAAAAGCACGAGAGGTGTGCGTCCACCACTCATGGGCATCGCCCTCCAGCATGTAAGTCGAGAACATCAGCTTCTGTGGGTCTGTACACTGTATAACCCGAAAGATCTTGTCCAGCGACTCTAGCCATCTCGCAGCAGCAATAGGATCCAAAGACCCCTTAAACACAGGTGTCTTATGCTTCCTGAAAGCATTCAGCCGGCGATCAATCACATCACGATCCTCAGCAATCCCCACAAGGGGCTCCCCCGTCTCAGCGGCATGAGTAGCACTGCCGATGTGACTATGGCTCTCCTCCTGAACACTAGGTGGAGGCGGTGGTGATGGTAGCGGTGGTGGTGGAGCCTGGCCAATAGCAGGACCAGCTCTCATCTCCTCCAACATGACTCTCATCATCGTCATGTTCGCCATCCTGTTCGCCTCGAGGACTTCCTCAGTGGTCCTCCGGTTCGCTTCACGAACCTCAGCTGCGGCTATCCGGTTCGCCTCGCGAACAGCTTCCATCATTGCCGCGTTGGCCAATCTAGTGGCCTCCTGATCGGCTAACCTAGCCGTCTGCATCTCAGCCAATGCAGTCAGGATAGGATCAAATTGATCCTCAGAAGTCTCCCGTGTTCTCCCGGACCTTACCATGACTCTGCACAAGTTACACAAATTATGAGTTGATCAGGCCCACGCAATGTGATCACATATGCATTATCATAATAAAATTCGACGGAGTAAACACACAAGACAGACACAACAAAACATCCTAGCTATTGCAATACATACAGGCTTTTCCCTCGAACCATTGCTCTGATACCATAAATATAACACCCCGTATATATCCGGTAATGTTATCATAATATCGTATTAAGCTGCGCTTAATTAAAATGCGGAATTACTTTTTCTTTTCAATTATGACGCCATTAACATTACCAACTTGCTTAATAATCAATTAATAAAACATCGCCTGTATGTAATTGCAATAAAACAGCTAACTGAAATACCTCATAACATAGATAATATAAGTGTGGCTCTAGTTACGGAACTACAACAACGTAGACCGGACCATCTAACAGTTTATACAACTCTAAATACAAGTACTAACAGAAAGTGTCATGGACAATCCTCATGCTCACTCAAATAAGGCAACATGCCCAACATCAGTCTCAACCACAACATATCATAAATAGCAGAAACATAAACATCATCCAAATCTAGTCATGCTAACATATAAGCAGAAACAACATAATCAGCTAAGCTCCGGCCTCCTGCCGCCTGAGGCATCAGTACCCATACTACCTGATCCTGAAATAAGCATTCCCCAAACGTGGGGTAAGATCTCTAATCTAGAAATCTCAGTAAGTCAGTGAGTCCTCAAGGATCTTCCACCCCAAGCTCACTTACATGTGCAATATAAGTTCAAAAGTAATTTATCATTTATCATTTCTAAAACAATGCAATGCAGCAGATAATCTTGCCATGTGTGTCAATACTAATCTACTGGCCAGAGACAGTGCAGGTATACGTCTATCACCTACACACCGTGCAAGTACCACGTGCATTCACCCCGGTACACCGTCTTGTATGGCGCTACATACTCAGGCTTCCCGTCAAGATGAAACAACACATGCATATTAAAAGCCATTACATGTAAAGTTCAATCAACATATCAAATATCCAAAAGCATGTACACAACATGCATAAACCATACCCCCATGGGACATGGTGGAACCACAACATGGCTAAACCGAGGACACGAAAGCTTACCTTGCAAGCTAACTCCAAAAGCCAAGAGTCCACAGCTCAAAGTCCAAACACAGCAGATTCACAATCTGTTATGGGCCAATACTATATCAATGATAATGCAACACAAGCATATAACTTAAAGACAACGCCTCTCCTTACGTTTAACGTCTTAAGGCTCCATACCAAGCCATAAGTCCTTAATCACTTGATTCTGACTTAGTTCATTAATTACAGAAGTTCAACTTCATCAATCTAGGGTCCACAAACCCCCAATAGCCTACTGTACACACAACACAGCTACTGTTCTACGAAATCCCAGAATATCTGGATATTCCTCGGGACCATATCCGGATATGCAATATCCGGATATCTCACTGGACATATCCGGATATGCAATATCCGGATATCCTAAATCCCATATCCGGATATCTATTATCCGGATACTCAAAACCCATATCCGGATATCACATATCCGGATATTCATCGGGCACATATCCGGATATTTCACGACAGAATGCAGAAAATGCATTTCGTGAAGATATCCTTCCAAGGTTGGGTTTTTACCGATTTAAAGCACCTAAACATGCATTTCTAGGTGTGTTCAACATTACTCAACAACAAGTTATCATCTTTAAGCCTTAACATGCATCAAGCTTTCATTTTTAAGCATTAAACTCATGATCAAAGGTTGGTATACATACCAAAGGCTTAAAACAGAGAAAGGAGATGCTCTTGGAGCTCAACACAGCCCCTCAAGTCTGACTCAAGGAAGATGCACGAAAATGGCTTCACAAAGGCTGGTTCTTCTCATCAAAGGTCACCACTTGGACCTCAAAATGCCATGACTATGGCTTTCAGCGCCCAAACCACCCAAAACCAGCACCCTCACCCACACACAGAGGATGGAAACTCAGAATACACCCTCACACTTCCTCACCATGCATGTTCTTAAGTGTGTACAAGCTCAAAGAGGGAAGAAATCAAGTAAAGGTGACAACTTGAGTTCAAAAATGGTGAGAGGAGGCAATGGAACAGTAACCCACCCTCAGCCCACCAAGTGCTTCACGTAGGAATTCTGGTATGCCTAGGGTTATGTGCTAAAATGCATATATATAGTCACTTAGCCATAAAACACACAGTATTAACTTTAATTGTTACGCTTAGCATTTTAATCCCAAACTTTGGATTATGAAACTACATAATTTTCTAAGATTTATCATATTTTTCTTATAATTTTCTGAGCACCTTTCCGGTACGCGCTTTTCCAAGCCAGTACCGGTTTCTAGCACCAGTTCTCATTATCTGGACTTGAAAATCGTTTTACAAGTCTTACATATTATTCTAGTAATTATCATGCACTTACATTAATTTTCCGGGATACTTTTTCTGTACGCATTTATACCGACTAGCAGAACCGGTATCTGCACTTTTCTTCCGCAAAGCGACTTTCAGCATTATTACTCACTTACTATAATTATTAAAGCCTCATAATAATTATTAGAGTCAATTATGGAATCATTTCATAATTTCGCATAATTAATTAATTAAATACCTTAATTAACAGTGCAGGTTCTTACAGGCTACATGCTTTGCAATGTCAACAATACCTTCATCGCCGTTCTTGGAGCTTTTGGAACTTGATCGATGCTTTTTCCAATATTGTATCCAAGGAAAATTTAATCTTTAACCAAAAACCATTGAGTTTTAAAATGCTAACAATTTTTTTGTCGGTTGGTTGTCTTTTCTTGATCATGTTGTGGTACAGAGATATATACCTCAAATGACTCGTTAGTTCATAATATCTATCTTAAATGTTAATAAGCTAATCGGCCAACTTGAAAGCTTATATCTAAACTTGATCCATCAATGAGGCAAATGGACAAGCACACCAAAGACCAGAGTGAGAGGGATGAACTAGATATCATTCTCCATTAGTAACTTTCTCATAACTTCAATTTTGTTTTACATTCATAAAAATTGAAGAAAAAAAAAACAATCATTCAAATTCATTATTTTTTAGAATGACAGAGTGAAGAGTTATTCTTGTATTTTGATGTGTATCATTAATAATAATGTGTTTGATTTTTTTAAAATAATATTTAAAAAAATGCTAGTAAAGATATTAGAATATTTTGTGTGTAGGATGACAAAGTAAAGAATTCTTCCTAGATCTTGATTTGTACTCTGCTAGTAGTTCAATAAATAAATAAATAATTACGTGTTTTAATCTGAATAATTCCTGGTGGATGTTTGGCTTCTGAAAGTTGTGAGAAGGAATTATATGTAATGTCCATCTACAGCCGGTTAATTAACATTTATATGATAGTATGCGTAGCATGCTCAACTTAATTAATGCAGAAGCTAACTGGTTAACTATTTCTTTTTCCTTCTTGTATTACAATTTTACACATCATTGGCCAAAATGTAACGAACGGTATTTTGGACCTCTGGGATATTAACCATCATAAAGTTTTCACCTGATTGACATGTCAAATACACCTCAAGC
This sequence comes from Gastrolobium bilobum, assembly GCF_033153095.1. Classification (NCBI taxonomy): domain Eukaryota; kingdom Viridiplantae; phylum Streptophyta; class Magnoliopsida; order Fabales; family Fabaceae; genus Gastrolobium; species Gastrolobium bilobum. The sequence continues at coordinate 392,107 of NW_026898223.1, forward strand.
CTAACACAACATAGATAAACATAATGCCCAGTTATCTATGGCTTAGGCTATCTCATAATCATATTGTCTCAAAATAATGTCTATAATGTTACTTATATAATTACATCAAATAAACAAAAGAGATGCAATTAAATAAGTAACATAAGCCTGAGCATACATCACTAACAACATATACAGATTATCGACATGGCATAGACACTCCCTATGCTCTCCAAAAGTGTGTGTATATATATATATATATATATATATATATATATATATATTTATAGGGCTTATCGTTTCTCAAGCTGTTTGAGATAATTTTATCTCCGGCTACTAAATCATAACCGTACAAAGATTAATCAATGGTAATAAAGGAAGAGAGAAAAAAAAAGAAATCATAACCATTCAAAAGTGAATGAATTAATATAAGGAAATAAATAAACAAAACGACGTAGTTTTGGGGTGGTCGGAGATAAACTTATCTCAAGTTGCTGGAGAAATATTTTTCCCACACACACACACACACACACACACATATATATATATATATATATATCCAGCATAAAACCCTGTCAAGTACATATCAAAATAACAAGCTAATCTTGACTATCAGGTCAGGTAATATCTCTCATCTGGCCTCTTGCCACGTGATGCCTCAGCACCATAAGCTCATGTACTTGAAATGGTAATCCACATAATGCGGAGTGAGATAATATAATTACCTCAGTAAGCTAGGGACTCTTGGAGGGATCCTCCACCCCTAAGCTCACTTCTAGTATAATCACAGTATATAAAATATCCATACATGCATCAGAATATGTATGACAATAGAGTGTGCAAATAATAATTCCTATGACCAGAGAATAAAATATGTATGCATTACGCAAGGTATCTCATCTTGCAACATACCCGTACAAGGTAACTCATCTTGTACTATGCATAAGGTAACTCCTTTTATGCTTCACACACAAGGTAACTCCTCTTGTGTGGCACACAAACATACATACATATACATACACCATATAACAGTTCATATCCATATACCATATGAAAGAACCATTCTCCCTTGGAGTTTGGTGAACAAACTGGAAATTAACCCCAAGAACCGAAAGCTTACCTGGAATAGATCTCAAACCTAACCTCTTCCAAGCCAAGTAAGGTCCACGAGCTAACAAAATGCTCTATCAATAATCACAACACCTATTTCAAAGTGAAGATTATCACAATTTATCATATATTCATTATGTAAGTCTCATCTCAAACCATTATTGATACTTACCTTAATCCAAAATAATCAAGAGCTTTGGTCAATGTCCATAGCTTGATCTAATCCATGCTTTTGCTCCACTAGTCCACTTGGTTTCACATTATAACCAATGAACACATATCCATCAATATTCACATTTATAAACTCAATGTGAATTCTACACAAAACCAATGTTTTTACACTTTAATGTCACTTGATTTTGAGTCCAATTTATCAAAGTGTTATAAACGGCGTTTTCATAATTTTTCCTTTTACGGGAACCAATACCAAGCATGTTTAACAAAGGGACTCACATACAAATCACATTCCAACTACTCAAGCCATCAAATTTTCAAAATTGACATATAGCCAAAAACTATGATTTTCTATAGTGAGCTAAACGATGATTTCTTTTTTTTGTCTTTCATCAAGAAGCAATCCTAAACATATTTAACAAAGGAAGCTATATCCAAATCACTCTCTAACCATCCATACCATGACTGACCTCAATGTGAAAAATACACAAATCTCCAACTCAAGCGAATATGGATTCCAATTCGTGGAAATCGCTCAAAACAATGTTGGGATCAACTCTACAACATGAATATACCACAAACAACCATCACAATCCATAAAATCCTAACATTTTCGTGCACTATTGATCACAAAATTTAGATTCTTAAAATTTCATGGCAACAAGAAAAGAGAGGGGATTCCTTACCACAATGTACCCAAGAATGAAGGAGAAAGCTTACTTCAAGCTCCCATGGCCTCAAGCTCTATAAAAACCCATCTTTTCCATGAAACCCAAAATCTTAGGGGAAGAAGAATTCTCTATAGTGAATCCCACATGAAAATATGGATAGCAATGTGTTTCTTTCAGAATTTCTCACAAGTTTGACTTTAGAACGAAGTAATTTAGAGGTCTCTAGCTCTTTTTATGAATTTTGGAACATTTTACTCAATCTTTTATTTTTTCTCCCTCTCTGTGGAGTCTCTTGAAGACGAAGAAGAATTAAAAATGTTTAGAAACTTTTCAATTATATAGATTAAGTGAAATTCAACTGGGTAAATGCTTATCTATCTAGACATCTCTATTTATTATTAAATTTTACCCAATGAACTAGAATATTTTTCTAGTCATGTTTCTATTTTTACTTTTATCTTTTGGATAATTTTGCTTACCCACATTTTTATCCCTTAACTATCATTTTTAACTCATTTTTCACCAAAAACGACTATTTACATATATGCTAGGATCATTATAAATCAGCTCAATTGAAAGGTTTCATGGCATGAATTGAATGAATATATCGTCTTTCATCCTGAAGTTGGACAAGTTTTGCAAATCAAAGTTGAATTGGTAGGTTGAGTGTGATAGAATCATATCTTATGTTACTTTAAACCTTTTAATTAATAGAATTAATATTTATGTCATATTCTTATTTCTTGCGGAATTTGTACTCATGGATTTTTTTTGTTCTACATGCTTGCTCTGATTCTTTTTTAAGCTAAATTTCCACATGGAAAAATGAACACAATTAAAGCATTTTTGTTTGCAACAGTAACTTTAGCCATAAGTCTATCCTATTAGGTATAGGGCTCATGTAGGTTAGGGCCATATGGTTCACAATAATAAAGGTCCTCACGTGGTAAAACACTTATGGGTTAGAGCTAGCCCATTGCCATTCCAAGTTATAATTTCAAAATAAAATATTTTTTTATGAGATTTAATGCATTTAAAATTATTTTAACAAATAAATATTTAACACTTTAATTTCATAAAAATTCTATACAAAATATTTTATTTTTTAATGAATTAATATTTGTCCAAAAATACAATTGAAAATGTAAGCACAATTTTAATTATTTTCTCATTAATCTTTGAAAAGTTGTATTTATATTAAAATCATTAAAATCCCCACTTCTTATTATAACTTGAAATAATGATATTTATTATTAAGTAATAATAATAAAAATTTATTATTCAGAAAATTTTCAGTATATGTAAAAGATTTAAAATTTTGAATTCAGTAAAAATTAGTTACACAAAGCTTTGTATAACCCTCTCAACTTTTTTGCTGTAACAAACTAGGTAACGCTGAAATTATAAATAATTTTTTATAATTGGATTCTTTTTACTACATTTTTATACTTATAACTTTTTTATCTTTTTTAAAAGTAAAAAGAATGTTCATAACTATAAAAGTTATTCTGTGCTGTTATTACAGATTTTAAAAACTAAGTTATAATTTTATAATTAGTAAATACTCAATTGAGGACTTAGTTAAATTATAAAAAAAAATTGGAAACATAAAAATCGTTCTAAATTTTTTAAAATTATACGAAACTGCTTAAAATTTAATTAAATTATAAAAATTTACAAAGTAAATTACTTATTTATAAAGTCTTAAAGACAAATGTCGTGGATTCATTATTTGTTATTTTATTTATAAGAAAAAAAGAAATATATGAAAGAATTTGAAAATAGATTCTCTAATGTTTAATTTTAATATGACTAAGTTATACTATTAGTAATTAATTTGAATAATTCTTCTTTTCATTTTATAAATTTTATCAATAAAATTGTGAGAATTGATTTGTCATTGAATGATTGAGATTCATCATTTAACATAATCATGTTAAAATTAGATATCGGAGGATATATTTTCATGGGATTTATCTCTGCACACAATATTAATTATTAGGCATTTAACATTTCGAACTATTGAATTCAAATTTAGATGCATGATTCATTGTAAATTCATATTTTACTATAAGTTTGTCTATTTTATGTTATTTAAATTTTGATAGAAGTGCCCTTTTATGTACTGGATTTATATATGTTTTAACTTGATAGTTAATTTTATTGCAAATATCATATAAGATTAAATATAATATCTTTATAAATAAAAAAGAAATATTTACACTTAAAATAGTTTAAAACAACAAGTAAAGTAAAATAATATTTTTTATTAAATCGTTAAAATAACATACCTCGCATTTTCCCAAGACAATTAATTTTTCTTTTTTCTTTGTTACTTCTTTTTCTTTTCTATTGATTTTTTTTTTTACTTTTTCAATTTTCTTTCATGCTTTGAATTTTTTCACAATTTTTATTCTAATTTCTTTGGCATATAAATAAAAATAAAGTAATACAATAAATAAGTCAATAAAAGGCCAAACAAAAATGGGGTGTTGATAATAAATCATGTTACCTCCTTTCCCTTTTGTTTTTCTATTTACTTTCTGCTGTTTCTTTTTTATCTTTTGGTTTAATTATATTTTATATTTTTATATTTTTTTTGTTACTGATGTAGGAGCAATTGCATCTGCGAAAGCGTATGAGACCATTGTGATTTGGATGTATAAGGATCATCATGGTTTTATCAATTACCACTTTGATGGCGGATATATAAGATGATGATGTTGCACACGCTTGAGTCCTTTGCGTCACACCACAAACTCACGAACTATTGTGGTAAACCTTCCAAACTATCTCTCGAGGAGGAAGGGGAAGTGTGTGGGCACTATACAGATCTAAGCTTGCCTCTTTCTCTCAAAAGACCTAGGAGGCTGATGAGTTAAGTGGTACTATTTATGTGAGTTCCAAGAAACCCTAGCTCATTGGGCTCTTCTCATACTAATAGCCCATTTGGGCTCTAGTAAAAGAGCAAACCCAACAATCTTCCACTTGCTCTTTTGGATACAAACTCAAGTTGAAAAACCCAAGACCATATAACTCACAAGTCATCATCTATCTAAAAAACACCTCATCCCTTGTCTCAAGCTAGCTTGAGGATCTACCATCAATTATTAATCAAGGCTCCTTATAATCAACGAATAATTATCTAATTCGGTGCTACTCCACTAAAAGCCCGAACTTGAACTCCAAGATTAACAACACTTATTGTTAGTATATGGATGTCCTAGAGACAATCTTTTTGATTAAATAAGGACATAAGATGTGGACCTTTTTGTTGCAAATAAATAATAAGCACTCTTTATCCTGTTTCATATTTTTTCTCGATATTATTGTTAATATATTATGAATAAACTGGATAAACCCCTTGGAATAGAACATGTATTTCTTGAGTATCTGTGATGAGATCACGATTATAAGGATTCAAGGATACCGCACGTTTATTCATAATTCTATGTTCCTAGTCTAGAGACAGTGAGAATGAGGATCAGTGATCTCGGGTAAGACTAGCACGACTTATCTACTTGTATTTGGATACAAGGTAAAGACCTCGTCTGTTACAGATATGGAGATATCTTAGCTAAAGTCGTGGGTGGACCTATAAGGGTATAGCTCGCACTGAACAGACCCACAAAGAGACTCTATGAGGAAATCTCACAGAGAGTATCATTAGAGTAGTCTCTTTATATTTGGGTATGTCTTTCCTTAGACCAGAAGTTATTACCTAGACTGTGTTCTAGAAGACACGCTTTGACTGTATACCTCGTCTGCCTGAAACATGGAGACTCATAGGTACACTGTTGGGCTTGTCCTGAAAGAGCACAAGGCTAGGGTGATAAGCTGAAGGAATTCGTCAAATCTCTGTGAGAGATTAGGTTATCTGTAAACCGGAGAAATCAGGATGACATTTACAAGGACTCGAGAATCTATGCATAGTAAAAGAGGTCATGAGATGATCTGCCATTAGAGTCAGTAAATTGAAGATTCCCTATTTCGAATAAAACTTATCCTAAACCGCAAGGGTTGATACGTTTCCTTACCCTAGGTTTAATGAGGAAGGTAACCGAGACGAAAGGAAATACATACGGCAACCAAATATGTGTAATAGGATGATTATGTCATTAACCTAACTAGCTCTGGGGCAACAAAGCATTGCTAGTGCTCTGTGTTGTCATTAGATGGGTTGTGGGCTTGTTGGGCCCAAACCCATTTATGTCAGTGGCTATGTTGGGCCTAATGGGTCACACACTAACACCTTATTGTCATGATAATATAGCATTAAAGGTATTGTGCCTAATAATAGTTGTTAGCCCAAGAAGAAGTTTGGAAGCCCACCAAAAGGGAAAAGGGCGCATGGATCATGTAATAGGCTTGGATGGTCCAAGACATTACTAATTAATTTAATTAGTTAAATTAATTATCAAATATTTAAATTTTAAATTTTGAATTTGAAATTGGAAATTTGAAATTGGAATTTTGAATTTGGAATTTGAATTTTGAATTTTGAATTTTGAATTTTGAAATTTGAATTTTGAATTTTGAATTTTGAAATTTGAATTTTGAATTTAGAATTTGAATTTAGAATTTAAATGTTTGAACGTTTGAATTTAAATGTTTGAATTTGAATTTGAATTGGCTATGAAAAGTTGTTTCATAACAAAAGGATAAGGTAAGATCTTGTTGGAACAAATTCCAAGTATCAAGAGGAGATCTTTGAGCATCATCCAAGGCTGATTTGGGGCGCTGATTTTGGGGTCTTGTGATGGTCATAAGATCAGCCAAATAAGCTCCAATCAGATTTGGTTTGTTGAGAGAATAAGTGAGTGAGTTGGTTCAAGTTTGAATGCAACTGCTCAACGTATCTGGACTGCTTTGAGGCTGAATGGGGCGCACCATATGGCTGGCCATATGATGGTTGTTAAGTCAGATTTTTGTTGAGATATGCACTTGATATCATGAGGATGTGATAGGAGGTTGTTGGCAAGATTTGATTTGCAACAACTCCACTCATTCCTCTCCTAGTGTGCGCTACGTAGGGCTGATTTTTTAGTGAAGAAATTAGATTTTATTCACTCATTCTCTCATCTCCTTTGGTCATCCTTTTGTGAGGTTTTTCTTAAGAGAGTTTTGAAAATTACCTAACACTTTCTAAGTGAATTCCATGCGCCACTTTTGTGTTTTTTCTTGCTGAAAATTCACTCAACTAAACACCTTGAAACCTTGCCTCCTACCTCTCCATTAGGGACGCCTAGCTTGCCTCCCTTGGTGTTCGTTGGTGGCCTTGAAGAAGAGTTCTTCCGTCTTGACAAAGGGTGGTGTGGATCAACATTAGAGGGCTTGTATCTTCAAGCCTCACCTTGATCATCTTCAAGTTTTGGAAAGCAAACAAGGTAACATCCATGTCCTAAAGCATGTTTCTTGATATGGTATGTGTAATTCCGCTTTGAAAATTTTGTTTTCATCCTCACATGCCTACGGCCTGCAAGGCCATTTTCTTTCACTTATAACATGAATATGCATCGCCCCTTTGTAGAATTTCTATAAATGATTGACAAGTTTTCTGTAACTCAATCAATTATTTATTCCCTTGACTATGATAGTTTTTCTAATGGATTACATGCACTGGCCAATGTCTTTAATATCCAAGTACCGAAATATATCAAGGGACATATTCTACAAATTCCATCTTGTTTAACTCATAAATACCGATAATCAAATAATCTCACTCCCAAAATACCGAGTTATTGGCCGTCAATAGATCGAACCTCACCCTTAGTAAATCAAAGAATGAAAACTATTTGATTACCTATTTATAATAAACTCATGATTAAGAGAAATTACATAACTATAGTTAACTGGAGATTTGATACCTTATGACAGAAAAACAACCTTAATCAAATATCTCCTTGATCCTTTCAATGTAAATGTTAATTCACACCAATATTTTACAATGATTCGGACAAAACCATTTCATAAAATATTGCAGCCTAAATAAAGTGCCCAACTTTATTTAACAGCTATGAATCTATTCATCAATTGTGAGAACCTATGATCATGTCCTCCATGAACGTATCCATATGATCATATACTCCACAATTTGATCCGGACCTTGATGTTTGTAAATAGTGTGCTAAATAAATGAATAATACCTCCTTAAAAATATTCAGAAAAAATTACAATGTCATAATATATTGCTCAAAGATCATAAAATTAACAAAGTAAAATCCAATCTCCTAAAGCTACAACAAATTTGGAACCCTCCTGAGACCCATGGATGTAACATGCCTCTCGAACACACGTTCAAACAAACTCTTGGTAAAAGGGTCAGCAAGATTTTCTTCCGATGCTATCTTGGTTACCACTGTATCTCCTCTTTCAATGATATCTCGGATCAAGTGGTACTTCCTCTCTATGTGTTTCTGCCTTTTTTGACACCTCGGTTCCTTGGATTGTGCTACTGCCCCAATGTTATCACAGTAAAGAGTGATGGGACGACTAGCTCCCGGTATCACTTGAAGATCCGAAAGGAACTTCTTCAACTATACGACTTCCTTTGCAGCTTTTGATGCAGCCACATACTAAGCCTCTGTGGTAGAGTCAGCCACACACGATTGTTTGATACTCCTCCAACAAATGGCGCCGCCATTAAGAGTGAACACATATCCTGAGGTTGACTTTCTTGAGTCAATATCTCCTTGGAAATCTGAGTCCGTGTAACCAATGGTTTCAAGACTCCCACTAGAATAGACCAACATATAGTCTCTCATTCTCCGAAGATACTTGAGTATATGTTTAACCGCTATCCAGTGTTCCTCTCCAGGATCAGATTGGTATCGACTTACTACTCCCACTGCATAGAAGATATCTGGTTTGGTACACAACATGGCATACATGAGACTACCTACTGCCGAAGCATAAGGTATCCTAATCATGTGTTCTCTCTGTTCAGGAGTTTTAGGGGAATGCTCCTTAGAGAGATGAATCCCATGTCTGAAAGGTAAAATACCCCTCTTGGATTTCTCCATGCTGAACCTGGCAAGGATTTCGTCAATGTAAGTACCTTGGGACAATGCCAATATCCTATTCTTACGGTCTCGTAAGAGTTTAATACCAAGAATATAATTGGCTTCCCCAAGATCCTTCATATCAAAATGCTTGCTAAGCCAGGTTTTTATGCCTAACAATACCTCCAAATCATTTTCGATAAGGAGTATATCATCTACATAAAGCACTAGAAAAGATATTGCACTGCCTTGGATCCTTTTATACACACATGGTTCATCAGGGCTTTTCTCAAAACCATAAGATTTAATGGCTTGATCAAACCTAATGTTCCTTGATCTGGATGCTTGTTTGAGTCCATAAATAGACTTTTGCAACTTGCATACCATGTGTTCCTGCTCTTTTGCTATGAACCCTTTTGGTTGTTGCATATAGATATCCTCTTCCAAATTACCATTTAGAAAAGCAGTTTTGACATCCATTTGCCAAATCTTATAATCGAGACTTGCTGCAATAGCTAAGAGAAATCGGATGGACTTTAGCATGGCTACCGGCGAAAAGATTTCTTCATAGTCTACACCTTCTATTTGGGTGTACCCTTTTGCCACCAATCTAGCTTTGAAGGTATCAACCTTCTCGTCCGATCTTATCTTTCTCTTACAGATCCATTTACACCCTATGGGTTTTATCCCTTTAGGTGCTTCTACAAAAGACCAAACTGAGTTTGAATACATAGATTCCATCTCACAGTTCATAGCTCTTAGCCACTCGTGAGCATCAACATCTACTAGTGCCTCGTCATAACTAGTGGGATCACCATCTTTTCAATAGTGACTTCCTGATTTGATTCGCCCAACAAGAGATATCTTGCAGGTTTATGAACCAATCTCCCACTAAGAGTTTGTCGCACTTGATGTTGTGCATCTACAGGAGGATCCAAGTTTAGTGGATCAACAATTTCTTGATGACCCCCATTTGGTGGGTTAACCAATTCTTGATTTTGTAAATAGTTCTTGCATTTCTACATGTTCCATTTGTTGATCATCATGCTGAACTTCTGGTTCCTCTGTTTCAACTGGTTCCTGTATATGTTCACCTTGAGAGTTTGTCACCTTGAGATATATATTCCCTTCTTTGAACAATTATAGTAACAAAAGCTGGAACCACCTGAGGTTGAGGTAAAACTTGATCTGAGACAAGCTCATAAAGAATAACCGTACTCATTGGCTTGTAATTTTCCTTATAGTCCTCCTCTAAGAAAGTTGCATGAGTACTTACTAAGACTTTCTTATCTTTTGGACTATAACATAACCAACCTCTAATTCCTTTAGGATAGCCTATAAACATGCACACTTCTGTACGAGAGTCCATCTTGTTTGGCTTCTATTGTAAGACATATGCCAGAGCACCCCAAATCTGAATATGGTTTAAAGTGGGCTTGCACCCTTTCCATAATTCTATGGATGTCTTTGTAACAGATTTTGATGGAGCTAAGTTTAATAAGTACATGGTAGTTTCCAAGGCATATCCCCAGAATGAATCAGATAGAGACGAATAACTGAGCATAGACCTTGCCAATTCTAAAAGGGTTCGATTTCTCCTTTCAGCTACTCCATTTTGCTGGGGTGTCCCTAGAGAAGATAATTGTGAAACTATCCCCTCCTTGATCAGGTAAGACCTGAACTCTCTAGATAAGTATTCACCACCTCGGTCAGACCGAAGAGTCTTGATTTGAACACCAAGATGCTTTTCTGCCTCAGCATTAAACTCTTGGAATTTTCCAAAAGCTTCAGACTTGTGACGCATCAGATACACGTGTCCAAATCTCGAGTAATCATCAGTAAATGTGATGAAATACTCATACCCGCCTCTGGCCTGGACATTTATTGGTCCACATACATCAGTATGTACCAATTCCAGTTGAAGTGTGGCACGATTTCCTTTGGCCTTAAAAGACCTCTTAGTCATTTTACCCTCCAAACAAGATTCGCATACTGGTATTAGTTCAAAAACCAGGGATTTTAAAATCCCACTCTTGACCAAACCTTGTATCCTATTTGAGTTAATATGACCCAATCGTAAATGCCAAAGATAAGTTTCATTTAAAACCTTTCTTTTCTTAGATGAATGAATATGCTCATCATCTCCTAATTCAACATGATTAACTTCATGAGGTATAGGACTAAGGAAATATAGACCATTAAATAATGTACCGGAACATATAAACGAAGATGAACTTCTTATTGAAACTGAGGAATTAAACTGAACTGTCAAACCATGTTTAACCAAACAACTAACAGAAATTAAATTCCTTTTAATATCCGAAACAAATACGCAATCTTGTAAAACCAAAGTTCTATTATTATCAAACGATAAAACAACTTGTCCTTCTGCTAGTGCAGACACAAGCTCCCCATTTGCAAGCTACAACACTCTTTGTCCTTGACTGATGGGCAAACTATGCTTGAACCACTGCAAAGAGTAACAAACATGGTTAGTGGCTCCTGAATCAATGATCCATTTATCATTGTAATTCTCCACTAAACAAGCCTCAATCACAAGTAAATTGCCCATACCTGGTTTGTTCATACGTGGACAATTTTTCTTCCAATGCTCATTTTTTTGGCACTCGAAGCACTTACCTTTTGGCTGCTTCATTGCAACAGGTTTGGCAACTGGAATACCTTATCTCTTCTTTTTCTTTTCTTGTTACCCCTCTTGGGTTTACCCTTAGGTTTAACAGAACTCTCAGCAACAAAAAATGCATTTTCCTGCTTGACCAGAGACGGATCAGCACTCTCAAGCTCATGCATCAGCTGAGTAAGATCCATATTCAACTTGTTCATATTATAACTTATTTTGAACTGGTTGAAGTATTCAGGAAGTGATTGTAGAAGCAGGTCAACTTTCACCTCCTCGACAAATTTGATTCCATTGTTATCCGCTTGCTTGAAGTTTGCTATCATTGCCAAACAATGATCCCACACACTTCCTCCAGTCATAATGGTCTTGGTAACCGCAGTCAGTGCATTTTGCCTTGCTGAACTACTAGAAGTAGCAAACATGTCATCAAGAGTCTTGACCATTTCTGCTCCACTCTCAATCATGCTCACTTGTTCCTGCAGATGATTGGCGAGACTGGCCAGAATGTAACAGCGAACTGAAACATTTGCCTTCTCCCAATTTGAAAAATGGGTCTTTGTTGCCTTAAACGCATTTTCAGCAGGTTGTGCTGGCTTTGGAGTAGTCAGGACAAAATCGAGCTTTTCAAATTGGAGAACAATATCCAAATTAGTTTTCCATTGTTTGTAGTTTTTACCATCCATAGGTTTTCGACTCAAGATAGTAGCTAAAGGATTGAAAGACGACATTTTCTGAAAAATATTCAAAGCACACATATTACAAACATGAATTGCAATAAACAAATTAATCGCAAGTAGATTCTAATAACTAATTTTTGTTTTATTGTTAACAATCCTTCAGTTTATCTTTACAAGGCTTACGATGGGCAAGACACTTATAAAAACTAAAATTGTTATTTGGGTCTTCGGTGCCATTGTCAGAGCCTCGATGGGAGGTTAACAATTTTACCAAAGTTGAATGTTATTAACCATTGTTTAATTTTGAAATTATCCTTAGTATCCAAGTATTGCCGACGATGGGCCGTACAATACTTTACTAAAATTTGAAATTATTAAGGTTTAATCTAATGAGATCTAATTATTCTTATCCAATGGGGCTTCAGCAATAATCATCTCACTAATAAACCCGTAGATAGAGCCCGCAGGTTTTAAAATTAATTACTTAATTTAAAATCTTCACCCATTCAATATTTTTAAAATTTTAGAATTTTCCAATTTCCAAGATTTTATTTAATTTGGGAGTAACCTTTGTTTGATTTCAAAAACTATGTAAGTAAGAGCGCCGATGAATGTGCATCACTTAGCTTATCTGAATTTGAAATCATTAAGGTCCTAAAATTCGGTCATGATAGGCAGCGTGTGCTTCACACAATCATGGTATCATGATTCTGGTATGCAGCATGTGTTTAACACATGACCATTTTAGTAGACCCACAAAATACTCGCAAAATAAAAGAATTCTCCTAGGAAATTTTAAAGATCATTTGTCTTGATCTTAATTGTCCAAAATTAATTAATTCAATTATTAATCTAGATTTTTTAACAAAAATCATAATAATTATTAATTAATTTTTTTAGGATAATTTAAAATCAAAATAATCCCATAATAACTATCATACTAGTCGCTGAAGCTGAAGACATAATAGCTACTATGCTCATGTAATTTTACAAGTTATGCAACAATATGGCACCGCCTATTCTATATGGCATGTTATCGCAATAAATCATGTTATCAATCATATATTTCATCCAATCATACAATTAAGGTTTTTATTATGCCTTAATTATAATAAAAACCTTAATCCATGGTTTCCTAAAAAAATAAAATTACAAAGTAATCAAATAGAAAACTTTTGCCACTGATTTGCTCCTTTCCTTATAGTCCATAGTTTCTGATTCAAGCCTCTTTATGGTAACCATGGGCCCAAAGGTCCAAAATACCAACTTTTGGCGAGAAACCCTAAGTCAACTTTCAGGAACCCTAGCCGTCACGTCTACTGCGCCGTCACTCGAACTCATCTCAGCACGAAAATCCAGGGGAAGGACCACCTTGAAGAGACGAATCTGTCGCCTCCGAAAATACTGCAATCAGAGCTGCCATGCGCCTCCACGCGCCGATTTTGTACCGGCGAGTGAGGCCCACATGCAGCCACTTTAGGCGGCGCGTGAGGGCGCGTTCGGCCTCCGTTCGCGATGTACTTCCGACCACCGTTGTGCTTGTCATTTTGTCCTCTTTCATGTGATGTGGTTGGTTTCTCAAATCGGCCACCGGAAGGTCATGAACGTGTCAAAACAGTGGCGATCTGATACCAATTGTAGGAGCAATTGTATCTGCGGAAGCGTATGAGACCATTGTGATTTGAATGTATAAGGATCATCATGGTTTTATCAATTACCTCTTTGATGGAACAGATGTGAGATGATGATGTTGCACACGCTTGAGTCATTTACGTTACAGCACGAACTCACGAACTATTGTGGTAAACTTTCTAAACTATATCTCGAGGAGGAAAGACAAGTGTGTGGGCACTATACAGATCTAAGCTTGCCTCTTTCTCTCAAAAGACCTAGGAAGCTGATGACTTAAGTAGTACAATTTATGTGGGTTCCAAAAAACCCTAGCTCATTGAGCTCTTCTCATACTAATAGCCCATTTGAGCTTTAGTAAAAGAGCAAACCCAACAATTGGAACTTCTTTTATTTTTTAAGGCAAAATAAAATGAAGATAAATGTTGTATAATAAAAAAGAGAGTAGCTTAGATAATCACCAAACTTTTAAATTAACTGGTACAGACTGTTGCAGTTTAACCGTAATTTTATTAAAATTTTGATAGGAAGAGTTTTTTCGAATCAATTGTCCGATAAAAATATTAATAAAAAAAAAACTTAGATAAATATGATATTTATGGTGGCGGAAAGGATAAGTGGGGCTCCGGACTAGTTTAAAGGCATGAAGAAGTGAAGAAAACATATAACCATCAATTCAACACAAATCACATCTCTTTGTTCTTATGCTTTATTTCTTGGCCTTTATTCTTTTGTTTATAACTCTTTTTTAATTCAATTCGTGCCATATGTTAATGCAATTTACCGTCCCTTCATTTATTGCCTTCATTTAATTTTAGTTTACTAACACACTAGGTGCTTTCTTTAGTAATCTACGATTTGAAAGCTAAGGGATATAGTTCCTCCCTTAATGCATTGTCGTGGAAATTATTGGTGCAAGTTATAACAAGGAAAAATCATAAACACCAGTAAATACATAAAAATATATAATTATAAACTTACTTAGTTCCTTGTACTCTTTTACAAAATTCTACTCTTTTTTGGCTACCATCTTAGTGTATGTTCTGGACCGGTCACTTTAGTCCAATTCATTAGGTCGATTATTGAGGTTCATATAACAGGTTATACTTTTACATTCCTAAAGTGAGATATTTAGAGAAGATCTTGTTTTTCTACACAGCACACTTCACATCTCATGTATCAAGCGAGTATACTTTTCTCTTACCTAGTGGAGCCCACAAGGACATAATGGTTACCACTCATTCTATCATTTACCATTAGGTTTAGCCATTGCTGAAGCGCCTTTTACATGCAATTACAAAGTTATTGAGCTTCTGAATTCACTCCATCCAAAGCCTTTGCGTGAGAGACCACTCTCGTTGACTTTTCATTGAGCTTAGATTTGTACCTAATCTTCATAAATAACTGTTACACTTTAACATACTACCTATGAAGCACAGACACTTCAAAAATTCTGACGTGTCATGTCCGACACTTTTTGACACTCTCGAACACTCTGACACTTCCCGACACTCTAACATGTGTTATAGAAATTCAAAAAATGATTCAAAGGTTAAGTTGCATTAAGTTTTTAGTTTCAACTATTAGATTCGTTGGATTACGATTACCATTTTATTGAGTTTAATATAAATATTTGGGATATTTTATGTTTCTTTGCAAAATTTATGAATATTATAAGTTTATATTCATTTTTTTGTTAAATTATTGAATATTAAATATAATATATACTACATAAATTAAAAATATTATTTAATATCAAAACGTGTTCTAACGTGTCGAAATCTAACATTTTTTAGAATTAACATGTCGGAGTGTCGTATCATATCGTGTCACGTGTCCCGTGTCAGTATCGGTGCTACATAGCATAGTACATCCTTTGAGGGAAACAATTTCGTCTCCATCACCTAATTAATAATACAGTATGAATTTTTTCAAATAAAATGAGTTAGTATATATTTATATTTACAAATTTATCTAATTATTTTTATAATATAATACATTACTAATTACCATTTTTCTTTAAGATAAACTAAGTTCATTGATTCATTGATTTTCATAGCAATATTTTGGAGTTTTTTCATTTCGCTATGGAACTACAATTTCTTACATTCTCGAGTTTTGTCTTATATTTGAAAAAGCAGCAAATATCTTCCAAGAACCAGTTTGGCAAATCTTGGAATGTCAATACCAAAAACTTGATTAGAGGCCTATTAACAATTATCATTTGATTAGAGGCCTATTAACAATTAACATTACAAGATTGTTAATAACAATTATCACCAAAAACTCTAGAGTAGCAATACATTATTTTAGAAAATGATCGTTTACTTGCCTTGGGGGTTGTGTTTTTTAAAAGAAAAGAAATAGAAACAAGGAATAATATTTTTGTTGAACTCAATACGAAAGGTGACAAAGAAATAGAATTAAATTAAAGACTAAGTGGAGAGTTGTTAGATTGAAAATGAAATCTGATATCTAAAACGGGAAGAGTTAATTGAGTATTGAAATTAAAATGTGTAATGGCGCACTTCTAAAATTTAATGAATTCTATTATCGGAGGCAAGTTGTCCACTTCATTTTTGCAAGTTAAATTTACTTGTAACTACTTGCATGATTATGCACTTAACAACCAAACATCTGAATATGTTTCTTCTTTGGTGGTGAAACTACATATATAAATATAAATGGAATAGAAAACACAAAATAATGCAAATCAACCATTAATTATTAATAACGACCTTTTGCATATTAATGATTAATAAATGGCACTTGTAAGATTTAATGAATTTAATTATAGAAGGTAAGTTGTCCACTTCATTTTTTAAGTTAAATTTAAGTGTAACTACTTGTATGATTATGCACTTAACAACCAGTGGAAATAACATCTGATAATGTTTTATTTTTATGTTAGTTGTGACTAACACTAAATTGAGAATATTATTTCTTATTGTTAAAAGATCTTAATGTTTCTGATTTTACCACACAAATTTTTTTTCTACCACTCACATATAAATAAGTGGGTCCCACTAATTTTTTTTTTCTCTTCTCTTTACAATGTAAGAAACTCATTTTTATATGAATGTGGCAGAAAATAAATTTCTACAATAAAAGCAAAATATTTTTTCCTTTAAACAAACAAATTCGAATTGACTAACAGTTAAAACAAAATCTTAAAGGGTACTCTAGATTGAAATAGGTAATGCTGATTATAATAACCCTCACTAGTAATTGTGGATTTAATATTGAAGAATAATTAGAAGTAAAAGAAATAAAGTCACCTTTGGTGAAAAAGAGAGTTAAAATGGCAGTTAAGGGATAAAAATGCGGGTAAATAAAGTTATCCAAAAAGTGAAAATAAAATAAAAACGTGACTAGAAAAATATTCTAGTCTATTGGGTAAAGTTTGATAATGAATAGAGGTGGGTAGATAGATGAACTTATACCCGCTGGTATAATGAACTTGCTTAAGTGACTAGGGAGTCACTATTCTCATTCTCATTTCGTGACTTATACGGGAGGCAGAGACAGAGAGCATGAAAATGAAGAAAAGAAAAGGATTTTGATGGAAATCTTCCAAAATTCATAACTTGAGCTAGAGACCTCCAAATTACTTCGTTCCAAAGCCAAACTTGTGAGAAATTTTGAGAGGAATCCATTGGTACTAGTATTTCTGGGTGGGTTTCACTGTAGAGAGAGATCTCCTCCTCCAAAGATTTCGAATTTCATGAAAAAGATGGATTTTGATGGAGCTTGAGGCCATGGGAGCTTAGATACTCATCTCTCCTTTGTTTTAGAGTGCATTGTGGTAAGAAATTCCCTTCCTTTTCATGTTTTTATGAAGATTGAATTTATGGTTTCATTTTGAAAATTTGGTTTGATTGAGCATGTTAGAGCTTGATTCAGGTTTAGCTCATGTTGAGAAAAATGTTTAGATGAGAATTTTAACGGTGAAAATGTATCTGAAAAATTAAAGATACCATATTTTTGAATAGTGTTGTATACGTGAATAGTGACGTATACATGAATAGTATTGTAGAGATGAACAGTACCGTATATATATGAATTAATGAATCTTGAATTAGAGGTGTGTGATAAGCTTGAATTTGATGGACTAAAGCATTGGAATCATGAAGTTGGCATGAATTCCTTTATGTGCCTCTTAGCCATTTACAAAGGAAGTATGTGCTATGAGTTACTGTTTTACAAATCGAGCATACTTTTATGCGTGGAATAATATTCTAAGGTGTATGGACCTTCGCTTTGGTGAAATAAAAAAGAAAATAAGGTAGCTCCTTTGTATGACCTTAAAATGAGTTTTAGCCATTTTCAAAGGAGGTATATGTTCGGAGATATTATTTCGCAAAGTGAGAACACTTATATGCGTAAAATAATTTATATAGGTGGCTAAGCTTGGGTTTAGGCACTAGACAAAGAGAAATCTTATAGCTCCATTGTAATGGGCATTCTGCCTTAAGTTGGGACTATCCTAAGACTAAGTGAATGTGTGAAATTTTGTGGGGATTTATTGAACAAAGAACCACCCACTCATGACTTAATATGATTAAGTAAAAAGAAAATAAACAATAAAGTGTGTGTCTTGTATATTTACATGGCATTATATCATTTTATTGAGTTTTGTGTTGAATTCCTTCTCTAGGTGTACCTAGGGACTGTGAACGTTTGGATTCTCGTGGAGCATGATAAGTAGCTTGTTCTTCAAGTAAGCAAATTGTAAAGCTCCAAGAGGTAAGCTCTATGTTTATGGGGTTCGCTCCTACTTTGTGTTCCGCCATAGTGTACGGACTGTGGTCAGGTTGTATGATATGTATGAGATATATGATATAGATGCATTCATATAGAGCTATATGATAATATGATATGTTTTGTTTTGATGTATTTACTTTGATATGTGTTAATATGATATGTTTTGTTATGATATGACTTCTGTAATATGATTTGTGTAACAATATCTGGCCATTGATTGTATAGTACCCGGATGTTCGCTTTGGGGTCCTCCCTCGGGACTGATGGTGTACGCCTTTGATATGTTCTGGTTCCGCTTTGGGGTCCTCCCTCGGGAACACGTGCGTTGATTTCCGCTTGGGGTCCTCCCTTGGGAATGACTGCGTACGCCTCTGATATGTTCTGGTTCCGCTTTGGGGTCCTCCCTCGGGAACACGTGCGTTGATTTCCGCTTGGGGTCCTCCCTTGGGAATGACTGCGTACGCCTCTGATATGTTCTGGTTCCGCTTTGGGGTCCTCCCTCGGGAACACGTGCGTTGATTTCCGCTTGGGGTCCTCCCTTGGGAATGACTGCGTACGCCTCTGATATGTTCTGGTTCCGCTTGGGGTCCTCCCTTGGGAACACGTGCGTTGATTTCCGCTTGGGGTCCTCCCTTGGGAATATCTGCGTACGTTTCTGATAAGATATGTGTATATGTTTTGTTTAGTTATGATATTTGATTATATGACATGTTTTATGGGATATGTATGATGATTTTGTAAATGATATTTGTTACGTACGTTGATTTCCGCCTGGGGTCATCCCTTGGGAACAATTACGTACGTCTCTGATATAACACGTTTTGTTTTGATGTGAGTATTGTGATGATTTTTGTAAAAGATATTTGTTACGTGTGTTGATTTTCGCTTGGGGTCATCCCTTGGGAATGACTGAGTTTGTCTTTGATAAGATATGTATATATGCTTTGTTCAGTTATGATAATTGCTTATATGATGTTTTGTATATTATGTATCTGATTGTCATGCAGGAAGTGAGCCCAGGGTATGGAGGGTTTTCCATAAACCTGGAGTTTACTAGAGATTCGTCTCTAACCCCGTTTGGGGATATGATTTCAGGAACACAGTTAATTGAAGAGCCTCATGGGACAAGGACACTAACCGTGGCTAGAGGTACTAGTATGAGGATATGGAGTTCTGGGTGGTCGGATGCTACTATTTGTTTTAGACGTATTTTTGGAAAAGATGTATTGTTGCATAGTGTTCATATTCGATACATGTACATTTATGTATTCAGGCATGATGATATGACTATGTAGTATTCAGTTATGTTATGTATTGGATTGCATGCTATTAGATTTGTGGCACGGAGCCAAGTTCAGCATGCGCCCATAGATGGGTATCTGAGTATCTTTGCATGACTGGTACTTCTGGAAATATATATTGTTTAAACTGTCTATCAGGAACTCTTGAGAGTGGGATTGGAAAATCCCCAGTTGTCCGATTTACAGAGGTTACTCTGTCCGATTTTCGTCCCCGTAAAATAAGAATTAAATTAGAAGAAGTATGCAATGTCATATGTCATGTGAAAAAGGATTAAAGAAAAAGAAAAAGTTAGTTCGTATTTTTGTAAGTTAAGTCTTCCGCTGTTTCTGTTAAGTATCATATGCATGTTAATTGAACCGGCTCGAGGCCGGGGATGTTACACTGATGGAATGGCAGAAACATAAAAACAGTGAAATTTTATTAAAATAGTAAAAGGTACAACTTTAACTTATCATATTTTCAAATGCAAGCCTTCCTAAAACATAAGATAAAACAATTCTGTAGTGGCAATGTTGATCACATTTTTTCATCACAGGGAAGTCCAAAATATTCTTCAACATGGTGGCATGTCTTCAGGTGGAGGTAGTAATTTTTCATCAGGTCCTTCTCCATTCATCACAATAAACACTGTCTCCATACCCCAAGAGAGGTGGCGGTCAAAATGGCAATGCATAAACCACACTCCTAAAATTGAGTTTACAAATTCATGCAACAACAGTGAGTCGTGAGCATAGAAAATGAAAATGGAAATCAGCAATTAAAAATGAACAAGTTTTCCATGTCACATACCTGGGTTACCAGCCCTGTACCTAATGGTGGCCCAGCCATTTATAGGCACTAGCACTGTATTTATAAGAGGAGGGTCAATGAGATTGTACTTCATGGGGTCCTTGTGTTTATCAAAATTTCCAAACCCATATCCAACAGCATAGAAACTGGTTCCATGGAGATGCATAGGATGGTCTATCCCAGCAACCAAGTTTGTCCCTTGGAAAACAATTTCCACTGTTGAACCATATTTAATAACTTTAACCTTAGTTCCTCGCTTTGGGATCTCAAGGATTAAAGGCAAATATTCTGCGGTGAAGTTAAATACCAAAGGAGGAAAACTGGGAAATCCCCTACCAAACACCCCATTGATATGGTAGTAATAGGCTTCTAGGATATCAATGCTGGGGGCTTCAAAACTTATGTTGTTCATGCTAGCAGCAAGACGTGTACCATTTGGTCCCTCACAGGTTTGGCCTTCAGGGCATGGGAGTGTGTTAACAGAAAGGGTGGAAACTATATGAGTGGTGATATTAATAGGGACTTTGTAAGGGTATGTCTCAGGTAAGCCCCTAATGCTACGATAGTAGTCAAAAGCTGCATTTGTATCATTATAGTAAGGAAGATAAGGTAATGAAGGAGATGAAGTTGGAGTATAATTTCCCGAGTAGTGAAGCCTAGCTGTGGTTGTGGTATTATCAAAGCCAACTAGAGGTGAACTTGAATATGCCCTTGCAGCCATATAGTAGTTATCAGGAACTTGGTTGGCATACAACAATGCATCCACCGTTTGTCCTGGAGAAATGCATATGTAATCTCTTGTCAATGGCTTAGTGTAGCTGGCATCAGCACCAACAACCGTGAGGTTGTGTTTTGAAACAGAGAAAAAAAGAACCAGATTCATTGCAGCATTGACAATGCGCAGAAGATAAGCCTTGCCATGATGTACATTTAACTTGAATGTTTCTGAAATTCAAAGAATATGCTCGAATTAGTGACTATGAAATCAAAATACGTATGTCTAAAATTACAAAATAGTTAGTTTTTCCTTCCATGATCCATGAATATGAACATATCAGTTCCATAATATGCTAGTGCTTGTGAAATTGAATTTTAATGCCTACTTGATTCTGAGCAAGGAAACAGGTCACCAGGTTGACCATTTATAGTGATAGCATCTGAATCATTTGGAGTTCCTCTGGTTCTAATAAATTCATCATAGACATCCTTGATTTCACTCTTCCACCATTCTCCTATGTACAAAAATAATAAACAAATAAGTAACCATAATAAATAAATAAAAGGGTAGGACAACTGCAAAGGATTTCATACCTAATATGATGGGCACTTCTGCATTAGGTTTGGGAAAAGGGTAGGGTGTACCCTTTCTTGGATAGACAAAGATAGGTCCATGGACAGTAGCTCTTGCCCAGTCACTATGAGCATGCCACCATACGGTTCCTTCCTCAACAGAAAAAATCAATTTCTGCCTGAATTTCCCTCCAGGTTTTATGGGGCATTGAGTGATGTATTCAGGGCCATCTGACCATGGATTACTTGGCTGCTTAACTCCATGCCTGTCCACAAATCAGTTACAAAGTCCTAAAATTAATTTGTTTTCATTTGTTTCCCATATAACTTCAAAACGCCAGGAGTAAAGAAATCTATACCAGTGCAAAGTGATATTGAATTTTCCCTTGTTACGAACATTAACATATACTGTTTCACCTTTGTAGGCTCTAATAATTGGCCCTGGAAATTTTCCATTCACAGTCAATATTGTTTTTGTGCTGCAGAGTCTTGTATAATGAGCTTCTTTGACCTACAAAAGTAGTCAAATTAGCTATTATTACTATAGACTAATCTGTTAGCCATGGCCTAAGAAATCACTTAGATAAACATAAAATTGCATGTGCTTCAAGAGGAATTACATAGCATGTAATCTCATGCAACAAGAGTATGGAGGGAAACAGAGAAAAAATTATTGAAAATTATGTTGATTTTGCAATTGGCACATAATGGTTAGGATGAAGTGGAACTCACAACAAATTTGTATTCATTCAATCTGTGGGAACTAACTCCAATGGAGGAAAAATACCAGAGAGCTTGAAGGAAGAAAATTTTCCTGCCAAGCCACATTTTCGTGATAGAAAAATGTTCAACTTCTGTTATGTTAGTAATGTTACATAGCTTAAATAGACCATAGATTACTTTATTGAGTGATGTTATTTTTATGAAACTCTTGGAAGAATGATAGCAAGATCAGGAATATTTGAAATTTATGCACCTATATATTAAAATGTCCGTATGGGAAATGTTATATTTACAAACTTTTTATTTACAAACTCTTACAAACTATACTATGTCTGACCGGTAAGACACTCTTGAGTAGAGTATTACCGGTTAGACATAGTGTAGATTGTAAATTTGTAAAAAAAAAAATTGTCAATATAACTCTACTACCGTATTATACGTATTTAAGTCTGTCAATATATTTTGGACAATAGCGTATTCCAATAGTCTTTTTTTTTTTAAAAAATTATACCTAAATTTTATCATTTAACTTTCACGAGGAATTTGAGTAATTTGTAAGAGGTGATTACAAGCCTACATCTGTCATTGCAACCAAAAATTATAAAAAGGCTCATTCTTGATCCACATTTTAAAGAGATCTGCCTCCGCTACTATTGTATAGTTATATATATTGAGATAAATATTGGTAATATTGATAATAAAAAAAATGATGTCTTTCAAATATAAAATGCCTAGGAAGTAATTATATAAATATATAAAATGGCTATAAAGTAATTAGTGATAACACTCGTAAGATTCATCATTGATTATGTAAGTATTAAGGCCAATTTTTGTTATAATATTTTTTTAAAAAAATTTCTAATTAATTATTATATTATTATTCCAATACAGCTAGAAACGTAGTGACACACGGGTATCAAACCGCAGCTTTAATGAAATTCTATAAATTTTGAGGCGCTTTCAGCCCCAGGATACGGCTCGATCCCTACCATATATAGAGGCAGCATGAGTATGCTGGACAATGCTGCAAACTGCAGGTAATTTCTAAAAGGGAAGGGAATTCCTTCTTGCGTAGGTTGTTGCTGTTGAGTGTTGACCCAATTCTTCTTATGATCACCTAACTTGTTGTTAGAAGAAAAAGGTGCATGAAACGAAAGTGTAAGGTGCATATGTGGGAGTGTATAAGAGAAGAGAGAGGATTGAAAAGAGATATAAAGAATACTAAACGTACCTTTCTCATGTGTGTGTATATAAAGGGAGAGAGAAAAAATGAATCATAATCATTCAAAGGCGAATCAATTAATATAAGGAAATAATAAATAAAATGATGTAATTTTGGGTGACCGGAGACAAATATATCTCAACTAAAAATATTTTTCTTATATATATATATATATGGGTAAACATTTCAACAGCAACTTTAGATAAGCTTATCTACAGCTGTCATTTTTAACTATATTCTCCAAGGAGAATATAGTTATAACGTTAAAGTTGCTCTTTTCTCTCTCTCCACGTCAGCAAAAAAGTTCTGAAAAGTAAATGAGGAGAGAAAAAAAAAGAGCAACTTTAACGTTATAATTGTATTCCCCCGGGAGAATATAGTTAAAAATGACAGCTGTAGAAAAGCTTATCTAAAGTTATTGTAGAAATACTTTTGCCATATATATATATATATATATATATATATATATATATATATATATATATATATATATATATAGAGAGAGAGAGAGAGAGACACAGAGAGGAAAAACATTTACTCATGTTGCATGGAAATTCAATTCTCATGTTTGTCATCTTTCAATTTGCGTGCAAAAAATTTCTTTTCTTTTTTATTTTTTAATAAATGTGGGGCCTACCACTAGTTGAGTCACAACATGAGAATTGAATTCTTCTGCAACAAGAGAAAATCAAACCCCATATATATATATATATATATATATATATATATATATATATATATATGAGGATGGTTCTTTTGACTCCAGAGTAAGACTTTTAAGTCTTACTCTCCATCTCAGCTGTTGATGGACGGAAATCAACGGCTAGGATAGGGAGTAAGACTTATAGAGTCAAATGATCTCTCTCCTATATATATATATATATATATATATATATATGAGAAAAATATCTTTAGTTGAGATATATTATCTCCGGTCACCCCAAAATTACATCATTTTATTTATTATTTCCTTATATTAATTGATTCGCCTTTGAATGATTATGATTCATTTTTTTTCTCTCTTCCTTTATCACTATTGATCTATCTTTGTACGGTTATGATTTAATAGCCGAAGATAAAGTTAGTGAGAGAAAAAATGAATCATAATCATTCAAAAGCTAATCAATTAATATAAGGAAATAATAAACAAAATGACGTAGTTTTGAGGTGACCGATATAAATATATCTCAAGCAGCTTGAGAAATATTTTTCTCATATATATATATATATATATATATATATATATATATATATATATATATATATATATATGGGCAAGTTATATTTACAAACTTTTTTGTTTACAAACTCTTACAAACTACACTAAGTACGACCGGTCATACTTTAATCATGCAGTGTACGACCGGTCATACTTAGTGTAATTTGCAAAAAATGTTTGTAAACGGATCCTATATATATATATATATATATATATATATATATATATATATATATATATGGGTTATGATATTTTACACCAATGTAAGTTATACTCTTAATCTTATCCGTTAATCTCACTTATATCTAAGGGCTCAAATTTTTTAGTAATGTGAGCGAATGGATACAAGTGGATCAATGGTCATCTTTGAGTATAAGACTTCTAACTCTTACACCGGTGTAAGAATATCCTGCCCCTATATATATACGTGTGTGGCAGGATCCTTTGACACAATCGTGTCAAATTTAAAGTTTGAGACTTCATCTGATAGCCGTTAAATAAAAAAAGATCAATGGTGTCACACGCTTACAAATCAGAGTCGTCGATCTTTTTTTATCTAACGGCTCTTAGATAAAGTGTCAAACTTTAAATTTGACACCGGTGTCAAAGGATCCTAGCCCTATATATATATATATATATATATATATATATATATATATATATATATATATATATATATATTATATTTTGACTCCAAAATAAGACTTATAAGTTTTTCTCTCCATCTTAACCGTTGATTCCGCCTATCTAACTGTTATAGTTTAGAAAATCCTACTAATTAATTAATTATTAATTACATTATAAATGACAATTGTTGATTTTCGTCCCTAACGACTGAGAAGGGGAATATATATATATATATATATATATATATATATATATATATATATATATATAAGGGAGGATCCTTTGACACTAGTGTCAAATTTGAAATTTGACACCTCACCTTAGAGTCGTTGATCTTTTTTGATCTAACGACTTTTAGATGAGGTGTCAAACTTCAAATTTGACACCGGTGTCAAACGATCCTGCCTCTATATATGTATGTGTGTATATATATATATGTATATATATATATATATGTATGTGTATATGTATATATGTATATATATATATACTATGTTGCACCGACACTGACACGGGACACAAGATACGACATGACACGATACTCCGACACGTTAATTCTAAAAAATATTAAATTTCGACATGTTAAGACATGTTTTTAAATTATATAATATTTTTAATTTAAGTAGTGTATATTATATTTAGTATTCAATAACTTAACAAAAAAATAAAGTTAAATTTTGCAAAAAAACATACTATATCCCAAATGTGTATATTAAACTCAATAAAATCGTAATCATAATCTAACGAATCTAATAGTTGGAACTCAAAATGCAACGCAACGTAACCTTTGAACCATTTTTGAGTCTTTGCAACAAGTACTGGAGTGTCGGACACGACACGTCAGAATTTTTAAAATGTCGGTGCAATATTTTTAATTTAAGTAGTGTATATTATATTTAGCATTCAATAATTTAAAAAAAAAAGTTAAATTTATAATACCCATCAATTTGCAAAGAAACATAATATATCCCAAATGTTTATATTAAACTCAATAAAATCTTAATCATAATCTAACGAATCTAATAGTTGAAACTCAAAATGCAACGCAACAACCTTTGAACCTTTTTTGAGTCTTTGCAACGAGTATTGGAGTGTCGGACACGACACGTCAGAATTTTTGAAGTGTCAGTGCTTCATAGTATATATTTATATAAGAAAAATATTTCTCAAAATGCTTGAGATATATTTATCTCCTGTCACTCAAAAATTTCGTCATTTTGTTTTTTTATTTCTTTATATTAATTGATTCACCTTTGAATGGTTATTATTCTTCTTTTCTCTCTCTTCTTATCACCATTGATCCATCTTTGTACAGTTATGATTTAATGGTCGGAGATAAAGTTATCTGAAGCATCTTGAAAAATAATAAGTCCATATATATATATATATATATATATATATATATATATATATATATATATATGAAACAGGATCAACTTACACCAGTGTAAGAATAATAACTCTTACGCTCAATCTTAACCGTTGATTTCCGTCCATCAAACGACTGTAATTAGCTGACTCGTGGGTGAACCTATTGGAGAATGGGCATTGGTGATCTCGGGTAAGACTAGCACGACTCAGCTACTTGCATGGAGATGCAAGGTAGAGTCCTCGTGAGCTACAGACATGGAGATGTCTTAGCTGACTAATGGGTGGATCTATTGGAGAATAGCTCGCAATGTTTAAAACTTAAAAAATACATTTTGTATTCTTTTTTTTCTTTTGAACTAATTATGACTTCAAATTTGACCATATAAGAAATAATTTTAAAATGTGATTCCTCAACGCAAATTTGACCATATCAGTCACGATTGGAGCAATATATAGGTGCCTCGCAGTTCATGCTATAGCGGATGAGAATAATCTAAAAATCTGGAAGAGGCTTTGGTCTTGGAATGGTCCGCAGAAAATCAAAATTTTTGCTTGGAAGATGGTGCATCAACGCCTACTAACGAAATGTAGAATTGCTCAATGGAGTGGAGCTGATAATTTATCTACGTGCTGTAAGAGGGAATCTAAATCATTAATGCATTCGTTAAGGGATTGCACAAGTGCTAAAAGGGTGTGGGAGATTCTTATTCCTACTACCTTTGTATCAAGTTTTTTTTTTTAAGGAAAAAGTGTGTCATTTTAAAAGATGTAAAATTATGTCATTTTAAGTGAGAGAAATAAATAAATCATTGAGGAGAGAGTGAACAAAAAAAAATAAAGGTGTGGGTCCTACACTTTGGAGAGAATGAAATGACACCAGTTATATCATTTAAAAAATCAAACACTTTTCTCTTTTTTTAATCAGGAAACAGCGTCGTGGTTATTTCTAATTTTGTGGTACCTATTAACTAAGATGTACCGGATGGCTGGTTAACTACCTTCCTCTCAGCTTGCTGGAAGATCTGGAATTGGACGAATAAGGTTAATCAGGGTGAAGAGGTGCCTCCCTCAGAGGTCAAGATTAATCATATTAGGAGGCTAGCTATGGATGTAAAGCAAGTAGGAGTGTTCATCAACTGATCCAAACCAATTCAAATCGCGGTAACCGAACCAAAAAACCGATAACCAAATAAACCGAAAACCGAAAAAAACCGCAAATTTTAATTAGATTGGATCGATTTTTGGATTGGTTGATCCAATCCAATCTGATCCAATATATTAATTTTTCTCTACCTACTTGGGCCTTTTCCCCAATCATAGCCCAAAAATTTCTAAACCCAAGACACATTAATCCATCAACTAAATCCAAGAAAAAACCTAATCACATCTCATTAACAAAATTTCATCTATGTAGAACTTCATATCTTATAGTAAAAAAAAAACTATATTATCGTTTACTGATGCTTTTGTATTTCTAAAAAAAAAATTACAAAGCCAATATATACAAAATATGTTATTTGCACAATAATCATGAAACAAATTTTAGGATTTTCAAAAACCGAAAATCGATCCAATCTAAACTGAAAAAAATTGGATTGGATCGGATTGGATTTGGAAAAAAATCCAAACCGAATAGATGATTACATGATCAAACCGAAAGGATTGGATCGAATGATTTTTGCTTCTAAAACTGATCCAATCCAGAACGCAAACATCCCTAGAAGGAAGCGTATGCTAGTAAGGGGCTGTAGTCTAGAGCGAGGCTTAGTCAAATTAATATAGCCTGACAATTTCCTGGTGAGGGTTATGTGAAGATTAATACTAATGGAACAGCGCGTGAAAATTCTGGTTTAGCAACATGTTGGGGTGTGATCAGAAATTCACAAGGTATCTGGTTGAAATTCTGGTTTAGCAACATGTTGGGGTGTGATCAGAAATTCACAAGGTATCTGGTTGACGGGGTTTGCTTATAAGCTGGGGTTCTGTTTGGCATTCAAAGTAGAAATCTAGGGTATTTCGCATGGTTTAGAGGAAGCTTGAAATGCTGGTTTTAGGAAAATAACTCTGGAAAATGACTCGTTATTAGCTATCACTGGACAAACCAGATGTGATGTAGCAGTCCGTGAGATTCGTCTTATATCTCCTATACGTGTGATTGGATGGCCAACTATTTACTAAATCCATTTGAACAAGTTGATCAGATCTTCTTTGAGGAGCCACCAGGAGGAATCCGTTTACTTTATTTGGCAGACCTTGCGTCCGTTGGGAGGGAACAACGTACTGTGTCCCTTCCTTGTTAGACTTTGTTTTCTTTTGTTTGGGCTTTGCACTTTTGATTACCAAAAATAAAAAAATAAAGTAACAACACTCTACAAACCTGAAAGATTGCATGCTTTTATTTTCAGTTTTAGTAATCTTAAGCTCTTAACTCTTCAGGTGAATTCCTGCAGCCAAACATCTTAGACGACCTTATCCATAGGGAAATTATTAGACGACAG
The DNA here is from genome assembly GCF_033153095.1 of Gastrolobium bilobum. Classification (NCBI taxonomy): domain Eukaryota; kingdom Viridiplantae; phylum Streptophyta; class Magnoliopsida; order Fabales; family Fabaceae; genus Gastrolobium; species Gastrolobium bilobum. Next base: position 421,794 of record NW_026898223.1, read on the forward strand.
TGTGTGAGGTACTGTGATACAGCCCAGCCCACTAAAGTAGGGGTGTGCAAAAAAACTGGTTCACTTGCCCTGCCCTTGATCCGACCTTGACCCGACCCATAAATACCCATATTTTTTGAACTGGTTTAAATACTGACCCATTTTTATTTGGATCAGTTTTAGACCTGACTCGTTTTAATATTGACCCACTGACCCAAAACTTGACCCATACCCATTATGTGAAAAAAAAAATCACAATCACATTAAAAGAAAAGTTTTAACGTAAAACAATTACGTCAAAATTTTTTATGAAAAATATTTTCATAAAAATTTTCGCAAAAATTTTTGACGAAAAATATTTTCATCAAAATTTGTGACTAAAAAACATATCGGTAAAAAAATTTGACGGAATATTTTTTTTGTCAAATTTTTTTACGAAATTTAAATTTCGTCAAAATATTTCACAAAAAAATATATTCATAAAAACTTTCGACGAAACACATTTTCATCGAAATTCTTTGACGAAAAAAATTTCATCAAAATTCTTTACAGATTTCAAATTTCGGCGAAAGTTTTCGACGGAAACATTTTCGTTAAACTTTTTGACAAAAAAAAAATTCGTCGAATTTTTTAGCGAAACACATTTCTATCAAAAAATTTCGACTAAATATTTTCGTCAAGTTTTTTGTTAAAGAATATATCCATCAAAATTTTCAACGGAACACATTTTTGTAAAAAAATATTCGTAAATTTTTATGACAAATATATTTCGATAAGAAATTTTGACATAAAAAATATTTTGTCTAAATTCTTTAGAGAATCTAAATTTCGTCGAAAGTTTCAAATGAAACATTTTCCTCAAAACAATTTCCATTGAAAATTTTGACGAAACACATTTCCATAAAAAAAATTCAACGGCAAAAAATTTCATTAAAATTCTTTACAGATTTCAAATTTCGGCGAAAGTTTTTGACGGAAATATTTTCGTCATCAAAAAATTTTGACGGCAAAAAATTTCATCAAAATTCTTTACAGATTTAACATTTTGGCGAAAGTTTTCGAAGGAAACATTTTCGTCATCAAAAAATTTTGACGGCAAAAAATATCGACGGCAAAAAATTTCATCAAAATTCTTTACAGATTTCAATTTTCGGCGTAAGTTTTCGACAGAAATATTTTCATCATCAAAAAATTTTGACGGCAAAAAATTTCGTTAAAATTCTTTACAGATTTCAAATTTTGGCGAAAGTTTTTGACGGAAATATTTTCGTCATCAAAAGATTTTGACGGCAAAAAATTTCATCAAAATTCTTTACAGATTTCAATTTTCGGCGTAAGTTTTCGACGAAAATATTTTCATCATCAAAAAATTTTGACGGCAAAAAATTTTGTTAAAATTCTTTACAGATTTCAAATTTTGGCGAAAGTTTTCGACGAAAATATTTTCGTCATCAAAAGATTTTGACGGCAAAAAAATTATCAAAATTCTTTACAGATTTCAAATTTTGGCGAAAGTTTTCGACGGAAAAATTTTCGTCATCAAAAAATTTTGACGGCAAAAAATATCAACGGCAAAAAATTTCATCAAAATTCTTTACAGATTTCAAATTTTGGCGTCATCAAAAAATATCGATGGAAACTAAATTTCAATAGAAAATTTTTTTTTGTACAAATTTCGACGAAAAAATAATTTTGTGACGAAATTTTCGTCTTTTGCAACGTAAAAATTTTGACAAAATTTTGTGAGAAAACCAAGTCAAAAACGGGTCAGGTCAGATTTGACCCACTTCAGAAACCAAGTCAGGTCAGATCCAAACTGGTTCTGAACTAGTTCAACAAAATCCAATCCAAGTCAGACTCGACTTGGATCAAATTAAAGCGGGTCGGGTCAAAATACTTGACCTATAAAAACCAAGTTGGGTCGAGTCGGACAAAAACTTGACCCGACCTTACCCATGTACAGCCCTACACTAAAGTATACAAAAGAGATAAAAATAGAAGAATTTGGGCCTCTGCTGAGGCCTCTGCTGACTCAGCAGCAAATGTCCATTTTACCCCCAACAGAATGTGGAGCTGGCACCAATTGGTTAAGAAGGAAAGCATGGGGCTGTGGTGGGTATCGAGTAGCATTTTCTGGACTGGAACTTTGGGAGAGCGTGGAGTCTCTCGAATACTCCTCATTATCGTTTCCTTCTGTCTTATTTTATCTTCTCCTTTAAATGTAATTTGCTGTTTGAGATATAAAGAGTGGAATACGGTAAATTGTTTCAGAGTGTTTGAATTCTATAGTGTAATACAGATACAGATCCATCAATATATCAATTTGTGTCTCTTTTTCAGAATTACTTGTGTGATTTGATTTAATTATTGAGAGGTCTGTATCATACTCACCTGAGGATGATTTGAACCAAGTCTCAGTCCTCCAGTGACGGACAGAAACAGTGTGATTTAAGAGTGTAAACATAGCATTACTTTGATGCATGCTTTAACTCTGCATTTATTAACAACACGTCATTTTATCAAAAAATTCACTTCAACTGAAAGAACAAACTAAGAATCTGAAGTATAAGCTATATACAAAACGAATTGAATAACAAATTGATATGAAATCTAGAAACGTACAAATACAAAGATTTTTGTATCTCTTGTCACAAATCTCCGCCGATAGATATGCTAAGCAATGAGAAATTACTTGAGAATACTAAATCTACAAATATACAAACCAAGCTCTAAGCATCGCTCACATTTTTTCGGTTTGCCATATATGTTAAATAAATGGTCCACATATATGCGCAGGAACTATTCAGCAATGGCTGCAGCAATTGTAAAAGAGATAAAGTTAGCTAACTAAAAAGCTAGAAAGCAACTGCTGAGTTGTAGCTACTGATTAAAAATAAATTAAAACAGAAAATTAATTCAACAAAGATTTTATCCACATTTTCAAACCTGTAAATGGACTGGAATGTATTTGAAGGTGACAAAATCACATATAGGCCAATACAGAGCACCACCTAATAATGTAGGAAGTAGATCTCGCTTCAACCTGGCAATAATTTCAGGCCCACTTTCACCTGATATTGGCATCAAAACGGTAACTCAGAATCATCCATAACCTTAGGGCTTTTGCAAAGAATGAGGCTAATAAAACCATACACTTATCCATAAATATAGTTGATTTTAACAAGCTCAGCTTAAGAAGCCAAATGATGCATGGAGATAATCTTCATGATATCAGTTTAGAGTCTAATAGCCATCAGACATAGGGTATATAGATCACGCCCATGGTTAAACGGCTCAAGTTCCCTACCCCTGAGTTTGTATAGAATCATGTGAAAACTAACAACAGAAACAGACCACGAGAGTAAAATACTATCTTAATCAACTAACTACCCATGTCAGTGAACTGTCATATAAACTAGTGGCATTGAATATTTAAGAACAGGTCACCAATTAAAATGTTAAAAATTACCTTGTACAGCACCATTATAGGAGAAGAAAATAGTATTGATCGCAGGACCAAATACAGCTTGCCCCATGAAAATTTTCTTCAAGGTTGTTGGAATGTCTCTGTTTGGGAAAATTTTGGACAGAAAATTAAACCACACATGCTGTGATGGCCCCAAGATTAGCAACCCGTATATTGCCATGCGGGACGTCCTTTTTAAATCATACAAAGTAGAAGAAGAGGGTAATGTAATCATCTAACAAATGGGTGAATCAAAATGTTAGTGAAAACACAAAGACCAAATAATAATCAAAAGCAGTAACAACAAAATAAATGAGAGAATGTTTTTAATCCCAATTCAATAAATAGTGTTCCTAGGCCTTCGCTCAGAATATATAAGTAGTTCTGTAAATAACCTTGGGATACACCACCCCAAAAGCTAGCTCAAAGGGTGGAAGTGCCCAAGACCTTATAAAGGTCATATTAGTTGACCATACAACCAATGTGGGTCTATTATTCGACACACCCCCTCACACGAGAGCCCATTGGGCTTGAAGAGTGGATGATGCAACAGGCCCAGCCTACCTGTGTTAAGAAATTCCACAAGAGAAAGGGGGGGGCGGCGAGGTTTGAACCCGGGACACGAGACTTTGATACCATGTAAAGAATCTTGTGATACACTACCCCAAAAGCTAGCTCAAAGTGTGAGAGTGCCCAAGACCTTATAAAGGTCACATTAGTTGCTCATACAACCAATGTGGGACTATATATCTCAACAAGTTCTATAAACTCATTAAAGAATATTATAACAAAAGACAAATTCAGTCATCCTATGCCACTCTCACATTATATAATATTCTACAAATTATTACAGCTACCAGCTAAAAACTGTGTAATCACCGTACCAACAACACATTGAATTAGGAGAGGAGGAACTAAGGTGGTAAATGCTATCTTACTTTAGTAATCATTGACTAAGAAGATTTAAAGATGAGGACAAGTAGAATTGTACAAGTTTGGATGTCACATGTTTGGCTAAGGCTTATAAAACTAGGTTTTAGACTGAAATAACCTTTTCAGAAGCTCAAATTAATTAAGTTAGGTAAACTGATAAGAACCGGATCAGAGACTAACAATAACAGAAAGGAGAATAACACTTTTTGGCCCAGAAGAACATTTTCTAGGATTTCTGTATAATATGGGAACGAAATTACAATCCAAAATGCTGAATAAAAGAGTACAACGAAACAGAAGACAATTAGAAAGACAAATTACAGTGACTGATCCTAACCAAAAAAGCTAAAGTTCTAGAGGAATTCTAGAGCCCCTAGTCTCTCCCAAATCACCCTAAGATGCCCAAGGTTCCAGTTAAATGTAAAAGAATACGTTGTGTATTGATCTGTGTCAGGGAGTTACAATATATAGAGACCCTAATGGGCTTAAGTGTAAGGCCCAAACCTAATCCAAACCTAATCCTAATACAGTCAGAATACAGTCAGACTATTTACGGATAAGACAGAATCCAATCATATCTAATCAAATCTAATCATATCATATCTAATATTCTAACACTCCCCCTCAAGCTGGTGCGTATATATTATGAGCACCAAACTTGTTACAAATGTATTCAACCCGAGGACCTCTAAGAGCTTTAGTGAAAACATCTGCTAGTTGATTAGACGAGTTGACAAAAGCTGTCTTGATTTCTCCTGACTGAATCTTTTCCCAAATGAAGTGACAATCAATCTCTATATGTTTGGTCCTCTCATGAAAAACAGGATTAGAGGATATATGTAGCGCAGCTTGATTATCACAGATGAGTGTCATGGGTTGTTTCTGTTCACAAAGATGAAGCTCCTGAATCAACTGCTTTAACCAGATCAACTCACAGGTAGTATTTGCCATTGCACGATACTCAGCTTCTGCACTAGATCGAGAAACAACAGGTTGTTTCTTGCTTTTCCATGAGATTAAGTTTCCTCCGAAGAAGACACAATAACCAGAAGTAGAGCGTCTGTCCGAGGGTGATCCTGCCCAATCGGCATCTGAGTAACCACAAATTTCTGTATTTCCCTGATCCGAATACAACAAACATTTTCCTGGTGCTCCTTTGATGTATCGGAGGATCCTCACAGCAGCATCCCAATGTGAATCACAAGGGGAATCAAGGAACTGACTGGCCGTACTGACAGCGAAAGAAATATCTGGCCTAGTCACAGTAAGATAATTGAGCTTCCCAATCAGCCTTCGATAACGTCCAGGATCAGATAATAGCTCCCCCTGTCTGGGAAATAACTTAACATTAGGATCCATGGGTGTATCAACTGGTTTACACCCCAACATACCAGTCTCCTCTAGGATATCCAAGGCATACTTCCTTTGACAGATAGAAATGCCCTGTCTAGATTGCGCCACCTCAATTCCCAAGAAGTAACGCAGCTTCCCAAGGTCCTTTGTTTGAAATGCACTGAATAAATGTTGTTTTAACTGATGGATTCCGTCTTGATCACTTCCGGTGAGGATGATGTCATCAACATAGACTAACAAATAGATGCACTTGTTAGGAGATGTAATCCTATAGAATACATAATGGTCAACTTTACTGCGAATTAGGCCAAACGCCTGTACAGCAGAACTGAAGCGACTGAACCATGCTCGAGGAGACTGCTTGAGACCATATAAGGATTTTCGAAGACGACATACCTTCCCAGACTCCCCCTGAGCAACAAAACCAGGTGGTTGCTCCATGTAAACTTCTTCTTGTAAATCACCATGAAGAAAGGCATTTTTTGATGTCAAGTTGAAGGAGTGGCCAGTGACGAACAGCAGCAAGGGCAAGAAATAGGCGGACGGAAGCCATCTTAGCGACTGGAGAGAATGTATCGCTATAATCAAGGCCAAAGATTTGAGTAAAACCCTTGGCAACTAGGCGTGCCTTGAGACGATCAACATGGCCATCAGGTCCAACTTTCACAGTAAACACCCAGCGACAACCAACTATAGACTTCTCTGGAGGAGCAGAAACAAGGTCCCAAGTGCCATTGGTATGAAGTGCGGTCATCTCATCAAGCATCGCTTGGCGCCATCCTGGATGGGAAAGTGCTTCACCTGTGGTCTTAGGAATAGGAACAGAAGAAAGACTAGAAACAAAGGTGAAATGAGGAGGAGAAAGGCGATCATAGCTCAAGAAGGTATAAAGAGGATAAGGGTTACGAGTAGTACGTGTACCTTTTCTTTGAGCAATGGGAAGAGCCTCTGGTGAAGGATCCGGAGGGGAAGAATCAACTGCAGAGGGCAATGAGTCAGCAGGGGTCGAGTCGACTGGAGGTACTGTCTTACGACGCTGATAAGTGAGAAGTGGACGGTCCTTAGGTACTGGAGCAATAGGTGATTGCTTATCTGGAGTAGAAGCACCTGCATCTGGCAAAGACAAGTCAAGAAAAGGAACAGGAAGAACATGATCAACCTGTGACAATGGAGATGGGATAGAATTAAAGGGTTGTTGATCAAAAAAGGTGACATCCGCGGAAACTAAGTAACGCTTGAGGTCAGGAGAGTAACAACGATAACCCTTTTGAAGACGAGAATAACCAAGAAAAATGCATTTAAAGGCTTTGGATGTTAACTTATCCTTACCAGGAGTGAGATCATGAACAAAACAGGTACAACCAAAAACATGTGGGGATAGAGGAAAGAGAGGAACATCTGGAAACAATAAGTTATGAGGAATATCATTATTAAGCACAGATGAAGGCATGCGGTTGATGAGAAAGCAAGAAGCAAGGACTGCATCAGCCCAGAAGTGAAGAGGAACATGCATGTGAATAAGAAGAGTCCTGGCAATCTCAATGAGATGTCTATTCTTACGTTCAGCTACTCCATTTTGTTGTGGAGTGTGAGGACAAGTGGTTTGGTGTAAAGTACCCTGTGTGGCTAAGAAGTGAGAAAAGTCAACAGAAACATACTCCTTAGCATTATCACTACGTAAAATACGAATAGAAGCACCAAATTGAGTATGAATTTCAGCAGAAAACTTTTGATAAATAGAAAACAACTCAGAACGGTTTTTCATTAAATAAATCCAAGTACAACGGGAGAAATCATCAATAAAGGTGACAAAATACCGAAAACCTAAAATAGACACACTACGACTAGGACCCCAAACATCTGAATGAATAATTGAAAAAGGAGCATCAGCTCGTTTATTGACTCGATTAGCAAAGGAGGAGCGTATGTGCTTTCCTTGCTGACATGACTGACAATCTAAAGTTTGAAGACCGGATAAAAGAGGAACCATCTTCTGCAATTTCGCAAGACTAGGATGCCCGAGACGACTGTGGATGAGCTGTGGAGATTCTGTGAGAGAACAAGCAACTGAAGGACTCGGCACATCAAGGTAGAACAGACCCCGTGACTCACGGCCCACTCCAATCATCTTCCCCGTACCCGGGTCCTGCACAGAAACAGAATGGTTTGAGAATGTGACAATACAATTAAGAGAATTGATCAATTTACTAACCGATATTAAATTATAAGGGATGTGAGGAATGTAATAGACAGATGTCAAGGTCAATGAGGAGGTTGGACAGATTTGTCCAATCCCATGAACGGGGGCCTTAGTTCCATCAGCAAGAGTAAAAGAGGGTAAATTATTAGAATATGTAAGGGAAGAAAAGAGTTCCTTATTACCACAGAGGTGATCAGTAGCACCTGAGTCAAATATCCAAGGACCAAGTGATGCAGAATGAGAAACACAAGCAACAGGATTACCAGTTTCTGAAGCAGAGGCCTGAGATTGAGGAGAGGACTTCCTGAGAAGGGCCTGGAATGCTGCATATTCTTCAGAGGAGAGAGAGACTGAACCATTTGAAGCAGTATCCGATTGAGCTACATTAGCAGCAAAAGAAGGTCGCATGTGAGGATACTTGGTGTAGCAGCGTTCCTCATAATGACCAAGTTGCTGACAGTAATGACAACGAGGTCGCTGACCACGTCCGACTGGACCTCCTGGGCCTCCTGGGCCACGACCTCCTGGGCTACGTCCTCCTGGGCCTCCTGGGCCCCGGCCTCCTGGGCCTCTACCACGACCACGTCCACCTCCAATATGCCCGCGAAAATCAGTACGGGAAACTAGAGCAGTAGAATCAACAGCAGAAGACGATGCAGGAGCAGATTTCTTATTCAAATTCAGAAGACGCTGATACGTCATGGATAGATCAGGCTCCCCACTAGTCAAGATAGTATCACGAACATTATCATATTCTTCGGGAAGGCCAGAAAGTGTGGCAACCATAAAGAGACGTTCCACCTGTTTCCGATATGCAGTAGCATCAGTAGGGTAAGGCAGCATATCCAAATATGCCTGCATCAAAGAGCGACTCTTGCCAATATATGTCTCCATCTGAATGTCGGATGATTTGCTCAATTCCATAAACTGAGAGATGATGAAATAGAGCTGCTGAACATCATTAGTGTAGAGGTTTTTTGCTTCCTCCCACACTTCAGTGCAAGTTTGAAATGAATAAAAGATATCCAAGACAATCGGATCAATGGATTGCCAGAGGATACTCAGAAGCTGGTTGTCAATCTTTTCCCAATCAGACTTGTCCTCCTTAGGGACATCAGTAGACTTAGTTGTGAGATGGTTCCCATATCCTTGTCCAAAGAACCAAACTCGAACAGAGGTGGCCCAGTTCTTGTAATTAACAGATCCCTTCAATTTTGAAGAGGTAATGGACCCAATATTGGTAGAGATGATATTGGGAGAATTTCTCAAAGGAGGAGATGGAGACTTGACCTCCGAATGAATTGGAGGGTTTGCTGCCATAGTATCAAATCACAAAGATACAAACCGAATAAAGAGAAACGAACCTGATCACCAATCAAGAAGAGGTGCGCACAAAAAGTCAGACCCACAAAGAACCAACCACAGATCCAGAAAGAGGAGGAGAAGACGAGCTTCTCTGTCCAAGACCGGCCGGAAAAAGCCGCCGGAATAGTGCTCACGCGCCGGCAGAAGGTGGCGCGTGAAGCCCACGCGCAGAGAAGACTGGAGGCGCGTGAGAGCGCGTGACAACTCCGATGGTGGCCGGACTTCCACAGAGCAGGTCGCCGGGAGGAGAGGGTTCTGTTCGCGTTCGTTCCAGACTGAAAACTCGCCGGAAAAGTACTCCGGCAGCCTGAACAGTGGCTGACGGTGGCTGATGGTGCTCCGGTGACTATGGACACGTGCAGAAGATGCCTGGAGAGGACTTACAGCCCTTTGATGTCTTACCGGAAGGACGCACGGCAAAGAAAAGATGACTCCTAAGCAGTGGGCTTAGGTTTTAAAGCGAAGAACAAGATTTCTAAGCGGAAGCGAGGGTTCCCAGAACGAAATAGCTCTGGTACCAAGTTAAATGTAAAAGAATACGTTGTGTATTGATCTGTGTCAGGGAGTTACAATATATAGAGACCCTAATGGGCTTAAGTGTAAGGAAACCATTAGTGGGGTCCTATCAGTAAATTGATAAGAATCAGATCAGAGACTAACAATAACAGAAAGGAGAATAACACTTTTTCGCCCAGAAGAACATCTTCTAGATTTTCTGTATAATATGGAAACGAAATTACAATCCAAAATCTTGAATAAAAGAGTACAGCGAAACCAGAAGACAATTAGAAAGACAAATTACAGTGATTGATCCTAACTACAGTAGCTAAAGTTCTAGAGGAATTCTAGAGCCCCTAGTCTCTCCCAAATCACCCTAAGGTGCCCAAGGTTGCAAATGCCCAAAAGATGTCTCTCCTCACTTCCCTACTGCCTTTTAACCACCTCACCCTCTCTCCTTGCCTCCTCATCCCTTCTAACAAAATTGGAGCCTTCCAACAATTTCACATCTATTTTATTAGCTGAGTCATCTTTCCTAAATAATTCCATGTGGCAATTCTTATGATACACCATTGTGGGGTCCTATCAGAAACAAATTGAAGTTCGAACACTTTACAATCTAGAAAACCCTTATTTAAATTTTTAATCTAATTCATATTTGTGTAAACATTGTCTTCAACATATCATCCAAACATAATAATTCCCAGAAGGACCTACCATCATTCTGTAAAATGCACGTGAAAGAAACTAATATTTTGCAGATATACCATGATTCTATATACTTTTGAACAAGGGGCAAAATAAGTTTTACTAATTTGAGAATTACTAGTAATATGATAACTTTCCAAGTAACCATGAGATAATAACTGCAATTTGTATTATGAATGCCAAACATAATAATATTGGATTATTTATAAATAGTATTAGACTCTAATTCTAATCAAATATGAAAAATCAGAAAATACAATACAATCTGAAAACCACTCCTAAGAGATCATCTAAGATCTTCTATAATATTTTAGGATACAATAAATATTTTATGAGATATTTTCTAAATACTAAATAGAAACTGGACCAGATTACATAGAATGAAAAGGAGGAACTACAGTGTTCCACTGTAACTACCGTTATTAGTGTGATAGCAGCAGTGGTGTAAAAGTGATTGCAATGAACAAAAAAACAGAAAACAACTCCTTATGAAACCCAACTAGTGAGGGTAGGGGTTACAATGAACAAAATGAGAGAAAAAATCATAACAAGGGCATCAGGGAAACACTGTTTTCTTGCCTTTCTCCCTACTCTACTGTCCTTTTATATTTGTTCTGTTAGAATAGAGTTTTCCTCCCAATTCCCTTACGTCATCCCTACTCTTCAGTCACACAAATTTCCTTGCCCCCTTGGGGGCTTTAATCCTCTATGATTCCTCCTCATGTACACCCTACCCTCACAATAGTAGGCTTCAGTCACACAGCAGTTCCTTCAGACAATACGATTGCAGATGGTTTGGAACTCAAAAATATATGTAGTTACTAAAAAAAATGCTCACCCTGCACTCAATCCCCCACTTAATTCCACCAATTTTTAACATGTGAGGAAGTACATGAAGCAATGAAAATGGAAACCATATTTACAAAGATCTATTCAGCATCTTGAAACCCAAAGAACAGCATTGAATCCACAAATGAATTTAAACATGCACAAAACAATTGAATCCTTTACTTAATCTCAATATTATAAAACAGCAAGATATTAATCTTTCAAAAATCTTCTAATAGGATTTGGCTCCTCAAAGTGAGGAGTGCCCTTAGAGGGTAAAATGCATAGTTATAACCATTGGTTGAAAAATCAAAGCTGAGAAACAAACTATAAAGTTGTTAAAATCTACTCCATTGATTTTTCAATCAATGGTTATAACATTGCACTTTACTTTCTAAAGTATACTCTTCGTGTAAGAACTCACACCGCTAAATTAGAATTTTAGTAATTACTAATAATAAAATTATAATTTGAAGAAATTATTTCATAATTAGAATATGATAATTAGAGAGTAAGTAGAATTATTAATTATTTCAACTTTCAGAAGAAAAGTACAAATACTGTGTATTTCGCGGTAAAAATGTGTATCGGTGAAAGTACCCGAAACTTAAATTAAATTAGTGATTATAACTCCATAAAATTTCTAAGACACTGTATTGTGAAAATATTAGAGAGTTAAGTGAGTGTGTTGTGTGAACTAATACCGGGTGTCTTGAGTGAGTTTGCCCTAAATAGCAAAAACTAACACTCTCACTCTCATTTCTTCCACTTTTCCTATGTAGACATCTTTGTTATTTTCTCTCATGGCTGCCATATGATCACCTTCCTACCTCCATGGTCTCCTCTCCAAGAAAAACACCAAGACACCATTTTTCCTCCTCTTTCCACCATTAAAACGTTATAGACATTTGAGAGCAAGCATTGGGAGGGAGAAGAATCCATTCTTGGAGCATTTTAGCTTCTGTTTTGTGAGGGTGAGGGCTGCCACTTCTTGTTGTGTGGGTTTGGAGTCATTGACACAACGATTGAAGCACCAAGGAACCATCTTTTAGAAGAAAGGACCAAGCTTGGGAACTAAAATTTGTACACCTTCTTTGGCAGTAGCTTAGAGTAGCATCAAAGCCTTCCAAGTCTCTTCCTTTTACTGTTTTGAAGCATAAGGTATATACCTCAACCTTTCTTCTTGAATTTCTTTGTAAAGAACTAAGCTTTAAGCAAGTAAAGTAAGGAAACTAAGTGACCTTGGTTAAAAACAGCATGAACACACATAAACTGAGTCGTTCTAAGTACTGGGAATACTAAAAATGGAGTCTTGATGGATATCTTCGCGTAGAAGGAAAAACTGCACTTCTGCCGAAAAATATTCGGATATGAGCTTGGGGATATCTGGATATGTCCCAGACAAATATTCGGATATTCCCCTGTTTTCGAGTTTTCTTCAGCATTACCCGGACAAAACCCTTTCAATGGGTATAGGACCCTTAAAGGAATAGTGTGTACCTCTGTGAAATGAATATAATTAAGAACCTAAGAGATTAAGGACTTGTGGCTTTGCAAGGAGCCTTAAGCATGAGAAACGAAAAAGAAATAGAGTCCCTTTAAGCATGATAGGTTAGTATATATTTATTGTGTTAGTATATGGATGTCCTAGAGACAATCTTTTGATTAGATTAGGACATAAGTGGACCTTTGTATTGTCGCAAATAAATAAAAGCATTCTTTATCCTGTTTCATATTTTGTCTCGATATTACTGTTAATATTATATATGAGTAACTGGATAAACCCCTTGGAATAAAATAGGTATCTCTTGAGTATCTGTGATGAGATCACGATCATGAGGATTCAAAGATACTGGATGTTTATTCCTAATTTTATATTCCTAGTCTAGAGACACTGAGAATGGGGATCAGTGATCTCGGGTAAGACTAGCACGACTTATCTACTTGTATTCGGATGCAAGGTAAAGACCTCATGAGCTACAGATATGGAGATGTCTTAGCTAAAGTCGTGGGTGGATCTATAAGGGTATAGCTCGCACTGAACAGACCCACAAAAGAGACTCTATGAGGAAATCTCACAGAGAGTATCATTAGAGTAGTCTCTTTATATTTGGGTATGTCTTTCCTTAGACCAGAAGTTATTACCTAGACTGTGTTCTAGAAGACATGCTTTGACTGTATACCTCGTCTGCCTGAAACATGGAGACTCATAGGTATACTGTTGGGCTTATCCTGAAAGAGCACAGGGCTAGGGTGATAAGCTGAAGGAATTCGTCAAATCTCTGTGAGAGATTAGGTTATCTGTAAACCGGAGAAATCGGGATGACATTAACAGGGACTCGGGAATCTATGCATAGTAAAGAGATCATGAGATGATCTGCCTTTAGAGTCAGTAAATTGAAGATTCCCTATTTCAAATAAAGCTTACCCTAAACCGCAAGGGTTGATACGTTTCCTTACCCTAGGTTTTATGGGAAGGTAACCGAGACGAAAGGAAATACATACGGAAACCAAATATGTGTAATAGGATGATTATGTCATTAACCTAACTAGCTCTGGGGCAACAAAACATTGCTAGTGCTCTGTGTTGTCATTAGTTGGGTTGTGGGCTTATTGGGCCCAAGCCCATTTATGTCAGTGGCTATGTTGGGCCTAATGGGTCACACACTAACACCTTATTGTCATGACAATATAGCATTAAAGGTATTGGGCCTAATAATGGTTGTTAGCCCAAGAAGAAGTTTGGAAGCCCACCAAAAGGAAAAAAATGGCGCATGGTTAGTTAATGGGCTTGGATGGTCCAAGACATTACTAATTAATTTAATTAGTTAAATTAATTATCAAATGTTTAAATTTTGAATTTTGAATTTGAAATTTGAAATTTGAATTTTGAAATTTGAATTTTGAAATTCGAATTTTGAATTTTGAATTTGAAATTTGAAATTTGAAATTTGAAATTTGAAATTTTGAATTTTGAATTTTGAATTTTGAATTTGAATTTTGAATTTAAAATTTGAATTTGAATTTGAATTTAAAATTTAAATATTTGAACGTTCGAATTCAAATGTTTGAATTCGAATTTGAATTGGCTATGAAAGGTTGTTTCATAACAAAAGGATAAGATAAGATCTTGTTGGAACAAATCCCAAATATCAAGAGGAGATCTTTGAGAATCTTCTAGTGAGGACATGGGGCGCTAATTTAGGTATCTGATGATGGTCATAGGATCAACCAAATGAGCTCCAGTCAGATTTGGTTTGTTGAGAGAATAAGTGAGACAGTTGGTTCAAGTTTGAATGCAACTGCTCAACGTATCTGGACTGTTATGAGGCCAAGTGGGGCGCACCATATGGCTGGCCATATGATGGTTGTTGAGTCAGATTCTTGTTGAGATATTCACTTGATATCATGAGGATGTGAGAGGAGGTTGTTGACAAGATTTGAATTTTGCAACAGCTCCACTCATCCCCCTAGTGTGCGCTATATATAGGGCCTTATTTGAGTGAAGAAAATTAGATTTTAATTAACTCATTCTCTCATCTCCTTGTGGGTTCCTTTTGAGGTTTTTCTTAAGAGAGTTTCGAAATAACCTAGCCTTTTTCAAAGAAAACCATGCGCCACTTTTGTGTCTATTCTTGCTGAATATACACTCTTCTAAACACCTTGACCTAGCCTCCTCCTTCACACATTGGGCACATAGCTTGCCTCCATTGGTGTTTTCGTTGGTGGCCTTGAAGAAGAGTTCTTCCGTCTTGACAAAGGGTGGTGTGGATCAACATTAGAGGGCTTGCATCTTCAAGCCTCATCTTGATCATCCTCCAATTTTGGAAAGCAAACAAGGTAACATCCATGCCCTAAAGCATGTTTCTTGATATGGTATGTGTTATTCCGCTCGAAAAATTTTGTTTTTCCCTCTCACATACCTCGACCTTCAAGGTCAGTTTCTTTCATATTGATGGTGTGTATGTTGTAGAAACAGATTGTGATATTGTTGGATCTTGCGTTGGTGATCTCTCGGACACCGAGTTATTATTGAAGGACTTAGCGACGACAGGTAAGCTTTTGGTTCTCAGAATTAATCCCTGTTGATTCCACTAAACTTCATGAGAGGATGGTTTGTTGGCTTATGTATATATGATAAACTATTTTGTTAAATTGAGATATTGGCATATGCTTATGTGCAAAGTTATCAAATGCGGATTGTGGCATGTCGCGGCCAATCCCGAAAAACGCTACAGCCAATGTTGTTAAAATGTAGAGTCTACGCTGAAACGGTGGGGGGAAGCAAAAACGTAAAATCGAGAAACGTAAACTAAACGTAAGAGTTTACTACGTACCAAAAAAAATAAAATATATCCAATATATATATAACCAAAACACACCAATACATAAGTCATCACAAATTTAAGTGCAAATACTAAAAGAAATAAAAATTAAGTTCAAATTCAGTCATCATAATACATATTAAAATCAAAACACCTAGGTAATAAAATCATAAAAGATATCACCATGCACTCCGTTCATTGTCAACAATAAAATTGAAATCTTCCTATTTCTTTACTGAAATAAAATTCTCAGTGGTTACATAAAGTGAAACGTACGTGTAAATTAAATTTGGATCATTTTTAATAATAAAACAATAAAACATTGTTTAGATTTGAATTAAAATTAAATACTTCTACTTTCAACAATATTTATAAAAATTAAATACAGTCAAATATTTCTACTTTCAATAATATCAAATACTTTAGGAAAATTCAATATTTCTTTTATTATAAATAAAAAACTAGATCTGTATTAAAATTAAAAATTAAAAATTAAAAAATTATAAAAATTCAATATTCAACTATATCAGTATGAAAGGATGGTGGCGTATTAGATTTGAAGAGGATATATCACCAATCTGTTTAAAAAAACTCGGTAGTCGGTACTGTACGAAAGCAAAAAAGGAGCAAAGAAATATGAGCAGCAATTTTATAGGAGAACTGAAGAAGCAAGAAGCAAGGATACTCGCTTTTATAAGATAACTGAAGAAGCAGCGATTTTTTTTTGTTTTTTGGGGGAAGAAGCAAGCAAGCAGCAGCAACGTGTACAAGATGGTAGGGTTTTTTTTTTAAGTTGGGGGATGACGTGATTTGACAAAAATACCCCTGTTTTTTTTTTAAAAAAAACTGAGTCAACTCGGTAAACTCGCCGAGTCAACCGAGTTTACCGAGTTGACTCGCCGTTTCAACCGTTTCAACTCAAAATCCGTTTCAACTCCCGTTTTGACACGTTTTTGGTCATAAAAACGTAAAAACGGTACGTTTCTACGTTTCGACACTACGTTTTAACAACACTGGCTACAGCACTATAGCGGTTTGTAGTTGCAGAAATAGCGGAATAGATATATGACAAAAATAATGACAAAAAGAAATATTTTTAAAGACAGAGATAGCAGAAGTGATAGAAAAAGACGCAGATAGACTAAAAAACCCTTAAAAATTTTCTGCTACACATTTAAATTTAGGACAATATTGACATTTTGTCTTATGACAGCAATATGGCCGCGATTTGGCCACTATTGCGTTCCGGTGCAGCTTGTGGCGCTATTGCGGTGCAATTAACTACTATGTTTATGTATGTTTTTGTAATTAAACTTGTGGTATATGGGCAAATATATATATATATATGGATGTGATGTTGTTTGACTACACAATATGGTGGATCCTGAGTGTCGAGGCAAAAGGGGAGGCCCCTATGCCTAGGTAGGTAGCAGATGTGTGTAATGCCTATATTGTTCTCTAGCTAGTAGAATAGAGTTTATGCACATTACATGATATATACTGCCATATACTGTTTTATGAGAATTACTGTTTTGCCATGAATACCATGTTTTTAATTATTATGTTGAGAAGTGAACTTGGGGAGGAGTGATCCTTCGAGAACCCCAGTTTATTGAGATTTGTCAAAATCTCACCCCATCTGGGGAACATTTTTCAGGTGTTGATATCCATGCGATGGGTGCGTCTAGAGGCAACAGGCCGGTATAGACCTTTTAGCATTGACATACCTTGCTGTTATTTGACATGACGATTATTCCCGAGACATGATGATTATTCTGAATATTATGCATGTTTAATTTGATGTGAGCATAGGAATTGTCTATGCCACATTTAAATAATCAGGTTTTGTTGATTTGAGGACACGTATATTTGTCTACACCATGATGTATGGATGTTGTCATGACTACATGTTGTAGGCTCATGACTAATTATAAGAGTATTCCATGTTAGTTGTCTTTGCAATACATAAGGTAAAAAGAAAAAAGTAAATTCACATTCGGATTTAGAATCTTGTTAATAATCGTATGAATAGCTTCCGCATTTAATTAGTTGAAAAAGTTGTGCTTAGTACCAAGGTATGATAATACACCAGGTGCACACAAGGTGTTACACCTCGCTTTAGAAAAGCCTAATTCCTTATAATAAATATAACATGGATAGTTGTTACCTACCAGAGAAAAAGGAATGGAAGAAGAAAAAAATCCTACCAGAGTGATTATGATGTAGAATATAAGTAAACATTTCAGAAATCAAATCAAATTAAAGCTATTGGCTAGAAGTACTGTGAGAAAAAAACTTGACTGTGTAACACTCCTGCACAAGGGCAATACCATGCATCATAGCATAAAGTAGGTATCTTTCTCAGTTTCTCGTAACTAATTTATCTAAAATATCTCATTGATATAGCAACATAATGGTCATAAGAAACTATACTAGTCCCTACATAAATAAATATTCATTCTTACTTGTTCAATTATCTTAAATTATACGTTCACAAATATTTGGAAATAAAACCAACTTAATCCCATTCCTTTCGAAAATGGAGAATCAGCAACAGCAGTGGACTTGTGTGGAAGCTATTTGCTGAAGGCACCACATCCCCCCTCTCACACATTTGTAGTATGGATGGACAAAGCATAGACTTAGTGGAAAAAGTCTTTTGTTGTTGTTATTCCAAATAATTTGTAAAAAGGCAGTCTGGTGCTATAAAACTGCCACTATGCGCAGAGTGCAGGGAAGGGTACCCATTGTGTGGGTCAAAGCCTTACTTTGCATTTGCAAGAGGCCGATTACAAACCTGTGAGCTCTGGGTCACATGGTGATGATACCAACCGTCATGCCAAGGCCCCCTTCTTGTCAAAACATTAACAATGTGCAGTTAAGAAAAATTTATGTGTTAGTTATTTAGCAACTTATCTGTGATTATTGGGTATATTTGTTATAAAACCCATGTAACTTGATGATCAACAGTGTGACAAGAAAAAAGTCCAAAAACAGACACAGGAGAATGTTCTAAAGCAGAAAAACCCTTCCAGTTTGTGTTTAGTTTCTATCTTTTTAATTCAATCTAGTTTTCAGTTTCAGCCACTATTTTCTTATCTTGTGTGCCTAAATCATCCCTCCAACGCAGTACTACTACTTTGCACTAAAACTTAATTCATTATAAAAATAAATAAAATGGTAGTTTGGTCCTTAGAAATGTACCTCTCCTGCAATTCAGTTCTTAAATTATTCAAACCTGTTTAACATTAGTTCCCATTATACATAACAAAAGGAGTACCACGAAACGAGTTTAAATAATTTTAATCAAAGACAGAATTGCAGAATGACGTACATTTTCACTCAGTTAGTTAACTCTCATAAAAATGGACCATTTAAGAACCCAAATCAGCATCACTCATTCAATGGCAAGGAACCATTCAACTTTTTTAACCAAATAACACTGTTTCAACACTGGACACACAAACATTTAAGAATACACGAAGAATGCACACTTTATTCATGTGGGTATGCAAAAATTATCGTTACCTGTGAAGTCAAGTCAGCAGCGGTGAAAATAAGCGAGGATGTTATGCTTTTGGTGACAACCGGATGAGTTTCAAGCTTACTCAGATACCATTGCACGAGTCCAAACTTGTGAAAAGAAGAAGAAGAAGAGAACGCAGGAGATGGCGTTGGAGAGAAAGAAGGGTGCGAAGTTTTGTGTTGCCAATTAATTTTGTTGATGCGGTGATAACGTCGAACACGTGGTGGGCAATGTAGCGGGTTAGCGAGAAAATGAAGTTTCGGTGTGAAGAGCAACGGGAAGAAGCGTTTGGCTATGTTTCGTGACATGGAGCTGTTGCTCATTATGGCTTACGGAGTTTGATGAAAGGGAAGGTTCATGTCGTCGATGGCAGTGGCAGTGCCATTTGATTTGAAAAGTGTTCGTTCTGTGGCGTTTCTTCCGGAGAAACACAAGTAGAAGATCCGAAGAGGATGCCAAGGGACATCAAGTCGGCAAGTCGTTTGCTGAAGATCTGGTTATTGCTAAAACCTCTTTCGACGACTTGTCGTCTCGTCCCTTTGAGTAAATTATTATTATTATTATTATGGGAAAATTTTTAAAGAATACATAGTTGTGTTATTTTAAGTAAGAGAAAGATACAATCTAGTATTTTTATTTAAAATTTAAATTAAAAAATTCACTCATTTTCTCTTCCATAATTTTCATTGTTTGTATTTTTCTCTCACTTAAAATAATATAATTATATGTCCTTTTTTTTTTGTAAACAAAAAGGCATAACCAAACAAAGAACAAACAGACACAAAACTAATCAGGAAGAGAAACTATATGTTCCCTTCCAGCAGATGCAAGATCAGCTACATAAAGAGACCTAATACCCCCTGGAGGAGTCTCAAATCTGACTAAATCACTAGCGTCAGATAAATCTACTAGGTAATTAGCCATCCAGTCTGCGCACATATTGCCTTCTCTGAAAGTATGTTGAAGGTGAACCTCCCAGTCTTTATTTAACCATGTCCGTATACGAGATATAAGGCGAATCTCACGGACTGCTGCACCACACTTGGTGAGCCCAGTGATCGCTGATAATGAATCAATTTCCAGAATTATTCTTTTGAAACCTGCAGACCATGCTTCCTCTAAACCATGCAAAATACCCCATAATTCTGCTTTAAAGGCTGAGCAGAAACCCAACTTGAAAGAAAATCCCCTTAACCAGCCGCCTTGAGAATTCCTGATCACACCCCCCGCAAGCTACTAAACCAGGATTTCCACCAGCTGCTCCGTCAGTATTGATTTTCACGAAATTTTCCTCAGGAAATCTCCAAACTATGTTAATAGGAACCCGCCTCCTTGTAGTCTGCATACCATTACTATATTTTGCTTGATTCACCTTAATGACAAATCTTTCAATAAGATTTATCCTAACCTCTAAAGGTAGCTGTAAGAACCCGTACCATTAATTAAGGAAATTAATTAATTAATTATGTGAAATTAGGAAATAATTCTATAATTGACCCTAATAATTATTATAAGGCTTAAATAATATTGGCAAGTGAGTAATATTGCTGAAAGTTGATTTTCTGACGAAAAGTGCAGATATCGGTTCTGCTACTCGGTATAAATGCGTACCGATGAAGTATCCCGAAAAATTATGAAAAGTGTGTATATGTCACTAGAATAATATATAGGACTTGTAAAACAATTTTCAAGTTAAAATAATGAGAACTGGTGCCAGAACTGATACTGGCTATGGAAAAGCGCATACCGGAAAGGTGCTGCGAAAAATAAAATAAAAATATGATAAATATTAGAAAAATGAGTAGGATCAGATTCCAAAGTTTGGGATTAAAATGCTAAGCGTAGATATTAATGCTAATACTGTGCGTTTAGAACTTAAGTAGCTATATATAGCTAATGGCACATGATCCTGGGGTATTTTCCCTTTGTTTCTACGTGAGTTGGAGCTGCTGATCAGCCTCCTCCTCTTCCTTGCCTTCTTGCCTTTGAGAAAAGCCACCAAGTTGCCACCTTTCCTTGATTTTCTCTAGCTAATCCTTGGAAACAATTAGTGGAGTGTGTGGTGAGTGTGGAGGTCAGTTTTCTAGGTTGTTTCATCTCTGTTTTGTTGAGTTGTGGGGCTGAGTTCATAAGCTTTGTTGAGGGAGCCTTGTCATGACTTGGTGATGCTCCTAGAAGCCTTGTTGGTGTGAAAGAACCAAGCTGTATTGGTCCATTTTTGTTTACCTTGAAGTCAGTACCCTAGGACCTGAAGTGTGAGCTCCAAGAGCATTCTTTTATCTGTTTTGAGCTGTTGGTAAGCTTCATCTACCTTGACCATGTGTTTCCTTGGTTAAAAATGGAACCTTGATGCATGTAACAAGCTAAAGATCATAACTTAAGGTTGGGTAAGGTTAAACACACCTAGAAATGCATGTTTAAGCTTCTGTAATCGGTAAAAGTCGAACCTTTGGATTGATATCTCGCGAAATGCAGAATCTGAGTTCTGCCGCGAAATATCCGGATATTGATATCCGGATATGGGGTTCTGAATATCCGGATATTGATATCCGGATATTTCCAGAGAGATATCCGAATATTGATATCCGGATATGTCCCCGACAAATATCTGGATATTCTGGGTTTTCGAAGAACAGTAGCTGCACTGTTCATACAGAACTATATTTGGGGTTTGTAGACCCTTGATTGGTGAAGTGGGACTTCTGTAATGATTAATCTAAGTCAGAATCAAGTGATTAAGGGCTTGTGGCTTTGTGAGAAGCCTTAAGACGTGAAAAGTAAAGGAAAGACGTTGTCTTTATGTCATATGCTTGTATGCTTGTATATTGATATGATTGTTGGTCCAAAACATATTGTGATTCTGCTGTGTTTCGGCTTTGAGATTGGTTGAACTCTTGGCTTGGACTGTTAGCTTGCAAGGTAAGCTTTCGTGTCCTCGATTTAGCCATTGTGTGGTTTCACCATACCCCATGGGGGAATGGTTTATATGCATGTTGTGTTTATTCTTTGATAATTGAAATATTGTTGAGCTTTATGTGCAATTGCTTATAATATGTATGTGTTGTTCCACTTCGACGGTTAGCCTAAGAATGTGGCGTCATACAAGACGGTGACATCGTCGGTGGGTGCAAGTGGTGTCTTGCACTAGTGTGGGTAATAGACGTATTCCTGCATTTCTCTGGCCAATAAATTAGTATTGACACACATGACATGATTATCTGCTGCATTGCACTATTTTGGAACTTATACTGTTAAACTGTTTTTGAACTTATATTGCACATGTAAGTGAGCTTGGGGTGGAAGATCCTTGATGACCCCTTGTCTTACTGATATTTCTGTTTAGAGATCTCACCTCACGTTTGGGGCGCTTATTTCAGGTTCAGGTAACCCTGGGGTTGAGACCTCTAGCGACAAGAGGCCGGAGCTTAGCTGATATTGCTGTTTTATGATGATATGTCTGAATGCTGGATTATGCATGCTGCTTTATGTTATTAGCTTATTATGATTATTGTTGCTGCTGTTGAGCCTATGTTGGGCTTAGTTGCCTTATTTGGTGAGCATGGGGATTGTCCATGCCACATCGTTTGACTTTGTCTTAGTTGATTCGAGTTGTATAATTGTATCAGGATTATGTCCGAACTACGTGTTGAAGATCCGTGACTAGATACTCACTTTATTATTTATGAGGTATTTCAGTTAGCTGTCTTTTGCAATTTACATACAGGCGATGTTTTATGAAAATGATTAAGTAATCAACTTGGTAAGGATAATGACGTCATAATTGAAAAGAAAAATATATTTCGCATTTTTAATTAAGCGTGGCTTAATACGATGACATATTAACAAACCGGGTATACACGAGGTGTTACATTTGATGGTATCAGAACACTTTCTAGGGAAAAGCCTGTATGTATTGCAATAACTTAGGATGTTTGTTGTGTGTCTTGTCTGTGTGTTCTCTCTATTGGGTTTTGCTATGATAATGCATATGTGACCACATTGTGTGGGCCTGATCAACTCATTCATTGTGTAACTTGTGCAGAGTCATGGTGCAACCTCGAAGGAACCGAGACACTAGCGAGGATTAACCTGATCCTGTCCTGGCTGCATTGGCTGATATGCAGGCGGCTCGACTAGCCGACCAGGAGGCCATGAGAATGGCAAACCAAGCTATGCTGGACACCGTCAGAGAGGCGAACAGGAAAGCCACTGAGGATGTTTTGGAGGCAAACCGCCTGGCGAACATGACTATGATGTGGGTCATGTTGGAGGAGATAAGGGCTGGTCCTGCTGTTGGTCAGTTCCCTCCGTCAGAGTGGCAAACCAAGCTATGCTGGACGCCGTCAGAGTGGCTTCTTTCTGAGTGTAGCTGCTGCCTTGTGAGGTTGAGAGTGCTGTATTCTGGTATTGGTGAGGAGAGAGCTTGTATCTTGGTTGTGGTGGCTCCAAGGAGCCATCTTTGGTGCAAAGGGCCAACCTTTAATCATCATTTTCGCTCTCCATTGAAGTCAGTACCTTGGAGTTGTTGTGTGAGCTCCAAGAGCACCCATTTTGCTGAGTTTAAGCTTTGGTAAGTTGTACAAACCTTGGTCTTGAGTTTTGTTGCCTAAAGATGAAGTATTGGCATGTTAATGGGTTAAACAAGTAACCAATTGGTTTGCGGACCTGAAACAGATTAAAGATGCATGCTTTGACGTTTTAAAATGTTAAAAATGGAACCTTGGAAGGATATCTTCGCGAAATGCAGAAACTGTATTTTGTCGTGAAATATCCGGATATTTGGTCGATAAATATCCGGATATGGATATCCGGATATTGATATCCGGATATGGGGATCTGGATATCCGGATATTGCCAGTGAGATATCCGGATATTGCCAGTGAGATATCCGGATATTGGATATCCGGATATGCCCCCGAGGAATATCCGGATATTCTGGGTTTGTGAGGAACAATTGCGTACTGTTCATCCAGAACTGATCTATGGGTTTGTGGACCCTAGTTTGAGGAAGTTGAACTTCTGTAATTAATTAATGTAAGTCAGAATCATGTGATTAAGGGCTTATGGCTTGGTGAGAGGCCTTAAGACATAAAACGTAATGAAAAGGCGTTGTCTTTATGTTGTATACTTGTAGAGTATGATTGTTGATATATTATTGGTCCATAACAGATTGTGAATCTGCTGTGTTTGGACTTTGAGCTGTGGACTCTTGGCTTTGGGTGTTAGCTTGCAAGGTAAGCTTTCGTGTCCTCGGTTTAGCCATGTTGTGGTTCCACCATGTCCCATGGGGTATGGTTATATGCATGCTGGTTACATGCTTTTGATATATGAAATGCTGTTGAGCTTTATGTGTAATGGATTTTAATATGCATGTGTTGTTCCATCTTGACGGTAAGCCTGAGTATGTGGCGTCATACCAGACGGTGATCCGGGGTGGGTGCAAGTAGCATCTTGCACTATTTGTGGGTATTAGATGTATATAAATCCTGCATTTCTCTGGCCAGTAGAATAGAATTGACACACATAACATGATTCTCTGCTGCATTGCACTGTTTTAGAAATGATATTGATGAACTGCTTTTAAACTTATATTGCACATGTAAGTGAGCTTGGGGTGGAAGATCCTTGAGGACCCCTTGTCTTACTGAGATTTCTTGTTTAGAGATCTCACCCCACGTTTGGGGAATGCTTATTTCAGGTTCAGGTAGTATGGTGACTGATGCCTCTGGCGGCAGGAGGCCAGAGCTTAGCTGATTATGATATTTATGTTGTATTGCTGTCATGACTGGATTGGATGTTGTTTATGTTTTCTGCTCTTTATGTTTTGAGTTGAGACTTATGTTGGGCTTGTTGCCTTATTTGGGTGAGCATGAGAGTTGTCCATGCCACTATGTTGTTGGTACTTTTGAGTCGAGTTGTATAATCTGCTAGTGGTCTGGTCGAAGTGTTGTAGTTCTGTGACTAGAGACATACATTATGTTTTATTAATTGATTAATAAGCAAGTTGGTAATGATAATGACTTCAGAATTGCAAAGGAAAAGATATTCCGCATTTTTAATTAAGCGCAGCTTAATACGATAGTATGATAAGATTACCGGATATATACGGGGTGTTACACTATGTTTACATTCTTTGATAATTGAAATGTTGTTGAGGTTTATGTGCAATTGCTTATAATATGTATGTGTTGTTCCACTTCGATGGTTAGCCTGAGTATGTGGCGTCATACAAGACGGTGACACCGTGGGTGGGTGCAAGTGGCGTCTTGCACTAGTGTGGGTAATAGACGTATTCCTGCATTTCTCTGGCCAGTAGATTAGTATTGACACACATGACATGATTATCTACTACATTGCACTATTTTGGAACTTATACTATTAAACGTTTTTTGAACTTATATTGCACATGTAAGTGAGCTTGGGGTGGAAGATCCTTGAGGACCCCTTGTCTTACTGAGATTTCTGTTTAGAGATCTCACCCCACGTTTGGGGCGCTTATTTCAGGTTCAAGTAACCCTGAGGTTGAGATCTCTAGCGGCAGGAGGCCATAGAACACTTTTGCAAACTTGGGGGTTATTGGAAAAAAAAAGGAAACTCTAGCGAATTTTCTAGAAATTGGCAGAATTTAGGAGAACTTTGGGAGAGCATATCTCCCTCCACAGAGGTCCGATAGGGACGTGCCATATGCCGTTTTGAAGATTGAGATGTCCTCTATCTTGTGGTAAAATTTGGGATTTTTCGAGGTTGGGCGTCGGCCTGTAGGAGGCAGAGAACGCTGACTGACCTGTTAGCCCCTGCACATGGGGCTGATCTGGACCGAGTTTGAGAAAATTATTCCCGCTTCGTTTCTTGGTCAAATTAGGTGTATGATATGTCAAATTGAAGCTTGAGGTGTCTAGTTTCTCGTATAAAATTTGAGAGAAATTGGGTAAGTTGATCTTCCAGAATATTTGATTGAGTGAAGGCTGTTTGGTGCTGTCTTGGGGTTAGCTAACAGATTTGCTTGTCCAGCTTGAAACGGCGATATCCGGAGGAAACGAGAACTTTATGACTCATGTGATAGCTTTCTAGAAAGGTAATTAAGTCTAGAATAACATACTAAAAGATGAGAGTCTTGTCGTATGCAGTTTGTTCGCAGAAAATTAAAGACCGAACCATGTTCGGATTGGTAGAAAACGTAAAAGTGAGATTTTAGCTAAGTGAGTTTATGGGAACCCCTTAGTGACTTGAGAGATGTAATATATGTTCTAAAAGTAGTTTAAATAATTATTCCGCAAAGAGTTTACAGTTACGGTCACAGCTTTTATTTATTACGCTTTTTATTGTTTTAAATGCTCGCGTAATAAACGGAAAAAGTTTACTCGCATTTTTATAAATGAATTACTATGATTGTAACTTCGCTTAATATCATAATTAATGTTAACAATACCAGTGTACAATGAGCTGTTACAAACATCCCAGCCTATTGGGATGGACATCTCTATCTCCAAGACAGAACATTGGCGCCGTCTGTGGGGAAGTTCTTCTTTGAATTTGACATCCCCACCATTCTAACTGAAGATGGCAGTTCGTACAAGGAGTAATAACAACAACCACACCCTCTACTCAAGCTCATCCCTAACTCAGTATGGGAATATGTGAGATGTTTTCCCTGGTTTATGCTCAACTCGCCGAGATAAGGGGCAGTGAGGACCCCGGTTGAAAATCCTAAGATATAAGGAACACATATTCAAAGAGTTCCCAAAAACTCAAACGCTCTTAGCTCAGCAGAAAACCTGAAGCAAAACGCGAAAAAATTTACCCTGGTAACTCGGACACCTAGGTAGCCTGGCTGAGGGGCAACTGTTATGGACCCATATAAGGGGCCCATTGAATGACAGGCCCAATAATGGGCAATCCAAGATTTAAATCAAGAGTAGTTATGGATAGTATCAATCAATGATACTAATCCTAATACAACAGCGTAGCAGACAGGCCTGGACCCTCATCAGAGGTTCTAAAGGTCCACATCGTATTACCCACAGGTAACCTCTATAAATAAAAGGTAAATCCTAAAAGTATGTTACGCTCTCTCCCTTACTTTTATGCTATCACTGTGCGCACACAAACACCCCATTGGCAAAAGCCGTTATTAGTTTGTTGTGCACAGTGATCTGCTTGGCTCAAGGGTATCTCTTTCATAGATACCTTGGAGATGGCAGTAGATCCAAGATCAACATACCAGCCTATTGGGCTGGACATCTCTGTCTCCAAGATAGAACAATACCATTAGATAAACTTTGAACTGCCAACAGCTTCAGTCCAGTGTAGCTTTTAAACTTTAAAGGCTCTCCAGTTCAGCAAGAAGAGCTCCCATTCAAAATGTTAGATAAATAACTGCCCTTTGTATATATACCTCTGCCACTCTACTTCCATGAAAGAATAAAAATAAAAACCATTAACTAAGCATAAATGAAGTGGCACAGACACTATTACTAGATAGTTTATATATATAACAAAACAGTTATACAAAGGGAAAGAGACACAAAGCTACTGAACAAACGACCCATAAAAATGGCCAAAGATCTAAAAATGTAACACACATGCACACTAAATATCCGGAACCACAGTCAAAGGTAATCACCAACCTAAAGATTGAAACGTTCCTTTGTAGCTGATCATTCTTAAAGTGCTAAACATAGTTTATTAGGATTCTGATGGAACCCCGAAATTCACAGAAAGAATAACAACAATTAATAGTAAAATAACACTTCTATTAACAACAAGACATGAAATACAACGATGAAAATACAGAAAAAATAAACCAAAGGTCTCAACTCACCCTCAAAGCCAAAGACCTCGGCCTTAAGAGATCCGTAGAGATCCTTTTCCCAATTCTCAATTCCCATTACGCTGAATACATGCATATAGACACCTCACCATAAACATCTATATATACTAATCCTAACTAATGATAACTAATGGGCTTGGATATTTATTGAAGGCCCATCAGATACAAACCCTGGATGGAAAGTGAAGAACAACACTCCTCAACATAACAATTATTAAGACATCTCTGTTCTGATAAGTTACTTTCTTAATTTATACATTAACTGATAACCCCCCACTTCAAACAAACTCAACTTAGCTAATACTGAATTTGAACAGGCTCAAGACCATTGTCAATTGAAGCCTTCACAGCATCTATAACCACTTGTGTTTTCCTGCTAATGGTTGGCCACTTACTCTCATGTTTTGAGTTCTTGAACTTAATTGCTCCGACCAAATGAGCAAATTCCCTAACCATAAGTGCCTCCTGAGGGAGATCTGTGTGAATTGTATGTTCAATTGGTTTTGGAGCCCAACCTTTAGCAAGTTCCACAAAGTAAGAATTTGAACTTGTGGAAAATAAGGCCTCATTCTCTTGGTTAGGAATAACATAATCATGAACTCGCAAAGACCCTTTTGTTCCCATTGCAGTTATATCCATTGACATATCTGATAAGAAGGAACAATAAAAGGTTGCTACTTTGTCATCATCCCACAATAGAGAAGCCTCGCAAGCTAGAATAACGCCAGCTTTATTATATGTAGGTTTACGTAAGGCTCGCGCAGTTTTAGGTAACTCGTAGTTTGCAGCCCATAAGATTGCTCTGACACAATACCACCCAGTATCACCAAGAGTTCCAAGAGCATCAAGGTCTGGCTTCACTCGAATGTCATTCTCTAGAAAATAAGGAGTAACACCATAAGAAAAATTTGCATGTACCTGTAAGCAAGATACAAATGACAAAAGAATCAGTAATAATGAAGCATAAGGAAATATTCAAAGAGACAAAAACAGAAACCGAAACAGGTTATTCATATGACAGAACATGAATTTTGTACATGGGGGGGGCAAGGATAAGGTAGTATCTAATAGCACAAAAGGCTTTTTCTAAGTACAATAGGTTAATTTTGATAATGAATCCTTTCCTATCTAATTTTAACATCAACATATCATGTGATAAATCTCAATCATTCATTGATAAACTTCATGAAATAAAAAAAGGAAAAAAATTCAATTATTGTTAACCATTGATCTATTACTAAAGGATTGGAATTTAAGAATTTAAAAGAGAAAGAACAATACACATTCATTAATTTACAATGGGTATAAACTTCTGAAAGAATGGGGCTGAAGTGATAAATTAGTATATGATAATGAGAGATTTAGAAATTTAAGTGGGGGCATATACTCCATTATAAAGTGGGTCTGTTATTACATAACATAACATTTTATGACTCAGTTATTTCTATTTTTTTATTTTTTTTTTTTAATTTCAACTTTTAAGGAGGCAATTTAAAAAAAATTATGTCCACTCATAAAAATATAAATAAATAAACAAGCTAGTAAAGGATAAAAGTTGGATCTGTCGAGCGAGAAGAGTAAACAAATGATTTTTTTATTTTAAATATCAATCTCAGGAAAAACAAAACAAAGCTAACATTTGTCAAATTCTGATGCTATCCCACTTGTAATATATGCATACAGACAAACACGGAATACATTGTTAGGTGTGAAATTGGATTGTTTAAACACTTATATTTACCTATATTTTACTTCCTATTGGGCTGTGAAAGAATTAATAAAGCAGGTGAAAGGCCCAAAAGGTAGGAAATCAGCCCATGAAGGTAAAAGTAAAAAAGATGAGATTTAGATAAATCTACTTATTGTTTTTACCACTACATTGCAAGAATTAAGAGCATGTGAACAATTGGCTGAGTTGAAAGAGATCTAAACCATAGGATGCCAATAGAATCTGAAGGACAGCAATGCATTTTGGGGAGCTCTTTAGTTTTTTCGTTAAATAGAAGTCTGAGTCATTAGGATCTGGGAGAGAGAATTTTCATTTTTTTGTTTTTCATACTTCACTTTTAGATTCTTGAACTTTTGTTAAGTGTTCTTTCTGTTCTTCAAGTTCTCTCATCAAGAGCAAGCGTGAAACTTCTTTCTTGGTGGGATCCAAGACTCAACTACATGCAAGCTTTGGTTCTTCATTTTCCTTTTCTAAGCTTTTCATTTGTTAATATGAATTTCTAAGTTTCTTTTTCTGGGATTCACGATGATTGGGTGATCTTTTATTTTTCTGAATACTGTGATGGTTTGCTTTAGTTTCATTTGATTAGCAAGATTTTGATTTTAAGTTCAGGAACACCATGGGAATGGATCTTGAATATATTTAGCATAGCTATGATTGGGAAATCAGGTTATGTTCCTTGTTAATTGAACCCTTGAGGTTAGGGATAACCCAAGGAGGTCTTTGATATAATTTTTGAAGATTTAGAAGACCTTGGGAAAGGATCCTTCTAAAGATTAAAACTGGAACTGGGAAGTTTTAGTTAAAATAGCCATAGTAGTTTAAATTCTGAGATTAAAGTGCCATAGCAGTTGTAAAACGCAGGAATGCGAAATTTATTTAAGAAATTCATGATTCAAGAATTCCAGTACCTTATAATTGTTACATTTGTCATTAGATATTCCTTTGTTATTTTTGTTTAATACAAATTTGATAAGAACTTTGATTCAAAGATTGACTACATAAATTTCATGAATTTAGGAATAAAAAAAAAAGGAATTTAATTCAACCTGTTCCCTGAGAACGATAACTCTTTCATTTGAGAAAAATACTACCCAACAAAATGGCGCCGTTGCCGGGGAACGGTGTTTGATTTAGTTTCTTTTTAAAATTCTGTCTTTTAGTTCTTGAATTTGTTTTCTTTCATTTTCATTTTCATTTTTTCTTAAACTTACATTTCTTTGAAGATTTTGCAGATCAATAATGTTTTACTGTGAAAACAGATTGATACACTTAACATTCTGCCAAATCTAAAAAAAAAAAAAAAGTTTGGTTGTTAAGCACTCTACAGGAGAAGCACAATGGCATTGGCAGCTCAACTAGTAGCTTTGCATAACACAATGAAGGATTTGGTCATGGTTATGGAAGAATCCAAGCAACCAGCACCTACTCCAATAGTTGCTATAGCACCTATATGCTCACTTTGCTATGGTGCCCATGCCTTTGAAGAATGCCCAAGCAACCCAACATCTGTTCTTTATGTGGGAGACTTTAACTACAATTATATCAACCACAACCAATTTGATCAGCAAGGATGGCAGAACCAAGAATGTAATTTTGCCCAAAATCAAGGCCAAAATTACCAATACCAGCAGCCTTATCATGGATGGCATCAGTCATTTGAACCGGATGAACCTTACTCACCTTATTTTGTGCATCCTCCTTTTGCTGAAAAGCTAGAACAACCTGCTGCAGAAGCTCAACCTCCAAATGAGCAGTGGATGAATCAGATGCTACAAAATCATGAAGTTATGCTTCAAAGTCATGGAGCTATCTTGAAGAGCCTTGAGACACAAATAGGGCAGCTTGTTTCTGCCCTTAGTAGCAGACCTTTGGAGGCACTACCAAATGACACTCAGATACTAAGAGTGGAAGGAATGGAAGCTAGTAAGACCCTCAAATTGAGGAATGACAGAGAAGTTGATCAACTTGAGCCTGTTATAAGGCCATCTACTGTGAGAAAATTAATGGAGAAGGAAGGGCAACAAGAGGAAGATGCACCTCCAACCGAACCATCAACCATTCAAACTTCACATCAAGAAGAAGAAAAAGAAGAGGAAAGCACTACTGAACCATTAAGGGCAGCATTGAAATCAAATGGATTAGACAAGCCTATGCACAACATTGAGGTTCCTCAACCTTTATCAAGGGCAAGATTGCTCCCATCTCCTCAAGGTCTCCAAAAGCAGCAACAAGAGCACTATCTCTCCAACAATTTTCCATCCAAGCTGGAAAATCCAGGTTCTTTTAAAATTCCATGTGCATTAGCAAATAGGTCACTTGCATACCATGGTGGAAAAATAGAGAACAAATTAGTAAAAATTTATAGGTTTACTTTTCCAGCAAATTTTATAATAGTTGATTTTGAAGCTAACAAGGATGTGCCTATTATGTTGGATATGTCATTCTTAGTTAAAGAGGATGCTATAATTGAATTTAAAACAGGAGAATTAACCATGGGAATTAATAAGGAAAAGATGACTTTTAATGTCTTGAAAGTCATGGATAAGGATTCTAATAATTGTTCTGCTATTTCTATTTGGGATCATCTGATTAATGATAATGTGTTTTTAAATAGTAAAAATACGAACTTTGGAGAATGCAACTTCAATCATATAGAGTTTAAACCAGCCAACCCACTCTTGAAAGATTTGATTCAAAAGAAAATAATCAATTGGTTGGATACAGGACAAATTGTTCTAAATTTCAAGATAAGAATTAAATTGTTTTCATGCAAGATTCAATGGGTAAAGCATTACTGGAGAAACTATGTAAATAAAGAGAAGACTTTTATTTCTTTATTAGATGCTGGATGAAATAAAAAAGGAGTTTAATTGATTAGTTAGATAGTATGCTTGTGTAGTTAGTACGTAGGTTAGTTTAGTATGTGAAAGCTGTCAAGTTTAGTTTAATTTTCTGAGTAGGTTTTACTAATAGTAAATTTCTTTCTTTTATAGACATTACGTAGGTTTCTCTTTTGTTTTGTTAAAAACCAAGTCATGTTGTTGTCCATAAAAGAAAATTAAAAACAAAATACGAACTTTGATTTGATAAGAGGTGAGACTGAGTAATGTTAAAGTGGATTGGTTCTACAAGTCTGATATAATAAGGAAACTTTGAAGTGCTGATTGAGTGCAGAGAATATAGACAAACCTCTTAAGTTTGGGGTAGCACAATGGGTAAGCAGAACTAGTATTATTCTCCTTATACTATGGGTGATTACTTGCTAAGCTTAACAATGAGGTTGATAAAGCAGTGGGGAATAGTGTGAGTGGAACCAATATATTCTAAGTTGACTTTTTGAGCAAATGACCTGTTGAATATATAAGTGAGATGTGAGGTAGAGATGATTTTGTGGCAAACTCAGTTAGTTTCTGCCCAATGTATTAGATGTGTTTGATATATGTGTTAGTTCAAGGTATTGAGTGAGGAATGCTTTCATTTGGGGGAGAGAATAATGTTATGTTTGTTAGCCCATTTGACTCCCACTCTTCCTGTCAAGAGTATCCAATGAGCCCGTAAGATGTGATAAAAATAATAACCCCATTGTGGTTAAAAAAAAATGATGAATGCTTAATAATTGAGCTGGGCTTATAAAAATTTTAATGCACATTTTGATTGCATATTTAGACATAAGAAATTATTGGGCCTCCATTATAAAGTGGGGGCATATACTCCATTATAAAGTGGGTCTGTTATTACATAACATAACATTTTATGACTCAGTGATTTCTATTTTTTTATTTTTTTTTAATTTTAACTTTTAAGGAGGCAATTTAAAAAAAATTATGTCCCCTCATAAAAATATAAATAAATAAACAAGCTAGTAAAGGATAAAAGTTGGATCTGTCGAGCGAGAAGAGTAAACAAAGGATTTTTTTATTTTAAATATCAATCTCAGGAAAAACAAAACAAAGCTAACATTTGTCAAATTCTGATGCTATCCCACTTGTAATATATGCATACAGACAAACACGGAATACATCCTCTCTAATTCAGATTAGATTTTAGTGGTCATGTAATTTTTTTATATTTATATTTTTTTTATTAATAATAATTAGAACACACTTATTTGATAAATATGAAGAGATAGAAAGCTAACATTTGTCAAATTCTGATGCTATCCCACTTGTAATATATGCATACAGACAAACACGGAATACATCCTCTCATATTCAGATTAGATTTTAGTGGTCATGTAAATTTTTTATATTTATATATTTTTTTTATTAATAATAATTAGAACACACTTATTTGATCAATATGAAGAGATAGAAAGCTAACATTCGTCAAATTCTGATGCTATCCCACTTGTAATATATGCATACAGACAAACACGGAATACATCTTCTCATATTCAGATTAGATTTTAGGGGTCATGTAAATTTTTTATATTTATATTTTTTTTATTAATAATAATTAGAACACACTTATTTGATAAATATGAAGAGATAGATACGAAAATTTTAAAGGTAACAGGATCCACATCCCACGTAAACACGCAATCAATTTAATTTATTTTTTATATAAAAAATGCAAGATATCAATTTTTTTTGTCCGTAATTGATAGGAAACACTTCCAAAAGATCAAAAATACAGTTACATACCGATTGAAGGCGACCAAACTGGTTGGGATCTGAAAGAAACTGAAACATTTTCAGGGTCCTAGGGTGGTGCATCCACATGGTACCATCCATGTACTGCAAACCATTGGATTCACATGCCTCCAAAATCTTGTCAAGTTCACCAACGTTGAGAGCCACAGGCGTTTCAAGCAACAAGTGCTTCTTCTTCTGAGCAGCGAGCACTGCCCAGTGAAGGTGCAAGCTCGTTGGAAGCGGCACATAAACGGCGTCAACGTCAGGATCATCGAGAACTGCTTCGTATGAACCATAAACCTTGGCATGTGGAGGGAAGTTATTGGAAGCTGCGAAGTTTGAAGCTTTTTCTAAGGAACGACTTCCAACGGCGTAAACGGTTGCGTTTGGAGAAAGGGTTATAGCCCTTGAAACTTTCTGAGCTATCTCTGCGCAACCGAGGATTCCAAATCTTATTGGTTGTTCTTCTGTCATTTTTGCCAGAGTGAACACCGAGCTTTGGAATGTTGGTTGCTAGATAGCACAAAATGCTAATGTGTACTGTTAAAATATGTACTTCCTTTCCTCTTTCTATTTTTACTTTTTGGTTGTCTTAGTCAGTTACAACCATAATTGGATTTATAGAGGAGTTTTTATGTTTTTATGATTTTGACGGTTGTCTTGTCTCATGGATCAAGAATAGAGGTGACGTTTGGTAAATGAGATATTTTTTTTATCAGTTCAAAAAGTTTGTCGAGAATAGGGTGGAAAAAATTTATAATCGGATAAAATAAGAAAAGATATTTGATATGCCAAAATTTATTGCAGGATAGGATAAGAAAAGATGTGTTGGTTGTGGATAAATTGTAGTACCATACCTTGGATGGTAAAATTTCCTATTGATATCATGTGTAAAATTGTTACCCATAAAAAAAAATTGCCAACCATTTTTTTTTAATTTACTCCTACCAACATAACTAAATTATTTTCCTCACTCCACTCTTCCAGTCAATTTTTCCCCCCCTCTTACCAAATACCCCGAGAGAGAAATATGATTGGAAATGTAAGCTTAGATTCCTCATTGTTATTTTTTTTTTGGTAAACTCTTAATTGTTATTGTTACTAAATAAGTAAAAAAAAATTAAGACATGCGTGTAAAAAGTATTTTTGGAAATTGGACACATAAAAGTATATTTTTGGAAATTGGACACATAACTGGAAAATAAATAAATAAAACTAAAACTATAGATCTAGACATTGTCACCATAAAAGTATTTTTATTATATTTACACTAACTGAAAAATTGTGAAATTGGACACATTTTTAGTGAAAAGTACGATTAATATAATTACTTACCACTAGGGGTGTTAACGGGCCGAGCCGAGCTTTGATCTTAACGGGCCAAGCCTGTATTTAAACGTGTCCGACTGACCTTAGTCTGTTATCTGTTACAAATATAATATTGGCCTGTGGCCTGGTTTATTTACAAAAAATAAAAACCTGTGTGAAGCCTGTCTTAGCCTGTTAGCATGTTAAAGAATAAAAATAAGAGAACAGAATTCCACAAAAAATCAATTTCCAGATAGAAACCTTAGCTTCCAATTTGCAGCAATAATTTACAAAGTCTACAATAAATAAATAAAATTAAAGTGAGAGAAGGTAGATAGCAGGTTATATTATCTTAGCCCATTATAAAAAAGTGCCAACAAAAATAAAAATAAAATAAATAAAATAAAAAATAAATTGACACAAACGAGCAGTGCACAGTGGAACGAATGAGTTTTTGTGAGTTTGTTTGTGTGAAGGAGGATGAAGGATAATATAGAACAGTACTAGTAATTCCATAAATATACATAAATTCAATATATATTCAAATAGCATAATATAGAACAAAATCATTCAAAAAGTCTGTTAAACTAATAAAATGGGGTGAGATAAATTGATGAGAGATAGTTACTACAAGTAGTATAAAAAGTATAAATAAATATTTATATACTAGGCTAGCCTGGGAGGCTCTAAGACCGAGCTTCTGAATTAGAGCCTGAGGCCTTTTTATTAAACGAACTTTTATACAAGTCCAAGCCTGGTTCCAACACGAGCTTTTATTAAACGAGTTCAGGCCTTTACGAGCCGAGCCAAAGGCCCCTGGCTCGTTTACCACCCCTACTTACCACAATTTCTCAACTAGCTAGATATGATTTCTTTCAATGAGAGGGCATGATAATTTTTTTCAGAATTATTATTATTTTTTTAATTTTTGTTTTCGAAAAGAGAAATAGATAAAATTGGTTTATTTTTTTTATTCCTGAAATGAACCGGTTTAATTTTTATACTAGGAAATCAAAAAAAGAATAAAAAGGTTTCTATTATTTTGTTCCCAGACACAAAATAAGAAACATTTATCTCTCTCAATCACTCTCCACCACAACTATTATCATCACCACCACCACCATCATCCCGACACGACCAGCGCCACTATCGTCGCCACGGTCATTGTACAACTACTGTCTTCCGCCACCACCACCACCACGATGCCACCGCCACCATCATCACTACCTCTACCCATTACCACTATCACTATTACCATGCCACCGTCACCACCACTACAATCATCGCAGCCACTATTATCACTACCACCACCATCCCCATCACTGTCACTATTGCCGCAACTACTGCTGTCACTACCAATTACCACCACCATGTCATCACCACCATCATCAACAATACTATCACCATGCCACCGTCACCACCACCATTACCGCCACCACCACCATCATTGCCACCATGTCATTGTCATCTCCGCCGCTGTCACCACCACCATACTATATGGAAAAGAAAGTGCTGATCAGAAATTTTTTTATGCTTAGTAGGAATTATTTTATTATATTGTTTATTATGTTATCAAACGTAATTTTCATTCTCGAAAAAAATAGAATACGTTATCAAACATATTTTTTTCATCAGAAACTATTCCAAGACACAAATAGAAAATAAATTTTTTTTTAAATAATACCAAAAAATAAAATGATTGTGATGCACACCCTAAAATTATTAATAATTTCGTATAAGGGTACTGCGTTTTACAAATTTTGAGGGAGTCATGATCCCTCAAATAGCACTAAGATTTTAAAAATAAAATAAAACTAGGATTTGGTCTTCTAATTATAAAGTATTATTAATCCACATGTATCCACTCACGTCCATTTCAGTAGGTAAATATCTTATCTTCTTCTCCTTTGCTTGTTCATATTCCGTAAAGCTTCGTATCTTATTGTGGAAAAAGATGCTAATATCTTGCAATTATTTGCATCTTTTGTTTCTTTCTCATCAATACTAGCAAGTTACTATCATAAAACAGTTTAATCTAGCAGCCGTTAACTCTGACACGTTACTAACACTGATAATTGTCTTCATTATGTATGCACATCGAAATATGTGATACATTGCGTAGAAACAGTCATCAAAATGTTATTTTTTGACAAAATTTTTATCCAAATACCACGCAAACAGTACTTTTTACCAGACTATCACGTGACATAATTTGTTACGACGGGTAGCGAATTACGTTCACCAATTATTTTGTGACACGTGGCACACTTTCACAGAAAAAATTGACGTGTCATAATTCGCTATCAGTGGTAACGAATTTGGTCTGCAATATGGCCACGTGTCACGAAATTATTGGCCACAGTGGTAGCAAATTATGACACGTGGCAGTTTGGTAAAAAGCACTGTTCGCGTGACATTTGAGTAAAAATTTTACCAAAAAGTGACATTTTGATCACTATTCCCATTGTATAAGACCCAAATTCCTCTTTTTACTAGTTCAGTGAAATATTTCATTAATTGAAAAATGTTATTAGGATCTATATGATTTTATTTTATTTTATTTTTTTGATTCAAGAGCAGAAATATAAGGAAAAAAGTACAGTATAACCTCAACAGAGTTTTGAATTAGAATCTGACCCATGTAGTTACTCATAATTCCAGTTTACATCTATTTTTGCATGGAACTATGGGGAATAGACCTAATTAAGGTAAGTAAAAATAATAAAATAATGAAATGATAAGAAATATAATCCCTTGAAATAAAAAGATATTATATTGATAAGAAGGAGGAGGAGAAAGATTTTATGTGGATAGCCACAAAGAGAGAAAGAGAGGAAAAAAGAAGAAAGAGATGTAAGATTAAACTTCTTCAAGGTTTCTTCTAGTTTTTTTTTTTTTTTTTTTTTTTTTTTTTTGTATAACAAGGAAACTAAAGACAAAACTACATATCAGTGACCATTCTAGGCCAAGCTATACCCCTGTGGTCTCTACTAAGTAAATCTATACAACCAGCAGGAGGAGAATAAAAAAGGTGAGTATCCCAACTAAAACTGTGGGCTAAATCTGCAAGGTAGTCAGCTACCCCATTACCCTCCCTATATACATGCATAAACTTCACCTGCCAATCAAAATTTAACAACTGATTAATCCTCTGTAACAGAAAAACAAGGGGATGATTAGATGAGCATCCTTCCTTCACCAGTTGCAAGGCCACCTTCGAATCTCCTTCAATAATCACTCTTCTAAATCCCTTATCCCAGGCAGCTTGGAGGCCTAAGAATATACCCCAAACTTCCGCTTTGACAGAGCTTCCCACACCCAATAGTGATCGTTCTCCAGGTCCAGGACTCTATATTCTCCTTCCAGATTCCATAACTTGTGTAGTGTGTTCCACAGGTACCTTGCCCCCAACCTTTTCCCCATCAGTTTCACGGTCAAGACCATTCTCCATCTTTTGCACTGTTCCAGCTTCTCTAAAATATCAAACTGATAATAAGGATTCAGAGGGTCATCCTCCCGCGTCTGCTCATACGCTTTGATAGCCTCCTCCTCGTCTAATTCATCCCTTTTGCTTTGAGCCAACCAATCTTCCTCCTCGTCTCCTTGATGGCCATCCCACACCCCATTGACTCGGAGTAAATGGTCCTTGTAGGACATCAGCTTCTGAGGCTCCCTATGAAGGTCATCCTCATTCCTCGTTACCTCTTTCCCACCTGGGTTCAGATCCATCAACTCTACTTCCCCTTTCGTAGCGCCCACTACCGAAGTCGGATCCAACATGACTAGATAAGCCATGTCTTCCCCTTGGCCTTATTAGCTTCCCTATCCCTAGTTCCATCCTCCTCAGTGTTTGGGGGTCTTCCCTGTTTTTCTACCATCATCTACAAGACCTGATGGCGACGACGATCGAAAGAAATCCTAGCAGAGCTTATTTGTTCCTCTCACGCGCTCACGCGCTATTTGTTGCTTTTTATCCGAGCACAAAAAAGAGTAATAGTTAGAACTTAAGAAGAAGATTCGTTTCTTCTAGTTTTTAAGTTCAATGTTATTAAGAATTCTAGTCTTCTCTATGCTAATTTTAAGCTTCTAAAACTTTTATTTTGCTGGTTGATATGTTGTTACAGAAAAAAATGATTTTTGTGTTGTATATGGAAAATAAATGATGTTTTGGAATAGTGAAAAGTCCACATAGGTATGATTCTTTGTAGGTCTTAATTTTTTGAGGGATTTTACTGAAAATAAATATTGCGTGATATGAGAGTTTTTTAAGGCGTGAACTAAGTTTTAGAAATTTTGAATTAATTGATGTAAATTTAAAATTGAAATAATGAAAATAAGGAGCAAAATCTAATGATCTCACCATAAATTACATGGGTAAAATCATGATAATTAAAATCTTGATTTATCACTACGATTTTATGTTTTTATGAATTTTTTTCCATCAAAACAATTTTATCAATATTCCAAACGCTTTTACATTTTTACGATTTTTTACATTCTTTTACGTTACGATTCTACGTTTTACGATTTTTTTATTCCCCTTCCAAATTTATGTAAAATCTCGATTTAGACTATCTTGGGTAAAACTACTTGACAAAAAAATAAAAATTCCAATATAAATAGCGAAGTATCTCTTGAGATCCACTCATTTGAACCTAACGTCTTAAATACCTCAGTCATCACTAGATAAATAAATACTCTCCTTATTGTCTACTCTGACAATAGTTATTATAATTGTTGGGTGTGAACTTGTTGGTTGCTTAAAATATTCTTGTAAAGTACGTTCCCTTAGGTCAAACAGAAGTTGATAACGTTCAGCGAGAGTTAAAAGAGACATTCCAAAAAATGCGCTTCTCGAATGTCATTATCCCGGAGAGTTGTAAACTTGGTGATAAGTTAATCCAGGGAAAAGTTATCCCATTTATCTCGAAGACATGCAGTGAAGTAAGGTTTTAATTTATCAAGAAAATTGGAACCTGAAGTT
The DNA here is from genome assembly GCF_033153095.1 of Gastrolobium bilobum. Classification (NCBI taxonomy): domain Eukaryota; kingdom Viridiplantae; phylum Streptophyta; class Magnoliopsida; order Fabales; family Fabaceae; genus Gastrolobium; species Gastrolobium bilobum. The sequence goes on from NW_026898223.1 coordinate 462,463, forward strand.
TCAGGAGGGCCAAAAGAAGTGGGTGGCGTGAGAGATTTGTCAGCAGCAGCACTTGTATATTTTTCAAGGTCATTTATCCGAACACGTTTTCTTTGGCGGAGGTCACCAGAATCAACTTGGGCATTTACATCGACTATGATAGTATCGGTGGGGGAGGAACTCGCAGCATATGTAGCCGGAATGGTGGAAGGAGTGGTGGATGGAGAATCTTTTTTACCAGAAATAGAAAGGGTTTCTATTGAAGTCCCTTTCGAGTTAGCACTTTTCTTCATCCGAGCAAAAAAGCAAGGATCCATGGTTTTATCTGAAAGATAATAGAGAGTTAGAACTTACATATATGATGGAATTAGAAAAAATATTAATATTTACTTACTAAATTTTCTTCGAAACCATTCCAAGGAATGTCCATTTTCTAAAATTGGGCAAGGAGCAATAGAGGCATTTTCCTTCATTAATTGACAAGCTAAGCTTTTAAACCAATCATAAGTTTCAAACTCATTGTCCAGTAAATTCTTTGGATTAGTTAAGAACACGTTAGCTGAAGGAGTGTAATGAGCTCAGTTCCAAGATAAAGGGAACCTAGGAAGTCCATCTTCATCTAAAAAGAAGGCTGAAAGCGTTGCATTATGAGAAGATGTTGAAGAGGCAGATAGGGTAAAAGGGTGTAACAGCCCGTTGTACACCGGTATTGTTAACATTAATTATGATATTAAGCGTAGTTACAATCACAACGATTCATTTAAAAATGCGGGTAAACTTTTTCCTTTTCTTTACGTAAACGTTTAAAAATAATAATAAAATGTTATGACATAAGCTGTGATCATAACTAAATTCTAAACACGGAATAAATAAAAAAAAGCTTAACTATCACGCATTACTTATTTTAACCTACTAAGGGGTTCCCATAAACCGACTTAGCATAAATCTCACTTTTACGGTTTTCCTATAACTGAACACGCTTTTGTTTTCTGGCCACTGTGTGCAACCCCCAAACCATAAGACTCTCATCTTTTACTATGTTAATCTAGACTCAATTACCTTTCCAAAAAGGTATCACACGTCTCATAAAGATTTCTCTAGCTCCAGTTATCATCGATTGAAGTTGGACAAGCAAAATTGCCAGCCAACCCAAAATAGGACACCAAACATCCCTCACCATTTCTGCGATTCTGGACTAACCACTCAAACAATTGCTCTCAAATTTTTTTAAAGAATACTAGACACCTTGAGCTTTAATTTTTCATATCATGAGTCTAATTTGAGTGAGAATTCAGGCAGAAATAATTCTAGGAAAGTGCAGACCCGGCAGCCCCTTGCTCATGGCCTCTTTGGGCAGTCTCCACTCAATCAAACCTACAGGGCGCTACACAGCTTCAAATGCTACCAAATTTTGACACAACATAGCTGATATCTCAAGCTTCAAAATTATGTATGGCACATCCTATTGGACTTCTATGGAGGGAGATATGCTCTCTCAAAGTCAACCTAAAAACTGGTCATTTATTATAAATTTTGACGGTTCCTCCTTTGTTTATTTAACATATTCGACTTTAACCAAAGTATGTTTTAAAGCCTCAAGTGGTACCTAATTGACAAGGGTGGCATATAAGGACCAAAAATGCCTTGGTGCTCTTACAACCTGATGAGTCTCCAATTTACTATGTATTAAGGGTCAATATGAGTGTGAAATTGATGTAAAAGTAATTAAAAAGTATGAGAATTATAATTAAATTGTTATTTTATTCTCAATAATATTCTCATAAGATTTTTGATATTTTGCAGTAATTTCAGCTCAATAAAGAGATAAATTGGAGATATCAAGTAGAGTTGTTTTGGATTTCTGAATCATTGAAGATCTTATCAAATCTTCGTTTGAATATTTTTAAGGAAAGTTTTCCATTAAATTAAAAAGAGGAAGATTTGAAAGGATTTGGTCAAAGATATGATTAGAAGATTTAAAGGATTGGTTCAAAGATATGATTAGAGATTCTAGTGAAGATTCTATTGAAGATTCGATCAAGATTTGAATCAAAGGGAAAATCTTTAACTTACCTTAGATTGTATCAGAGAAGATTGGACCAAGATACAAGATGAAGATTTGATCAAGATTTCTAAGCAAGGCATAAACACTATAAATAGAGACCCAAACCTCATAGCAAACAATCTTTGGCTGGAGAGAATTCTTAGAGGCTCACGCTGGAGATCCTTCATCTTCATCTTCTTCTTTTTCTTTATTGTTTTCATGAATAATTTTTATTTCTTTAATTTGTTTAAGCCAGCTATGGCTGGCTAGTTTCTTTTTGTAGTTGGGATCACAGACCCAATGTGAATCCTTTATATTTCCTATATTGTTTTTATAATTTAATTAGTTTGTTTGTTTTATTCTACCTGGTTTAATTTTTCATATCCTGTTTAGAACTGATCACTCTAAATTATAGGGCTTCGAGGGTTAGAATTCACAATAGACATATTGGGGTTTTAGTCTGGACAAGGGTAGAATAACAATTTGTGTATGATCTAGACATAGGCTTACATAGATTGCAGACTCATAATTCATTTGCTTAATGCTTAATTCAAGAGGGATTACTAAGACATTAGAATTCTGATTGGGTTAAAGGGTTGAAATCACTAAGATATTAGGGTTCAACTATTTTATAGGAAAATAATGAATTGTCTGAACAAACAAATTAGTTAATTATAAAATTACAATATAGGAATATGAGGGAGGATCGGAGGTGAAGTGCATCCTGGCTACATACTTTTTATAAATTTTTCATCAATACTTCTTGCGTTCTTGATTTCTTCTTGCATGCGTTCAACCTTAATTGTTTTTAAATTTCTGTTTTAAAATTCCAAACACTCAATTACTTTCACAACCAAAATCAATTTTATTTTCCACCTTAAAGGGAATAGTTAAACTAGTACTTGGTGCATTAATCCTCGTGGGAACGATACTCTACTTATCACTTTATTACTTGAAACGAACGGTATACTTGCCGATTTCGCAACAAGTTTTTTTGGCTCCGTGACCCGGGGATTAATTACGCCAATATTGGTTTTAACTTTCGATCTTTGATATTGGAATTTTTACTTTTTTTATTTTTTTATTTTTTATTTATTTTTTTATTTTTATTTTATTTATTTTTTATTTACTCATCCTCACCAAGAACCGACCACCATAGCCAGACCAAACAGCCACCACATCCAACAAACTGGTTCCCTACCCAAACACCCACAAACTCCTTCACCTCCTCCATCGCGCAACTACCGTCAACCTTCCATCACCGAAGTCCCCCTCGACCTCCAACGCCTCACCACCGCCGGCCACCACCCATAATAACCAGCACCTCCTATTTTCATCTCCATCAGACTTCACCCCACCATAGCCAACCGACCCACCTCTTCACTACCCAACAAACCTTTCAAAACCAATTCTAATCCAATCCTCCTTGGTGTACACAAGGTCTAAGGCCAAATCGTGCAACCCATCTCCACGGTCCTCCACAAAAACTCTTCTCCCACTCTCCACTCTCCCATTTATACCCACAAACCCTTCTTTTTTATTTTTATTTTTATTTATTTATTTTTTTTTCATTTTTGTTTTATTTTATTTTATTTATATTTATATTTATATTTTTTAATTTTTTTATTTTAATTTTATTTATTTATTTATTTATTTTTTTCGTTCTCTATGATACATTAGAGTAAACACCCTTTTTAGTCCCTGGTAATATCTACGAAGTCATTTTCAGTCCCTGACAATAAAAAAGGACCAAATTGGTCCCTGAAAGTACAAGAAAAGGGCTACTCTACATATTTGGGAGTTGACATAAGGACTAACATGGCCCCTTTTTTTGTAATTTCAGGGACCAATTTGGTCCTTTTTTATTGCCAGGGACTAAAAAGGACTTCGTAGATATTGACAGGGACTAAAAAGGGTGTTTACTCGATATATTATTAGCATCATGGTTAAACAATTTGAAATTCCATTAGAATTGGAAGAAGGATTGCTCTGCATTGAAAGTGCAAAACTTTTTGGGGTGAATATGCAGAGGATCCTCATGATCTAATAGATAAATTTTTGAATTTCTGCAGTAGCGTAAGGTTAGACGGAGCCACTGAAGACTCCATTAAGGTCCACTTGTTTCCCTTCTTTCTAAAAGGTAGAGCTAAGACATGGTTGAAGTCTTAACCTCGACGAAGCATCACCACATGGGAGGACATAGAATTCAAATTTCTAAGCAAATATTTCCCACCGTCCAAAGCCACAAAGATTAAAAAGGAGATCGACTCCTTCGCACAAAAGAAAAGAGAACATTTATATCAAGCTTGGATTAGACTTCAGGAATTATGCAGAGGATGTCCAGTTGAAGATTGCGAATTTGTTCGCATTTTATACAACAGTATATGCCCAGTTTCAAGAATAAAATTAGATCTAGCAGCTGTAATACCACTTCACACTATGGAACCTGGAGAAGTTCTTGAGATGATCGAGACAGTGGTTTACGACGAATACCAAACACTCAAGGACCAGCCAATAGTTGAGCAAGAAGCGGAGGAGAAGTCATCCTTTCTAGCTCAAGAGAATTATATAGAAAATGTTGCACCTCTTCTCAAGCAACTCACTGAAGACGTTGAGGGAAATTCATACTTGAAGGATCAGGATGTGACGATAGCTACTAAAGAATTCGAAACAAAGGAGGAATCTATTACAGAAGAAGAATTCAAAGTTGAAGAATATTTTGAAGTAAGAGAAGAGCAAGAAGATGGAACATATAGGGAAGAGACCCCCTCACCAATGGCAATTACCCTCCTACATTCTTATGATGAAATACTTGAATTGGAGGAGCATAAAACTGAAGAAGATGCAAGAAGCTAATCTTGTGAATTCAATTCAGGCATGCAGCGAAAGAAGCACTAACACCCTTGGCCCCATGGTAGACATACATGTTGAGCAAGCCTTATGTGATGTCGAGACTAATGTGAATCAAGTGCCAATAACCTTATTAGAGAAAATGGGAATAAGGCATATAAGATTTGCGAAGATGACTCTACAATTGCCCGATCACTCTATTCAAGTGTTGGTTAATATTGCTGAAAATGTATTAGTGAAGGCGGGCAACTTTGAGTAGAGAGAAAACTTTGCAGTCATTGATATAGACATGGAACCTGTTTTTTCTCACCTTCTTGAAGAACCATTCTTGGCCACCACAGATGCAGTGGTAGATGAGCTACAAGATGAGGCAATTCACAAGGTGGATGGAGTCTAGGTAAGTATTTTTGATTTAAAAATTAATTTTTCATCACTTACAATTTTTTCCTCAGATGTACAGGCACAGATTGTTGAAGACAAGGGAGATGGAAGAACAAAGCTCGAGAATCCTCATCTATTAAGAACCAAAAGCAAACCCAAGGTTAAGATAAAGAAATCCAAAAAGATGACTATGACCAAGGGGGAAAAGCCAGCTTTGGTTCTTTGCTACAAGCCACCTTGATCATCTGTCAACATCAAGCTTATGACGTTAAACAAGCGCTAATTGGGAGGCAACCCAATAGTCATTTTTCGATTTTATTCAATTTATCTTTAATGTTTTCTTTTTGCTGTTTTTAGATTGTGGTTTGAGTATATCTCCTTTTTACTGATTAGTTGATGATTATTCTGTTTACTGTTTAACCAGTATGTGTGTGTTCCACCTGGCAGAATTAGCTTCTTTGACTAGTATAGTTTGTTGCTGAGGACATCAACGGTCTAAATCTGAGAATTGGTCACATGCTGTATGCGAGACCTGCTAACTGCGGAACTACACAACAAAGAGGACGTCTAACAAAAATTTTTCTGAAAAAGGGGAGATATTTTAACCTTCATTTTTTTTTTTAATTTTTGCTGTTTTAATTTAATTAATTTGATTAAATTTTTTCATATTTTTAGAAAAAAAAAATTAAAAAACCCAAAAATAGTGAATTCTTGAACAGGCGTTCCTAGATTTTACAAAGCTTACTCAGTGATTAAATAGATTGCATTATAAGAAGCATGATATCTATGGAGCATTTAATTTTTTTTATAATCTGAGGATGATCATTGCTCATTTGTATAACTGTTTTGGTGAAAATTCTTAGATAATGCTTGATGTGAAATTTTGAAATTAGATTCTAGTTTGAATTATAATTGTGAGGATTTGAGCCTAAACAAATATCTTTTTTTTCAGAGAGGCCTCACTGTAGTAGGTTTCTAGAACTTGAACTGTTTCTCTGGCTTGTATGCATTACTGACATGATAAAGGCATGTTTATTCTTGTTAACTTAGAGCCAAATAGCCTACCTAGAAAGAATTCCATTGATAGCCCCTTTTGGGCCTTAGACCAATTTATTCAAAACCTTATGAAAGTTAGTTAACCATGTTCCCATTGACACACCTTGAAAGAGATTGAAATGCTGATCAAAGAAAAAGCAATTAAAAAGAGAAAAGTATGAGGTATGAGTGTGAAAAGTATGAGGAACTTCTCAAAAAGGAAAAGTTAAGTAGGTTGAAAAAGGAAAAAGAAGAATGGTCTGCAAAAATGCAGCTCAAAAGAGAAAAGAAAGAAAACATCTGCAAACAAGGAAAGAAAAGAAAAATGTAGTGAAAAAGGAACAAGAATCTCAAAGTGATGAAAAGTGGCAGAAATGAAGAATGAGAAGGAAGTATTGTCAAAAATCTCAGTATTTCAGTCTCAACAAATTAATTAGCCTCTGTCCAAAAGATTCTTACCCCCCAAACCAGGCCAAGTTATAACCTATTAAAGACCTTTTGATCAGTCTATGCATGGCAAATGGGTTCCTCAATCTTAGGAATTGAGAATATGTTCAAGCTTATGGAATTACTGTTGCACCGACGGAGTAAGTGTGAAACCCATCAAACACTAGAATGATGAGAGTTATATATTTATCTAGTGAGCAACATTCCAGTTATGACCTGAATTTCTTGATTAAACTGAAAAACATTGTTTAGAGTTTTCAACAAGAAAGTTATACATGCATAGCAGTCTGATCTCTTAAGATAATTGTGTTTCATGTTTTCTCTCCACAAAATTCATCCTTGTTTCTATTTTGATCTAGTACATTGCTGAGGACAACAACATTTAAATCTGGGAATTGTTTGATGAGTCTCCAATTTACTATGTATTAAGAGTCAATATGAGTGTGAAATTGATGTAAAAGCAATTAAAAGTATGAGAATTATAATTAAATTGTTATTTTATTCTCAATAATATTCTCATAAGATTTCTGATATTTTGCAGTAATTTCAGCTCAATAAAGAGATAAATTGGAGATATCAAGTAGAGTTGCTTTGGATTTCTGAATCATTGAAGATCTTATCAAATCTTCGTTTGAATATTTTTAAGGAAAGTTTTCCATTAAATTAAAAAGAGGAAGATTTGAAAGGATTTGGTCAAAGATATGACTAGAAGATTTGAAGGATTGATTCAAAGATATGATTAGAGATTCTAGTGAAGTATCTATTGAAGATTCGATCAAGATTTGAATCAAAGGGAAAATCTTTAACTTACCTCAGATTGTATCAGAGAAGATTGGACCAAGATACAAGATGAAGATTTGATCAAGATTTCTAAGCAAGGCATAAACTCTATAAATAGAGACTCAGACCTCATAGCAAACAATCTTTGGCTGGAGAGAATTCTTGGAGCTCACGCTGGAGATCCTTAATCTTCATCTTCTTCTTTTTCTTTATTGTTTTCATGAATAATTTTTATTTCTTTAATTTGTTTAAGCCAGCTATGGCTGGCTAGTTTCTTTTTGTAGTTGGGATCACAGACCCAATGTGAATCCTTTATATTTCCTATATTGTTTTTATAATTTAATTAGTTTGTTTGTTTTATTCTACCTGGTTTAATTTTTCATATCCTGTTTAGAACTTGTTGCGGATCTAGCAAGTGTACTAGTCTTACAAGTAATAAAATGATGAGTAAAGATCGTTCCCACAGAGATTTGTATTCAAACACCAATTAACCATAGAAAACTAATTTGGATCAAACAAGAGTTTTTTAAAAATCATGAGTGTTTGTCACCAGAAAATTGATTTGAAGTAACAGAATATAATGCTAAAATATGAATTAAGATTTAATAAAACAAGTAGTCAGAAAATAATTTCCCTCAACAATAAACTCATGTAACATTGATCATATGATGAATTCTTTTTCATGTGATGTTAATCAACCTTTTAATTATCATCAAGATGTAATCCCTTACTACCCTGATAGATACATTAATCAGAAACCCCAATCCCTTGGTGATTTATTTCTTAATACATACATTAAACACTAAGGTCTTAAGATTACATCAGAACTCTAACATCAATCCCTTGAGTACTAGAATCCTGATGATGAGATTGCCAGATATAGGAGTAGTGTAAACATTCCTGTTCTACACTACTCCCTTAGTTGAAAGTATTGAACAAGAAAATCTCATATCAACACATGAAAAATACTTCATCATATTAATCAAACATACATAAGATTATCATTAAGTTCCATTGAATTCAGACCACAATGACTCTACTCAAACATAACTAAAGAATACACAAGAGAAGAAAGATCAAACTCCATTGCCATGTAGTGAGTCTTCAATCTCCAAGTACAATTACATAAGAAACTAACTAATACAAGAACTAAGTCCTAAGAATTTTAGAGAGAAATCAGATCAGAGAATCTGATGTAAGAGAGAGAGAGAGAAAAAAAAATCCCCTTAGAAAAAGTGAAGGCCCTTGCCTTATATAGTTTTACAAATTCAAACAGAAAAACTAACATGGGCGCTAAAACGTTCATGAGTGAGCGTTTTAGCGCCCATGCTTGACGGATGCCCAACTTCTTTTAACTAACTTGAACGCTAAAACATTCATGAATGGCCGTTTTAGCGTCCGTGCCTGGTGAATGCTCAACTGTCTCCAACTGACTCCAACGCTAAAACACTTGGTTTGGACGTTTTAGCATTGGAGACCAGAGTCTTTTTCCAACAGTAGGGCGCTAAAATGCTTGATCAGGAAGTTTTAGCGCCCAAGACCAGCAAATTTTTGTCCTCAGATTGTAGCAGCGCGCTAAAGTGTTCTGTGTGAACGTTTTAGCGCTCAACACCAGCAAGTTTTGGCTTCTTTCTATAGCAGGGCACTAAAACGTTCTGGATAAACGTTTTAGCGCTCAACACTTGGAATTTTTCTCTTCTTCAGCATCTTCTTCCTTCTCCTAGCTGCCTTTTAATCTTGCTCTTCCCACAAGAATAATACAAATTTTCAATAAAGCATCTTGAACTTGTAGTTGAGGACATTCTAGGATATTAACCTCTTTTTCCATCATTTAATCACACAAATTGATACTAATTCATGCTGAAAAACCTGATGAACTAAGGGTTTATCAGAACTGATCACTCTAAATTATAGGGCTTCGAGGGTTAGAATTCACAATAGACATATTGGGGTTTTAGTCTGGACAATGGTAGAATAACAATTTGTGTATGATCTAGACAATAGGCTTACATAGATTGCAGACTCATAATTCATTTGCTTAATGCTTAATTCAAGAGGGATTACTAAGACATTAGAATTCTGATTGGGTTAAAGGGTTGAAATCACTAAGACATTAGGGTTCAACTATTTTATAGGAAAATAATGAATTGTCTAAACAAACGAATTAATTAATTATAAAATTACAATATAGGAATATGAGGGAGGATTGGAGGTGAAGTGCATCCTAGCTACATATTTTTTATAAATTTTTTATCAATACTTCTTGCGTTCTTGATTTCTTCTTGCATGCGTTCAACCTTAATTGTTTTTAAATTTCTATTTTAAAATTCCAAACACTCAATTACTTTCACAACCAAAATCAATTTTATTTTCCAACTTAAGGGGAATAGTTAAACTAGTACTTGGTGCATTAATCATCGTGGGAACGATACTCTACTTATCACTTTATTACTTGAAACGAACGGTATACTTGCCGATTTCGCAACACAACCCATACAATTTACATCATTTTCACTAACTTTACAATCCATTACAATAACATAATTCCATTTCATGCATTCTTAAAAATTGACATATAAAATCATAACCTAAAATAGGCCTATTGCCCTTTCCATCACATACATGCTTTACAGTTTACACAATGTCTATAAAGCATTAAATTACAATTATCCAATGTCAAATATAACTACAATAAAGACTCCAAAATGAATCAATACATAACTCCTAGACTTAGCCAAAATTTAGCATGAACAAATAAGGCATGATATATATCACTAATGCATTATACAATATTCATGCTCTAAGTCTAGCCTATGCCAAGTATGGCCCAAAATGCAAAATAAACTCCAACTCCATAAGCTCAACCTGTGGGCTTCTTGCCCATTGCTCCCGTACAGCTACCACCACCTGAAACATAGCCCCATTACACAGGGTGAGATATACGAATATATCTTAATCAAAAGGTTCTGGAGGATCACTCCACCCAATGTCTCACTCAGATGTAATTACAACAATGAATCATAGCAACATAGGGATATAACAAGGGATTTAGATAAATAGGGATATAGAAAGAGATTTAGAGAGATAAGGAGACACAGAAGAGAAAGACATACGATGGAGCTGGAACGGTCAGAGCCAAAACCATGCATCATCCGGCCTACTGGCCTCGAAATATAGCTTAAGGCTCTCATCCAAGAATGTTTTCCCGGAACATCATTCAAGGCACCCCCATCCATAAAACCCGAGACATTTCTAGAGTGCTCCTCAACAGATAACATCTCCACAGCCCTAGGCCAACTGGAACTCCCTACAGAGACCTATCCAGTGATAGTCCCCAACGCCATACGGTAACTATCTACTGGTCAGAGATACAGTACAACTCTATGTACCCAATATATAAGTATGCATGAGCATGTCATAAACACACCATTGCACAAACAACTTCCAACCACTACCCCAATGGGCATGGTGGAGCACACATGGGGATTAATCCTAGCAAGAGATTGCCTGTAAAATGCTCAATTCCAAGCTTACTTGAGTTTCACGTATTTAATCCAATGCTTCTAAACTTGTTCTTCAACCTATGTACCATCAAATTACAATTAATACCAATTCATGCCACCATACAAGTCAAAGACAATTACCCCAATGTTTTCAAGATTTAATACATATTAACATATCTTTCATAACTATAAGTTAATACAAGTTTTCAAACTAACAATCTACATAACATATACTTGAATTTACTTGCTAAATGTAATCAAACACTTATGTGAATTTACTTTCATTCCTAGGTCAATTAACCCTAATACATACTAAAATAACTTAATTCATCATTAGAACAATACTAAATCAACATATACCAAATTTCATCAAGAAGGCTGAATATGTTACTAAACATGGACTATAAGAACTTCTTAAATTTTATACTAATTAATCCTATTCATGTATCCTTAAACACTTAATAAACAACTCTATTTAACATATTTAACATACAAAACCATTTTCACTTACATTAACCATCCAATAGCCAATCTCACTATAACTATAACACCTCACAATTTTAAATTAAGTATTTAAGCCATTAAGTGTGTAATCAAGTGATGGATTAGTGAAAATCCTAAAGATTAGGCCAAAATACAAAGAAAGGGCAAAACAGTAATTAGCCAACACACAACCCTAGGAAGATAAAAATTGAGTAGAAGGTCTCAGATGGTAAAAATAACCCTGGAAATGGGTTCAGAACGAAAAATTGAGTGGATAGGCAAGTTTCAGAAAAATCAGTGAATAGTGTTTTTCGCAGGTAAAAATACCGCGTTACGATTGCACCGTAAAACGTGCCAGTTGAATTTTGAGCTCTAGGTTTCAAATATGAGTTATAAATGGTCTAATGAGTTAGGAAAATTGATTGTTGATAACATTTGATGAAAGTAAGTCATTTTGGGGAAACGTGCCAACGGCGCATGCGATAGCTTAAAAAAGTGTTTTCTCCGAACGAATGGAGGACTCCGAATTCATTTGATCAAGCCTACTTAAAGTGGAATAGTTAATGTTAAAAATTAGAGTTTCTAAATAGGCTTTGAATTTACGGACGTTTAGTGAGAGTTTTGACGCGTTTTGAATCGCGTGAGGTGGCGTGGGACCCACCCCACTTGAAAGTCACTTAAACATCTCATCACTCCACTATTCATCATCACTCTCACTCTCTTCTCTCTCCCCAAACCCGAGTTCAGCCCCTCCCCCCTTCATCTTTATGCAAATTTTTCTTCTCTCCATTAATCACTCATTTCTCCACCAAATCACTTGATTCTTGTGTTGAAATTTGTTGGGGAGAACCTTCTAAACCCATTGGTACCATTCTTGAGCCTTGAAATCATGTGTGGGAGGAGATCCTGCCAATTTTCAGCCGCGACTTGGAGGAGAAATTTGGTGTTCATGGAGCTTTGGAATGCTCCAATGGTGGAGTATGTGTAGGAGGAGCCCATTGCCTAGCATTTGAGTGAGTTGTTACACCTTTTCATTGGTTGATTCTTGTGATTGAGTCTTGAAAACCTAAAGCTTTGAATTGATGAATTGTGATGTTAGAGAGCTCAATTTGAAAATGTGTATTAGATGATAATGTGTTAGAATGATGTATTAAAGCTAGAAATGCGATGAAATTTATTGGTGAAAATTGATGAATTTAACTTAGAAAAATTTGATGATCATGACTTTGGACTTGTGAATTTTGGTGTTGAGACTTGTTTGATGAATTGTGGCATGATGGTATGAAGATATAATAGGTTGTGTGAAGGTTGGAGTGATTAAAATTGAATGGAAATTCATTGGAATGTCATAGGGCAAGATTCGAACATTTGAGGAAAAATGAGTGAATTGATGTTGAAAAATGATTTGGATGATGATTTGTGTAGTAATATGGTACTTAGATGGGTTGTGTTGTGGTTGGAAAGTGTTTGAATCAATGAGAAAAATGAATTGTGTTTAGAGACCTAAATGAGCCTAGAGTGAAATATTTCGCAAAACGATGCGTAAATGTCATAAAACGGAAAAACGAAGATTGAACTAGCCTCTAAGCAACCTAAGGAAGTGTTATAAAATGAGAAAGAAAATTTAGAAAAATAAATCCCCAAATAACACCTATATGGCCGAACCTTCAAGGAGAAAAGGGGGGATTTGGCGGTTTTCGCGTTCTGATGTAATTCGACGCGAAAATGACGAACCAGCACTTGAATTGGCCTATTGACAACCTAATGAGGTGTAACAAAATGAGAAAGAAAATTTAGAAAAATAAATCTCAATTTAACACTTGAATGGTCGAACCATCAAGGGAGGATGGGGAGGATTTTGTGATTTTGCGTTTTGATGCTATTTGACGCGTACTGATGGATGTACGTGATTGTATAGGTTGCCGTACGTTGACTTGAATCCCGAAACTTGAATCTGGGAGTTGCCCTTGGTCATGGACCAAGTGGATTGAGGTATGTAATTGGTTCAATGCATGTATAATTGTAAATTAGCATGCATTGTTTGAATTATAAGAGATTGGGAATGTCCTATGTGTAGGCATTCTACTGTGTACCAAGTTGAGGGATAAGCTGCTGCGGAGCTTGTGAAAATAATACTTAAGGTAACCTCTTGGTACTGGGGCTTGTTCCCCTTTTTTGTTCCACCTTGCCAGTTGATGGCAACGGTAGGAAGTGTGTATGAGTAGTATAGAACACATGAGCATGCATGCATTATTGCTATGGGTACTTATGTACCGAGTCTCTGGCCAGTAGACAGTTTTATTAGCCTTCGAGCAGTTTCGGACTTCCGCTGGATAGGTCTCCAGGAGGGAGTTCCAGTTGACTGCGTGTCATGGTGTGTGATCCGGGTAGGAGCACACTAGGAATGTCTTTGGCGTTTTGGATGGTTTGGGCATCATGGTTGTGGTTTCTGTGAACACACCTTGGAAGATACCCATAGGCTTATATATGCCCAGGGCGTACGTGGAATTAGGGTTACCATCCCGTATCGTCGTAGTTTGTATCTTTATATTCCCCATTTCTCTAAATCCCTTGCTATATCCCGTTTTCAAAGTGGTTGTTTTATTCTATTGATATGCATCGAAGTGAACCATTGGGTGGAGTTTTCTCCAGAAACTCTTGGTTACTGAGATATATTCGTATATCTCACCCCGTCTCGGGGCATTTATTTCAAGAGGTAGCAGTGGAGCCGGAGCAGAGCAGTGGAGTGCTTCATATTTTGCATTTTGTTGGCCGTGTGACCTAGGCTAGACTTAGGGCATGAACATCTCATATGTATGTGGGATGAGCTTCATTAGCATATTTGTTCATGCCATTTTGCCTAAGTCTAGTAGTTATGTATTTGGTTATGTTGTTATTTGAATTTAAGTTGTAATATTGGAAGAATGTAAGTTAAAGTTTAAGTTTCAAGTTATAAGTTGTAAAGCAATATTGTAATCATATTTGATGCATGACTATTTACGATGAAAGGGCCTTAGGCCTATTTTAGGGTATGATGTATGATGAAAATATGCATGAAAAAGGTGTTAGTGATTGCAACTACTTAAGGATGATTAACATGAACTATATGCCTAATAACTATAAACTGGATTGGGTTGTAAGTGCCCCAAGGCGTTGTTGGTCCTTGTGTGTGCCACCCATTGGATTATTACTGTATTGTAATTTGTTTATTAGGTACATTTGAGGCTTAAATGATCTTTTACAAATTTGGGATTATTGAAAAAACAAAGGAAACTCTGGCGAATTTTCTGCAGAATTGGTAGATTTTAGGCGAACTTCGGGAGAGTATGTCTCCCTCCATAGAGGTCCAATAGGGACTTGCCATACGCCATTTTGAAGGTTTATATGTCCTCTATCTTGTGTCAAAAATTGGGAAAAATCTGGGTTGATCTTCGGCCTGAAAAAATGGAGAAACGCGGACTGCCCATGTGCCCCTGCATCTGGGGCAGTTCTGGACCTGACTTGGGAAATTAATTCCTGCTTCGTTTCTCAGTAAAATTAAGTGTGTGATATATCAAAATGAATTTTGAGATGTCTAGTTTGTAGGATAAAAATTTGAGAGCAAATGGATGAGTGTATTGAGTGCAGTAATTCGAGTAATGTGAGTGGTTTGGAGCTGTTTTTGGGGTTGGTTGGCTATTTGCTGATCCAACTTCAAACGGCGTTAACTGGAGCAAATGAGCTCCGAATTGAGCGTGTGTTAGCTTGTTAAAAAGGGAATTAAGTAAGACAAAGATATAATCTGAGAAGAAGGTTTGGTTGCGAGCGGTGTGTTCGCATAAAAATTAAGAGTGAAACATGTCCGAATAGGTAAAAACGTAAAGTTTGGAAATTGGCTAAGTGGGTTTATGAGAACCCCTTAGTAACTTATAATAAGTAAAGTAATTTATACGAATAGTTTAAATAAGTCTTCCGCAAAAGCTTACGGTTACAGGCATAGCGTGTAATTATTACGCTTTTTATGTTTTAAATGCTCGCGTAATAATCGGAAAAAGTTTATTCGCATTTTTATAAATGAATTGCTGTGATTGTAACTGCGCTTAATATCATAATTAATGTTAACAATACCGGTGTACAACGGGCTGTTACATTTTATGGTATCAGAGCAGTTTTGTAAGGGAACTCTGATAAAGTAGTACTGTATCTTGTGTTGCATAGCTATCTGTGAACTATTTATGATTACTGTATATGTGATTCCTCAGTGTGGGTCTGATCAGCTCATTCCTTTGTGTTACATGTACAGATATCATGAGCAGGGCACGGGGTCGCCGTGGAGCTAGAGGTGCAGGTCATTTAGCAGCACCAGATCCTATTACTGCAGTGCTGAATGCACTGCAGGAAGAGACTGCTGCCAATAGGACTATGACCGAGACCCTGACGAAAAATAATCAGGATATGATGCATACCTTCATGAATGAGATGAGGGAGGACAGGGCTCGACATAGGAGGGATGATTCTCCTCCATATACGGCTACGGAGACTGCTACCCGTACGCCATCTGTTACTCCTCAGCAAGAGGGGAGTGATGCTAGTCGTCAGTCTGGCGAGGCTAGTCACCACACTACTGATCCTACTTATATCCCAGAGCCTTCTGTGGATCCTTCTGTTGCTGCTCAGTCTTCTGGGATTGCTGGGCAAGTGTTGGCAGGTAATAATGAGCAGAGGCTCATCTCTTTTAGAAAGCACAAGCCGCCATCATTTCAGGGGTCAAGGGACCCAAAGGTAGTGACTACTTGGTTGAGAGGTATGGATAAAATCTTCCAAGTTATGGAGTGTCAGGATCCCCAGAGGTTGTTGTATTCTGTTTATGCTTGAGGGAGATGCCCACGAGTGGTGGTACACTGCATCTCAGCCTTTCATTATTCAAAGGGAAGAGATTACTTGGGCTTTATTTGAGAGACTGTTTCATGAGGAATACTTTCCCAGGGATGTCCGGGAAGTTAAACAGGGTGAGTTTGAAAAGTTAGTACAGGTTACCATGACTATTGATGCCTATGTGACAAAGTTTAATGATTTGGTGAAATTTACCAATTATGGGGGTGTGCTGCCTACCCCTGAGTTTCTTTCTGCTAAATTTCAGAGGGGTTTGAATGAAAAAAGTGCGAAGAGGATGTCTAATACTGCTGTGAGAAACTTTACAGATCTTGTGACTCAGTGTAAACGAGTTGAAAGTGTTTATAATAGATATCCAAAATCTGGTTCTTCGAGGACATCTACTCCTCCCGGCAATAATAACAGAGGTGGCTACCATCAAAACAGTAGTAGAGGTAGGGGGTTGCAGGTAAGACAGCCCCCGGGTCAGTTTAAAAAGGGTGGTGGTCAGAAAAGTGGGTATAATGAGAGAAATTATGCTCCTCGTTGTGATAAGTG